>NC_141694.1:888756455-889253738 GCF_964263255.1 Lissotriton vulgaris
CTAAGCCTGGGCAAAGGGCGGGCCGTCTGTGGCCGTCAGGGGCCGGAAGATGCCGGGCCGGGCCACCCCTCTAAGCACCAGCCTAAGGTGAGTGACTGATACCAAGCACTATGGGGAAACGTACAGTTATATCTGGCCCAAAAACATCTACAGTCACCACCATTGAAAGCATGCTTGTAAAGGCTGTTAACCTGGTTTCATCAGAGATTGAGCAAACTGAAAGGAGACTCTCCATGGGCCAACTAGCACCTCAATTACACCTGTTGAAGGAGCAGGGCAGGATAACACACTTGCCCCCCTTCCACTATCACCTTATGTACTAATCACCATCCCTTGTCAGCGTGACATGTTGCCCGAGGGTTCTGGGGCTAGTGAGGGTGATGAGGTCAATTCAGACCCTCAATTACGGCCTCAAGTGAATGCTACTATTGGAAATTTGGCCCCAGCCACCAAAACAGTGGGGGAAAAAAGGAAGAGGGGCGCATCTAAAGTCACCATCAGTAAGAGAAAACAGCCAGTTCGCCAAAAAATCCAACCCACCCCACTGAGTATGTGCAGACGAGGATCCACTGCTGTGATAGCAAGTCCAACTGAGCAAACAAATGACACTACTGTAGACTTGACGACATCAGAAGCCGTAGTTAATTACACCCATACTCAAACTGAGCATACAATTGTCCATGGTACCAGCGGAAGATTGGGCAATATTTTATTTGACACTATTGTGGACTCTGTTCATGAACGTTTAAAAATCTTGGTGGATAAACAATTTAATGCTCTTTTTAAACGTCTAGACAGATTGGAAAACCTGGTTAGGAAATCAGAAATGCAGAAACAAGCAGTCACTATTGTTGATAAAATCAGGGGGGACCAGTATCTTAAACCAACTGAGGCAGCAGCTCAGGGCTTATTAAATGAGGGTGCAGCTTGCACACTCCCCATTGTTAATACTGCATGTTCTATGTATGGCAATTCTAGAGCGGTGCCTGCCCCAAATCAACCCCTAGTTTGATGCCCGCCGCAAACTCGGCATATGGTGATAGGTCCATCTGTAACAACTTGCCACGAAACCCATCACTAGCCACTCCTGCACCGTTGGGAGCCGCTCCTACAAGTTTAGTAACTGCTCCAAACGATATTTCGGTACCTAAAAATCAGGGTAATAGCCCATCTAAAGACGTCCTTTATCTACACCCGGAAGCATGCCCTTATGTTGACTGTATAGTCGTGAACTTTAGACGTCCCCCTTTGGTGAAATGGCTACTACGAGCACAAATTCATAACAACACCGCCCCGATCCTCATACACTCACTACCCTTAGGTTTTTTCTATAAACCTCACCTATGCTCACGCAATCTTTCCACTCCGATATATACCACACAAAACTGGTTTACCGCCCTGTCCGGCCTAGAGAGCCAGGACTGACTATTAAGCCAAACATCAAACACTATACCAGAACTAGCGGAACCTTTAGTTGAATACCCTATTGTTATAGAACCTAGAGGCTCAGATCCTAACCTAAATGTGTTAAATTGGAATATTGCAGGATTGAGATCCAAATTAAACTCTATGGAGTGGGTTGATCTGGTTAGTAAATACAATATCTTGATGTTCCAGGAGACATGGTGTACAAATAAATTGTTCCTTGAAGGATTTGTGTGCTATAATAGCATTGTACTCAGCCCCAAAATGGGATGCCCATGTGGGGGTCTATCAACATGGATAAGGATCTCAGCTGGGGGTAGCATAAAACCTGTGGCGACAAAAAACGAGAATTTCCAAGCCACAATCTCTACACGGGGGGCTTCGATATGTTTAATCAATTTTTATAATAACGATTTTACATCACTACCAAATAGAAATTGTATTATTTTGTTTGAATTTATTGATGAACTACAAGAAGTACAGAGGTATGGCAAATTAGATGGTATCTGCCCAGGCGGGGACTTTAACACCTTGGCTGCTAGGGGGTTTTCCCCTCCGGTGCTAAAGTCTGATAGATCCCATTATTCATGACAAGGTCAACTCGTCAAACGCACAGCGCAGGTAACACCCATGACGAGCTAACCTTGTCATGAGCATGGAAGGGGTTAGTGCACGGCTACACAGAGATATTGATAACACTATTATTGCCCCGGTAAGGTTCAATCCATGCAAAAGAGGGGAGGGACTTTGTAATTATCTATCCTCCCGTAATCTAATCAACACAATGGAAAAGGCTGGTGTTGATTCAAATAAAGGCCCATTGTCTACCTACAGAGGTCGTGGATGTTCATCTACTATAGATTATGTTTTTATATCATCCGTATTGGCAAATTTTTTAGTTAAGGCTGAGGTTTTATATTCTAGTCAAGGTGATCGTAATCCAATTACAATAACTATTAGACTTTTCTCTAAATTTCCTACTCGAAGGGAAATAGGGGCAGAACATTTGGTGGCATCCACCGACAAACTCAGAGTAATTTGGGAAGGCATAGACAATAAAGCCCTCCTTGAACGTATAATAAAATTGCATCCTTTATTGGTAGATATGTGTTTATCGAGCAGCTCCTCTGTGCGGTGAGATCATTGTGGCCTTCAGCGGTGTGTGTGCTGGCATCAAACACATAATTTCTAAACCCGCCATTAATTTAAGCAAAAACCCCAGATGGTTCAAAGGCACATGCTTGCGGGCCAATAGAGACCTGCGTGTAGCATTAGCGGCTACACCCATGGACATAACTCTAGTTAGATCACTAAGAACCTGCTATAAGAAAGCAACCAAATTTCGCTCAGAAGAAATATTGAAAGAACGCTGGGAAAATCTTGCTAGTGCTGCATTACTTAAGGATGTAACTGGATTTTAGAGTGAAGTTAAAGAAATGAGGTCCATGGACTCGACTATCACTCCAATAAGCTGCAATATACGTAGGGAACTCTGGGAGGAGCACTTTGCTAGAATTTGCACAGCTCCCACAACGGCCCCTAGTAACCACACATGCTTTCCAGTTTTACAGATAGTCATTATTATATCAGAAGTCGAGGATGCCATAAATCAAAGTGCAGGGAATAAAGCCCCAGGCCTGGACGGGTTATCTATTGATCTTATAAAACACGAACCTGAGTTTTGGGCTCCCCTCTTATGTAATGTTTTTAACAACTTGACTAATACAGTTATTCCGAATACCTGGTCGACCAGCATCATTGTGCCCATTTTCAAAAAGGGTGACAGATTCAACCCCAGCTGTTACCACCCAATTTCTTTGATAGACAACACCCTGAAGATCTTGGGCAGGGTTGTCTTTAATAAGATCAGGAATTGGGCTGAAGACTACCAAATCTTAAATCATTGTCAGCTGGGATTTAGAAGTAATGTTGGAACTGTGGAACAGTGCCTGAATTTGAATCTTATTCTGGAAAAATACACGATCGCCCAAAAAGCTTCACTATACTTGGGATTCATGGACTTAACCTCAGCCTTCGATTTTGTTAATAGATGGCGTCTATAGGAGATTCTTTTAAATTATGGGTTGGATGAGGCTTTGGTTTATTTTTTGGCGTATTTGCACAGGGACTTAAAGGCCCAGGTGAGGATATGTAATGACGGGGAGGTTTCTGGGGACATTACCATTGGCAGATGGGTCAGACAAGGTTGCGTTCTGACCCCGCTACTTTTTATCCTCTATATAAATGAATTACATAACTCCCTGAACAAACTGACCAGTGATGTACCCAAAATTAATGGTGAATTATTCCCCGTGCTTTTATATGCAGATGATGTGGTCCTTATGGGCTGCACACCCAATGCACTTCACACTTTAGTCACTGGATTTGTATCTTTTATGACCGATCTGGACCTTCTTACGAATTTTAAAAAATCTTACATGATGACTTGTGGGCCGAAAAAACACTGCATTAAGTCTATAACATCGGGCAGTGAATCATTAGCATGCACAAGCACTTTTCCTTATCTGGGCCTAGTCTTTTCGGATTCTGGCTCTTGGCAAGCCCATGTGGCCCACGGCAGAACCAAACTCTCTAAAGCAGGTAATTCCATCATTAGCCTCAGGCAACCAAAACAAGCTGAGGTGGTGCTACAGTTGATTCAGTTATATAAATCACAATGTGTACCAACAGCCACTTATGGTGCCGAAGTTTGGGGGTATGTGAACTGTAGTGTAATCCAAGTAGAAGAGAACAGGTTTTGTAGAAAAATTCTCGGGGCTCAAATTTCATCTCCAACTTACATATGCCATATGGAATTGAATTTATACTACGTGGAGGATTTTATCAGGTCTCACCCAGCTTTATTTTGGATAAAATTATGGCAGAATCCTGCTGCAACCTTAACTAGATAAATAATTATAGACTGTCTTAAGAGTGACATGGGTGGTAGAATACCCTTGCTTACGGCAGTAAAAGATAGTTTAGCCAGTGTAAAGCTGGAGCACATATTCACACGCCCACTAACAGCGGAAGGTATAAACATCAAATCAGTTAGGGGGGCGTTGTATAATCTTTATCATAAAGTGAGACAGAATATTGAGCATCAAAAATCATCGATTATCAGATACATGCCTCTATTGGAAGCTACTGGCACTCAAAATTAAATGCCACAGCAATACCTTAGGAAAAACATAGGGAGGTGAAAAAGGAGCTTACTTTACCGCCTTAGAGATGGCAGTATAAAATATTCACTCTGCTTTCCGATAGGATATAACAGCAACCTCGAGTAGTTGAACTGCCCCTGCGGTTTTAGTAGCAAGCAAACAGTGCTACAATTTTTACTCTTTTGTAAGTATTATGCAAGATATACAAAACAGTATTTAACTCCCTATTTTAAGACATGGGCTATCGTGGATTTTGAACAAGCCTATTTTGAAATTCTAAAACTTGGAAATGACGATCTGATCTTCCATGTAAGCACGTTTTTACAAGCTGCGGTACGTTCGCGTGCTTCCATGAGTGAATTTTAATACGCCACAAACCCTGTAATATCACCTAGTGCAATGCCCTTCCCATCCTTGCCTTTTGACGGTTATTAACACCATTTATAACCAATACATTGATGATGTTGTTAGTATCGTGAGGATTAAAAAAGGGGGGCTTAGCTCAATTACATTGGTATCCTGATGCTTAGCATCGCTTGACTGATCGCCTATCATTGCATTTTATTCTGTAACATACTGCTGACTTTGCACAATTGACTCAAACGCCATCTTGCACTATGATATTAATGCTGCTAGTATTGCTTGACCTACTGCTTATTCTTGCACTTTATTTGCAACATACTGCTGTCTTTGCACAATCGATGTAAATGCTATTTTGCACTTTGTTATCAACGCTGCTAGTTTTCACAGGCCCATCCAAGATTTTAAAGATTTTAACAGAGTAAACCTGTATTTGCATCGGATAATATGCATATATATATATATATATATATATATATATATATATATATATATATATATATATATATATATATATATATATATATATATATATATATATACATATATATATTTATATATATATATATATATATATATATATATATATATATATATATATATATATTTATATATATATATATATATATATATATATATATGTTTTAATATTTATACTGTATTTTTCTTTTGATGGTGATGAATTGTGCTTTTATGGATATCTTTATCCGAATAAAGATCATTTGACTTTGACTTGAATAATAATAATATAATATTCCACATTTGTAAAGCGTGAACAATCACCCGTGAGGGTCTCTAGGCGCTGGGGGCCATCAGGAAGATTAGCAAGCTATTGCCCAGAGTCACATGGTGCTGGACTAATCTGCCACTGGCACCAGGGATCGAACCGTGATCCCCAGATTCCGGAGCAGTCGCCCTAATAGCTTGCTTAATCCTCCCGAGGGCCCCAGTGCTGGGACACCCCTTTGGAGGTAGCTGTGCGCTTCACAAATACTGGTATTTCATTTATTTCAATGAAATGTGTTTTACATACCTATCTGTTCAACACTTAGTCAGAGATAGTAAGCGCTATATAAACAGCAACAGGTGCGAAAGAAGGACAGCGCAGGTGGGAAGCAACATCAACAACGTGGTTTGGGAAGCAATGGGGAGAAGCATACAGGCAAGTGCAACATGGAGGGGTGGGGAGAAGTAGGCGTGCGACAGAGAAATACATGAAGAAGACGGTGCAAATACATGCGTACTATTGTGGAGTGCTTAACACGTAATAAAAAAAAAGTTCCAGAAAAGCAATCAGTGAAAGGGGTACAAGTAGATATTGCTGTATGTGAGGGGCAAACCCAAGAATGAAAAACTGGGACATGGATAATAAGCGGGCCAATGAGTGACAAGTAAAGGTAGTCAAAGTAAAAGACGGTTGGCTCCAAGTCTCTGTAACTATTTGATGAGCCACAACATGTCGTGCAAAAGGCTGCATATAAGCTGACCAGTAAGCTTTGGCCTAATAAATCAGTGTGAGGTCTGCAGGCACGCAAACCTCTGCAGTCTGTATTCAAAATTAAGCTCATCTTACATATCCTCAAATCCTGCAATCAGAAAACATGGTAAATAAATAATGCTTGTATTCTATGTGTATGTATGTATATATAGAGCTTTCCCGATCGTTCTGAGGCCTAAAGCGCAGTGTTTTCCACCTAAAGACTGACTTATTGTAGAAATAAAACAAAATAAGGCAAAGAACTGTAAAAAGGGCTTGAAAATGTATCACAACAAGGGAAGGTAAACTGAAAACACTTGACACATCCTTGTGCTACTTGTAATTGTATAAATAAATAAAAACTTGGAAAAATACACTGCAGAGACAAAGGAGTAAAAGGCAAATGTGCAAGTAAAGCACTGATTTCATTTAAATTTGCTGTTGTCTTGGGAAGGAGTAGGGGGCCAGATGTATGAAGCTCAAATCGGTTCGCAAACGCCGAAATTCGCAAAATGGTATGTATGTAGCAAATTTCAGTGCCAAATAAGGAATCGCAAAAAAGGAATCGCAAATTTGCGATTCCTTATTTTGCGATTGCATGTAAGGAATCGCAAAATTATTACCAACTTCAAGTTGGTGGTAATTTGCAAATTTCCTTAAAAATGCCCATTTTTGCATTTTTCAAAGTGCCATGTGATGCACATACATGCCCTTAGGGCATGTATGTGCACCACATGTGCACCTATGCTTATTTCAGGGGTGCAACAGGGTGTCCTTTGGACACCCTTGAAATTATTCTCAATTTGTGATTAGCAAATTGTGAATCACAAATTGAGAATCATTTCACATTCATTCCTATGGGCCTCCTGGCCCATAGAAATGAATGGGAAATTATTCCTTAATTGCGATTAGCAATTCGCTAATCGCAGTTAAGGAATTTTAAGAAATCGCTAAAAAATAGCAAATTTCAACATACATACCATTTTGCAATTCGCAAATAGCAAATCCTTAAAAATCGCTATTTGAGAATCGCAAAAGTGTATCTTGATACATCTGGCCCTAAGTCCGGCGCCCGGAAAGGGAGGGTGCCTCAAATGCTCTTCTTTGCACACAGCCAACAAGAACACCGTGAAGGCATGTTACAACAGAGTAAGAACGCTTGTGGTCACAAATTAACGCAGACCATTTCCTATAGGTGCTCTACTTCCTGGGTCAACAGTTCGACAGAATGCCCCAAATTATATGCAAGGCAAAAGAAACGGAAGAAGCACTTTACAACGCAATCACAGAATACATTAATACAACGAACAAGTTAATTAGTATAAAGGAATATGAAATTATTTTGGGTGGTGTTATTTGTATTGAAAAAGGATAGTAGAGAGATAGAAGAGGGACGGGTTTGCATTTACATAGCGCTTGCTACCCTTGATGAGGTTTTGAAGCTCTATTCGGCAGGTAGCAATCTACCTGTTTCACTTTGTATCAAATCAACTCATAAATAGTATCTATAGATGTCCTCTTTTTACCACAAATGTTAGTGCTTTGTTTTAAACTTGTCAATCACAGTTCTTTCAGTCTGAGGATGGGACTTAGTAGCACTATAATGCAGGTTTGGAGCTCCATCCCTTACACTCCACCACCTCTGCAGAAATATGTAGATTCCTAGGTCTAAGTGTGAGCAGCTCTAGTATTTTTTCCGATTGCTAACACTTGTAGTTTCCAAAAATGCACAAACAACGTTATCAATGCCAGAAAGCAGATTACATTTTTTATATAAGACTGGACCGACTAAACTACTCTTGCATGGGCATGCAATAAGCACGATAGTAAGAGATCCCCGCAGCACACTCACTGTGCCTGATATAAAGCAAGGCACCTGCCACCTTTATAAAAGTTAAAGCGCAGCATGGCACGCCGGGAAAATTTTAATTAGATTATTTGTGGTCATTTTGGAAAAGCATTGGGGGGTAGGGAGGGTTGGACAAGGCAGCCTCCCCCACACAGCTGATCCAGTGCAGAAAAAGGAAGCAATAGACAAACTGAATGCTATGTGTGGAAGCTTCTGCTTTATGGAAGGAGTACTCAATGGAACAATTAATGCACTGTGTGACAGGGAAAGGGCAGGAATGTGCCTACGTAAAAGAATAAAGCACAATTCTGCCTTTTCCCCTGGTTGGCGCAGCTTTGGCTGCCTAGTGCCAACGATCCTTGGTGCAAGGGTGCCTGTGTTGAATGCAGGATTGTTTTTGTGCAGGGAGAGCACTGCACAAAAACAATTGTGAGAGGCATATTCCTCTATCTATGTGAGCTGCACAATGCAGCACACATAGAAAGAGAAACTAACAAAGAGAAATTAAGATATTTCTCCTTGTTATACGTTTCCTGGAAAGGCGTATATTTTTGGTGCAGTCCCAGTTTTACCAGTTCTGGTAAATCTGAGAATGTGTCAAATACCATCCAAATTGCGTGGGAATAACCACCACAACACCCTTAGAAAGTCTCCCTAGCACAGAGGAACACAACGATTTGTGCTTCGTTGCTATGCTCGAGCATTATGAAGCCACTCAAGGCCATGCAAAGTGGCCTTGTGTGGCTTCATAAATCTCATTTTTCAGTTACATAACACATGTACCACGTTGCGTAATAAACTGGGGTCATAAACATGACCCAAAGAGTGCTTAGCTCAGACAGCCTTTCATGGCTTTCTTTGAGATCATTTTTCTGACTGGAGTCTCCAGTACTGGATGGTTCTTAGAGGAAACACCAGGTAGGGAGCCTAGTCTGTCCTGTTGGACCGTTCTCCGAGGGGGATCTCCCTGTGTTAGGAGAGCTGGGAATGTCTGTAATCAGGCCTCCATCAGTTCTAGGGTTTGGAAGTGCCACTCCTAAGTGGAGGGTGCAGAGGTCCAGATTGAGGGGTGAGGGGGAAAGAGTCCTTAGTGGAAGAACCAGTGGGTCAGGGGCCAGCCAGAGGGGCTGAGTCACCAATGAGACCATGGTGATGCCACTTCTGTCCTGGGGCATCGTCACGCACTGTCAAAGGGGCAGGAGGTCATGAGCTCTGCGCCAGGCAGACAGTCACACGACACATTAGTTATGTGTCACCCTCAGGGGGTCATGCATGCTCCCCATGAAGTCCTGGTACGCTGGGCATCTAACCAAAGGGTACCGTCCCTGGGTTGGGGAGCCAGGTTCAGGTGTTTCCTGTCCTGGACGTAAGGGCGACTGTAATTAGTGTCCTGACCGGTTTGCCTTCTAGGGGTACCACTCCAGTTGGGAGGGTATAGGGCTCTGGAAGGGGGTGAAGAGGGAGGGAGTCCTCACGTCTGACCCCGGTGCAGCCGGTGAATTTGGATCCCAGGTGGTAGACCAGTTTATGGAGAGAGGTCCTGAACTGGTGGGAGAGTTGTGTTCTGGGGGTGCTTCTCTTAGGAGAGTGCGGACCCCAAAAGAGAGGTAGGGTGAGGAGACCCTTCGCCCGTGACCTCTGGTCAGCCTGAGGGTGCGGACTCAAGGTTGGAGGATCAGTGGTGTTTGGAACTACACTGAGAAGGGGATTGGAGAATGACTATTATGTGCCATGGATTACTGCCCCCCCCCCCACTCGGTAGATTGGCAAGGACCAATGACATCTGGGTGGCGTAGGGCCTGGCCCTGGCCGTGGACAACTAGGGAGTACCAGTGGGGTAGCCTAGTTGGGCCTGAGAGTTTTCTTTACAGAGGGAACCACATGGGTTCAGAGTGGCGTAGAACCATCCGTGATCAGTGTGTGTCAGTGGTAATTTATGGTATGGGAGGAGCAGCGTGGTCAAATTTAGTATGTTTGAAATTGTGAGAATAAATGCTGCGGAATGGTGTGCGCAGATTCTTTGTGATTATTTCAGAAATGCCACTTTTAGAAGTTGGCATTTCTGTGTGCTAAATTTTGATCTTATTGAACAATATTTGATGCATCAGTGATTTTATGTTGAACTGTAATTATTTGTAATACTGCTCCGTCGACGTCAGACTGCAACTCTCTTTTGTTTGCCAATAGTATAACATTAAAAATAAGTATTTTTTTAAAAGAGTGGTCTTTTGTACATTTATTTTTTCCTTTAATCTGATTTAAGTGAAGCCTATGTAAAAGAATGAATGATTTCATTTGTACAGGTGCAATTTATATGATGTTAGCCTCAACAAGTGAGTTTCAGTGGACTCATGTTGTACCTTTCCAGCAGCTAGTAAAATGCAGAGTTGCAGGAGCAAGGCTGTTCCTTAACTGCATGTGGCCATACCCCATGCAAATGAGGGGACATGCCCTTGAGATTGTATGAGTGCAAATCATGCACGACATAATCCATATTTCAGAAGTGGCCACACAATCCTGAGCATACTCTTCTGTGATACTAAAAGTGACGATGGGGCACACAAAAAAAGGCACAAAGCTTGCACCCAAGGTTACTCTCTGTAGCACATCACTAAAAAAAACATACATTGAAGTGCTTTTTGAATTTACTCACATTGGGTCTATTGAATATTACAATGATGCCTTCTTCAAAATCATCATAATACTTCCGGTTTACCCTGAGCTTTCTTGTATACTTGTATACTATTTTCTTTGCCTGAAACCTTTTTTTTTTTATTTCGAAGTATTTTATTATTTTTTTTATAAACAAAGAAATTAGTATTTCTGTTACAATGTTAGCCAGTCGTAGTT
This sequence comes from Lissotriton vulgaris, assembly GCF_964263255.1. NCBI lineage: Eukaryota > Metazoa > Chordata > Amphibia > Caudata > Salamandridae > Lissotriton > Lissotriton vulgaris. Next base: position 888,767,581 of record NC_141694.1, read on the forward strand.
TGTACAACGGTGTTTACAGTCACTTCGAAACATATGCTTAGCTAAAAAAGATTATAGAAAAAAGCAGGAGAGAAAGGGGTGAAAGAAGGACACAAGAAAGGCTCTGTAGTTGTGAGACTTATACTCGTTTTATCAAGATTCAACCTATTGACAAAAGAAGTCATTAACCAGGGCCACTGAAATTTTACAATTCTCAAGGAGTTTTCTGCATAATAATGAGTTTACTGCGTTTATCACTTAATCTATAATCTGCTACACAGTCTGTTAATTGTAATAAAAAAATGCTTTTAGCACGAACGCATCAGAAGTTACTAAAACGTGCCAAAATGTGCTCCCAAGCAGTGGAAGGTCATTCTGAAGGATCGCTTGTCCTATTTTCGTTGCTTACTGCTGCATAAACTAAGAACTAATTAGGTGAAACCTTTGTCCAGACAGTATTGTCATGACTTCATGTAAACAAAAATGACATTGAAGTATTACTATCAGAAAATGTGCTTCATTATGCTGCATAATTTGCCTTTTCTTGCTGCATAATTTAGTAAAGCATGCCATATAATTCTAACCCTGCCTGCTGCATACTATCACAGTTCGAAAGAGCTGAATTTGATATCACTATCTTGTATTTAAAGGAGGGGCCGAAAAAGCAAACCACGCCAATGTTGACTCTATCCCTTTCATCAGACAGAGTCCCTTGTTGATTGAGTTTTAAGTGAACGATAATACATGCTTGGATTCCATATTACGAAGTCAGTTTCACGGGCTGGCCCATTTTATTGTTTACTTAGATAGTGATACTGCTGCCATCTCCTCTAACAGAGCTCATACTCACCTCTTTGGGGCCTCACAACTGAAGAACATGTCTCACTACATCACCTTTGTAGAATGGGACGTGCATGTAAACCTGTCTCGGGTACACACCTTGAGCGTCAGCACTGTGCGGGAGATATTTTGTGGTAAGTAAATTATGAGACTCTTAGGACTAAAATCGGCAATGTGTGATTTAATTCTGCTTTAAGTGACACAAAACAATCTACACTAGCTCTCTACAGGAAACCAATGATCTCACAGCTAGCAGAAATCACACAGGAATTTGAGCAGAATGTGCGGGGTAAACCTGGCAGTGAATTCTGTTAGACAAACAAGTACATTATGTCTATAGAACCTCTAGTATAGTTTTCGTTCTGCTAAAATGCTGATGGATTTCTAGGGGCCCCAAATAGGCACTTGTGCATTTTGACATACTGATATAGCCTGTGTTTTACGCTGGTCAGACTTAAAATACATTACACCCACATTACAGTACGAACTATTGAACCTGTTGCCTCCAGACAGAGATTGTTACACAATGTTTCTTTTTCTCCTACTAATGCGTAAGTCAGTGCCTCTTCCCTCCCTAATGTTTTGCTTGTTCCTGTGTAAAACCAAACTGGTACTCGTGTGCAAGGTAAACCTTACTGCCATCAGCCCTGGTGATCGAGTTATTGTGCTTTGGATCAGAGCACTGGGCTTCATTTATGAGAAATGACGCACCGCTGCGTGAAAGCAGCGATGCGTCACTTCTCAGTGCGCACTCCTTGCGACATTCCTGATGCGTCATATTTAATGTATGACGCATCATGTCGCAAGGAGTTACAGATACGTCAGTATTTCTGACCTATCTGTAAGCGCAAAAGTGACGCATTGCTGGAGTGACGCAACTCCAGCAATGCGTCCTTTCACATGGGGCAAGCCCTATGCGTCAGTCTTACGCCTACTGTGAGGCAGGCGCAAGATTTTGACGCAACAGCGTCCTAAAAGTGACACAGTGAAATCTCCTAGATTTCACTGCGTCACTTCTATGACCCTTCCTTGCGTCAATACACCCCCCTTGCATACACGGCGGCGTAAAAGTGACGCACAGCCTAATAAATGAGGCCCACTCTCTCAGCCCAGGTGCCATCGCTGGGGTGGAGAGTATTTGCCACCCTTGAAGTGCCAGTAGTGCTCCAGCATGAGAGTAAATGTGCAGATTGTCTCTTAAGCACTGAGATCATTTATCCCCCACTATATTCCAAATCGTCGTTTTTTAGGTTTCGCCTGCACGGCGTTTACGCTGTGCTTGTGAAATCGATTGCAATTAATGTCTTAAAATGGGCTTACGTCCCACCCTGCCTTTTCATTTCTTCATGTGCTTGCAACTTACTTTTCCTCCATTTCTGATGGTTGAACTATGCTGATTCCTGTTGCCCTTCATATGCTTTTCTTATCAGGGGACCTTGGCCAAAGTACACGTTTTTCTCTGCTTTTGTCGACCTTCTTTGTTAGTTGTGAGCAAGGGTGCTTTGTGGCTGCATGTGATTTTACTTTTGTCCCCACACTCCATAGGTATTGGGAAACTGTACACGAACCAGCTGCATTACATACAGACACATTACTTTTTTTGCACAAAGAGAATAAGGGGTATATTCACAAGGATGTAACTCCGATTTATCCCCACCTTACCACATCAAAAGCGGAGATAGAGTTAACACCCCTTTCACAAGCTGGTGCAAACTGCGGACATCGGCAGTATACCCGCGATAAATTCCCCCGAAATTTACCTCTGCGGTGTACACCACCAACTAACTCTAAAGAGATGCAGAGGTGGCGTTCCTGTGCAAAAACACACAACACCACTTTCACAACGAAATGCCAGATATGCGATGCGAACCAAAAACAGGCGATAAACCACGGTAGCAGCAGGGAATTAACACTTGCCTTTTGCTGATGTTAAGCAGGACGACTACCCACAGCATGAAATGTAGGTGTTTGTTCCACATTGCGTTCGATGTTGGGGTGCTTTGCTTCCTATGTGTGTGTGCTGCATTGTGTGTGGGACATTGGTCGCATTTTCGGCGAACTATCGCATGGTACCACGGTGTGGTGAATTCCACGTTAATATGTTTCAAATTAGAGAGAGACCCCTATAAACCAGGGGAATAGGGTACTTGAACAGTGAAAAAAGTTTTTTCCCTTGGCAAACCGTTCTTACTTGAAACAACCCTAAATGGTTGTCTCAGCCAACCCAATAGGCCCACTAGATCCCTTATAGGATCCCTTACTATCTAATACACTTGTACAACAATAATGTAGTTCATTGTTTATTATTATAAAAAGTTCATACAAATACAGTTTAGTGTTAAAAACAGCTCATTGCGCGCCTATGTTAAAATCTCATGGACAAATTAATAAAATACAATTTCTACTGCACATAAATTAAAAGCAATAATAAAAAACAACAATCAATTCACATTTGTTAAACTAGGAGATACAAAAAGGAGAGACATACAAAGACATGAAATTTGTCAATATATTTTGCACGTTTTTGGGATTTAGCATAAACACAGTCCTGGACATATATGATTCTTTGTCTACAGGCTAGATTTGTAATCCCTTGATCGTGCAGAGGGGCGTCCCTCCCTTTTTTATGTCTCTCCTTTTTGTATCTCCTAGTTTAACAAATGTGAATTGATTGTTGTTTTTTATTATTGCTTTTTAACAAAAGTTGTTTGTCAAGAACCACAGGATGTTGAGTACCCTGGTGAGATTTGAACCTGGTTCTCCAGCTTCAAAGTCGTCAGCCACTCTGGCCATTACACCATATCCTCTTTTATCCTTTTCATTTTCCTGATCAGCTCCCTCCTCCCCTTCACCAACAAAGTTGCCTTTGTTGCATACAGCCTTTGTGCTTTAATGAAAGCCCTTTGTGAGACTGGGCACAAAGTCTGTATGTAACACTGAGGATTTGGACAGATCGCTCTTTAGAAGTCAACATATATGGTGATTTAGTTATTTCCTTTCCTCTTGGCAGATTTTAAATTTCTTGCATACGCCTCATCGATTGAAGTGTTTGGCTCTATAATTTGACAGTCCAAGATAGCCATGTTAGTATACAGTAATCTAAAACATTCACGGTTTGCACACCTCGCCACCCAAATAAATAAATTCATTACCTACCTGCGTGTGCCCTACGTATTGGTCTAAATATTCTTCATTTGTCCTTTTGCTGGTACTTGTTTATTGGATTAACTCATCCATGGCATCTTCAGATTTCAGAATAATATTCCTTTGTCTCTGAAAGCAGCATTGTCAAGTTGCTGTAGGCTGTGTTGAAAACCGTGGTCTCTGAATAGCAAGGGCTAAGCATTTGTTTAATCACTAAGCTAATAAGTAGGTTTTGTTGTGTTGTGCTAAGCTGTATTGCTTTTCTTTTGATTAGAATGAGCATCTGTGGAGAAGGGCTGTCCTATTCAGATTCTGAGGAGGAATAGGACACTCTACCCCACATATTTTACTCGGCATGCCATTACCCCGCATTTTATACTCCTCAAAACTTTTACAATGCAGGGCTTTACAACGCAATCCATTATAACACATTCCCCATTCCAACGCAATTACTATTCAAACTCCAGGGGGCGTTACTTTGGGGAATGGGTTGTAACAGCTTTGTAAAGCCCTGCTTTGTAAAAGTTTTTGCAGAGTAAAAACTGTGGGTTAATGGCATGCGGAGTAAAGCATGCAGGGTAAAAGATGTTCTCTCTGGGGAGACATATTGAATTTACAGGCGGTGTGCACTTATTGCTCCCATCACACATTCTTATCGCTGTCCAAGGCTGAGTGGGCCAGTGGCGTAACGATAATTGAGGGGGCCCCCCTGCCAGGTACGTGGAGGGCCCCCCTCCGGACTCAAATCAAATCAAATCAAATCGAGCTTTATTCGGTTGTAGAGAAAAACATCCATAAAAGCACAGTATAATTACATATAGATAAAAGGAATTACAATTAAAAAAGATGTAACAAAAGTCATAAAATATCATAATAATGACAGAATTTATTTAGCAGCATTGAGTTTTCTCAATATTCCGTTCCTCCAATAAAAAAGCAGTTTTAACTCCTAACATGAAAGCTACGACAGATGGAGTAAAAAATGCGGTATACCTACACAGATAATCAATACAATAAACTTAAACTACCGACGAATTAAAACAGAGAATATAAGAATTCAATCAACCAACATTGGTGCAAAAACGCAGCGAATTAGGGGCATTAAACCGGCATTTTTATTCGGGAGAGGTGCGACCCAATTTTACTCCAAGTTCTGCCTGTGCTTAATCGCCAGTTTCAAAATGTTTGCTATGGATTTGGCAAAAGGTTTAGTATCTAGAAATTGAAGGGCGAGAAATGCTGGGCGACACCTACGTAGGCCCATGACTTTTAAAATGGGAATAAGCCACTGCTTCCTCGGATCCTGATAGAATTTACAAAACATTATTGTATGGATCGTTGTTTGGGGAGAAATGTCATCGCAAGGGTAAGGTTGAGGAGATTTTTCCCAGGTGTTCATTTTGGGAAAAGTCACCAGAAGGTGAAAAATGTTTAGTCTGAGCCTAGTTAACAATAATCTTTCGTAGCCCGAAAGATTAAAAGTTAAATAGGGCTGGACCATCATTGATGTTTGAATTTGTAGTGAGTGTTGCACAGTGACTTTAGAGACCTCACTAGACAGTCGTAGAGATTCTAGGTGAGCCAAGCAAGCCTTTTTAAATTGCTTCCTTGGAATTGCAGCAGTTAAAATAGGTGAAGAGTAATACTGAAGCGATCCCAGGTCGCTAAGGAATTTCCTGATATAGGCAATCCAGGCGATCTTATGTGCCTTATCGAGAGAGATACAGTCTTCTATGAATCCCCGGCAGAGAGTGGTTTCACTAGACGACCATATGCGGTGCCACAAAAGTAGGGGTTCAATCCTTATCAGGTCTATTATGTAGGACAAACCAAATTCCAAGTGACATGCATAGGTCGACGTACCCTGTGGGAGAGCTAGAAGAAATCTTAGGAAACCATTCTCTATCGTTTGCACCTCCTCGACCTTGCCGAATCCCCACACACCCGCCCCGTATATTGCATTTGAAATGCATTTTGCCCTATAGATTTCTAGAAGTTCAAGCATTGGTCGCCTGCCTAATTTATTTGCGAAATTAACCAGGGCAGCTGCTGTCCTCTTGAAAGTGAGTTTCCTGGAATCGATGGCAAAATTCCAGGAGCATTTATGGTCGAATACGATGCCCAAGTAAGGATACGTGATAGTGCTCTCTAATTTTTGGTTATCAATGTACATGGACTTAGTATTCTTAATCCTCGACCCTGCAGACATGACAAACGTCTTTTTAATATTAACATGAAGGTCAAGGTTAGCCATGAAAGTGTGGTATTCTGCGAGGGCACGCTGTAACTCCATGGGGGTGCGGGCTAAGATTACAGAGTCGTCCGCGTAGAGCAGGATCGGTATTGGGCGCTTGTTTAAAGTGGGAAGGTCCTGGCTCCCCGTGACAATAGCTTTTTCCAGGCAGTTGGTATAGAGATGGAATAAAAACGGGGCCAGGACGCAGCCCTGCCTTACCCCGCGCTCTACTCTGAACGACTTTGTTAGCTCGCCCCCCACGCCGTATCTAACTCTTGCTGTGGCGCCTGGGTATAATTCGCGCAGAAATATTAAGAGGGGCGTCTCTATTCCCATACCAGCTAACATGGTCCACAGCTTGTTATGGTTCACGCAGTCAAATGCTGCTGACAGGTCAACGTATGCCATATAGAGGGCCCCCCCTTTCGCGTTTACATATTTACCAATTAGCAGCGATAAATTGAGGGCTTGCTCTGTTGTTCCCAGGCCCTCTCGAAACCCAAATTGCAGGTCAGACGGAACTTTATTGTCTATGGCCCACTGCTGGAGATGCTCTAGAATAACACGGCCAGCCACTTTCCCCAAGGAATCCAGCAGGGAAATAGGGCGGTAGCAGGATGGTGATTGAGGATCCCCTTTTTAAATATAGGCACAAGGATTGATTGAGACCACGATTCAATAAGACCCACGGCACATGATGCCTGGAGGACCCTAGTTAAAATTGCCGACCAAAGTTCCATGTTAGATTTAAAAAAATCAATTGGAACGCCGTCAGGGCCTGGGGCTTTACCGTTTTTACTAGCCATCAGGGCTAACTCCACCTCCTCGTGTGCTATATTAATAAGCAACGGAAAAGATCTTGAATTTGGCCCAGGTAGAATCGATTGAGTTGCAGAAGGAGGGAGGCTGAATATCCGCTCTAAATAATCAACCCACGACTGTTCATCGATCGCAACATCAATGCTGGGATTGACTGTTGTATTTGTTAAAAAAGGGGACATCACGACCTTCCAGAAAGAGACACTGTCCCTCAGGGACCATGATCTGCGTAATTGGGTCCACAGATCTTTTTTCAGATTGTTCTTCCTGGATTTTAATGCTTGTTTGTAGTTTTTCCTGAGTGTTGCGATTTCCGTAGGAATTCTGTCCTTTTTATTTAATGCTAATTTTAGGCTCAGATAGGCTTTCGTGCAGGAGTTATCAAGCCAGCCCTTGATTCTAGTTTTGCTAGTTTTTGTCTTAACAAATAAGATTTCCCTAATTGATGTTATCAGTATCAAAAAATAAGCCAGGATTCCCTCACTAGTGGTGGCTGGGTCAAGGCATTTATCAAGCACTGGGCTTAAATTTGAAACCAGTCTTGCGGTAATACCCAGGGGGTCCACCTTTTCCCACCTTAGCGAATAACCATTCAATCTATCTAATGTGAGATTGTTTTGGGTTAAAGTCGTCTTGATGTTAAAGCTCACACGGTTCTTAGTAACTTTTAGGGTGATGCTAATTGGGTAATGGTCGCTGATCGTAATATCATGGGTTTTACAGTCAAGTAGGTCCTTTCCCGCTATCAGTGAGATAAAGATAAAATCAATTGCACTTGGCCTGCCTCTACCAATAAAGGTAGGTGTGACAGGAATGGGGGGATTCAACAAATCGTTGGCAAGGGCAAGGTCTAAGCCACAGAAGGTGTCATTGAAGCAGTGCCCAACTGTGGTATGGGGAAAATGGGTTACCCGATCACCGTCTTCGTCAACAATGCCACAGACTGTATTAGTACTCTGGTTGCAGAGGGTCTGGTTAAAGTCCCCACCCCAAATAAATTATAGACAGCTCCTTCCGTACTTTATTTGTTAGGTCATAGAGACAGGCGTTTATTTCCTTTATAGTTTTTATCGAGTCGTCTATCGGAAGGTTATTATAGAAATTCACAATTACAAGGGCGTCAGTGTTACTTTGGTGTAAAATGAGTATTTGGAAATTTGTGTCCAATTTAATGGGGACTTTGCGTATGAAATGGAGGATGTTTGATACAAAGATAGTCAGTCCACCCTTTGCTCTGCCAGAAGAAGAGGGTAGTGCTGGAGAGAAGAATGCTCTATATCCCTCAATGTGTAACTCGGATGGTGCCCAAGTTTCCTGCAGGCATAGAATGCCAAAATTGTGAACGAAGTCTAACCAGATGCCGTTCACAACCTTTGCACGCAAGGTTTTAAGATCGGGGACCGTTCCCATAGTTTCTTCTTGGTAGCAAGCCTTACTGATAGTTAGGGGGAGTTCTTCATTTGTAACAACACCCTGGTCTGAATTAACTAGATTTCTGGGAGAAGTGGGTTCAGAGGTCGTAATATCTGGAAGGAAACCCTTGCAATGAAGTCAATCCACCCATTCCAGTTCGGAGAGTCTATCAAAATAGTTGAAAGTTGGGATGTTATATCTGATACCCGTTCCCTCTTCCAATTCCGTGTTTGCAAATTCCCTTCGACTCATAGTTGTTTGGAGAGGGAAAAGTTGAGGGTAGAAAAAACTCAGATCCCTAGTAAGAATCTTGGACTCACACAACTGAGAGGGCCAATTGCATATATGCTGGACCACCCGCCTGTCCCCAAAATTGATGACAATGCAGTCCCCTGGGAGATCTTTTCTCCTATGCCCCAGCCAAGTTAGCCTTCTTGCGAATAATATTTGTCCTGATGTATCAGGAGGGAGTAGCCTATTTGTGTTCAGCCAATGAGCCGCTTTATTTCTTAATTCAAAGTAAGATTCAGTTTTTCCTTGGGGTAACTCTGGGACACCAACTAACACTACTGTGTATGGCAATGATTTGGGGTGTAGATCGATATGTGTAAATATCCTCTTTGGTTTGGCAGGCGGGGAAGGGACATTGGCTGCACAGGGGCCGTTTTCCGCCTGGCCCGTATGTTCTGTGGGCTTTCCCAAGCTACCCACCCCTCTAACCTGCTTGTTAGCTTCCGGCCTACTCGAAACCCTCTGTAAAGGCCTGCCCTTAGTTCCCGTGGTCTTCGTTGTTTGAGCGGCTATGGACCTAGGGTCACTTGATGGCTGTGAAGTACGGCTGGTACCTGTTCTTTGGGTTAAAAGGGGCTGTTTTTGTTTGGTGTGCTTTGTATTTTCCCCATCCGTTGGTTGCTCTGAGGTGGTCACACTGCTTTTCATTATTTGTTCCAGGTTGTCTATTTTGTCTCCCAAGCGCTTTACCCTTTCGAAGAGGAGTGCCATTAAGGATTTCATAAGTAATTCAATTTTATCAAAAAGACCCTCGTTACGTAGAGGGAAAGGCGGAAATGGTGGAAAAGTAGCTGGCTTTTCCATATTTGCAACATGAGGACCAAGATCATTGTTGGAGGTGGATACAGTTGCAGTTACAGGGACAGTGTTTTTAACAGTTTTCCCCTTTGTTGTATTGTGTTTAACAGGTGCTTTCATTCGTTTTCAGCCCCCTGCAAACCCCTGATCTTTTTTAACCTCTGGTCCTTGCGTGTTAGCGTGTTTTGACTTAAGCATGGCCTTCTGCCCTCTAGTTGTTACCCGCGACCTATCGTTGTTTACACTCTGAGGTGAGGCAGAGACCAAGATTAAACTTAATGGTGTATCAGGGGACTCATTTGCTATGGGAGACTCTAGCTGAAGAAGGGGATCGGGAATGGAGTCATTTAAAAAAGAAGTAGGAGTCATGGATAACCTTGTTAATAGAGGTAGGGACTCAGAATGTGCGTTGCCCCTGATAGGGGCAGTGTCTTGAGTTGCCAAAAGATGATGAGCCCCTGGGAGAGCGGCAAAAGAATGTGCCATTATCAAATCCTGGGAATTAGTAGTAAACATTGATATGTTGGTAGGGGGGAGAGGGGGAAGAGCACCGGCTGGGAGCGAAAGGCGGCGCTCTGTGTGTTCTATAGCATTAGCCACCACCCCAATAGTTTTCTGCAGCATGCGGTCAATTGCTGTCAGACTGGGTAATGGAGGGTTTAGCGATGCCTTTTGCTTCAGGGCAGGGACAGGTATAGCAAGATTATTCTTCCCCATTCTTTACTGCTGTTAATTCAGGGTGGCTAATAATATCCCACGTACTATGGTTACAAAAAGTTACAACGTATACAACTCTATCAATTTATCAATATAAAGTACTAATAGTTAGTACCCAGTACAAGTATTACAAGATCGATAAGAGTCTTTTGCACACTATTAATCCGTGATATCATCAAATCACAAAAGGCAGATAACACGAAGCAAAGCAAAGACAAACCCAAGGGGGGTGGCCCGACCCGGCCTCTTCCGGCCACTAACGGCCACGAACGGTCCCGCCCTTGTCCCGGGCTTCTCCTGAGACGCTCCCGCCCAGCGGAAGAGGTCACGCAATAAATACCAGTCAGCAGGTGTGTGGGACGGCGAGGCTTCTGAGAGATGGAGTCCTGATGAGGGAGATGCGCGTTGTCTCGCGCCTGCACTCCGGTCCCCTCTTTGGTAAGCTGCAAGTAAGCATGGGCGAATTTTGCGGATCTCGCGTTCGTGGATTTTGCGGATTTGCGAACTCGCAATCCGCAAAATCCGCAAATTCTCGCGAATTTGCGGATTTTTTTTTTTTAATGTTCGCACGGGTTTCTGCAAGTTCGCGAGGGTTTTGTACAATTTCGCAAATTGCGAAATTGTACAAAACGCGTGCGAACTTGCAGCAACCCGTGCAAACACAATAATATGAAGAGAAAGAAGCTCCTGGTCACAGGAACAGCACGGGGATTGCGCTCATGAAAGTCAAGGATGCAAAGGCCTCTACCCAGCATCACAGCTGACTTTCCACGGTAGGGAAGAGGCACACCTGTCCAGCCTCGAAGACGCTCATGATTGTTTTTGGGCTAATGAATGAGTCACTGAATTTGAGCATCAACTAGTTCGAGCAACCATGTGTGTGTTACTATGCAATCGCCCCGAAGGGCGCAGGGGTCCCTTGAGTGTGCTGTAGAAGTCACAGGAAGGGCATGGTAAATATTTTAGGATGGCGCCGGCAAGCTGCCAGCGCCATCCTAAAATAGTTACTAAGTTAGCTTCAACAGGAAGCTCTAATAAATAAAATCGAGCACCTGCTTTATTTTATCTATTAGAGCTTCCTGTTGAAGCTAACTTAGTAACTATTTTAGGATGGCGCTGGCAGCTTGCCGGCGCCATCCTAAAATAGTTACAACAGGCCAGGCTTTCAAGTTTTGAACTTTTGCCCCCGGAAAAATCCGCCGCGCGCGGATTTGCGAATTCTCGGTAAATTTGCGGGAGTTCGCGGATTGCGAATTTACCGAAAATCCGCAAAATCCGCGAGCGTAACGGATTTTCCGCCCATGCTTAGCTGCAAGTCTTTTTAGCCCCAACAACGATAAACACCAGCGGGACAGTCACACCACAAACACCTAACGCTGCGGCACCCGTGAAGCGGGTGTGGCAAGGTGTATTTGAGCGTAGGCAGAGGGGCGGTGCTCCAGGCCCCTCTGCAGGTGTGTAGGACGGCGAGGCTCCTGGGAGATGGAGTCCTGATGAGGGAGATGCGCGTTGTATCGCGCCTGCACTCCGGTCCCCTCTTTGGTAAGCTGCAAGTCTTTTTAGCCCCAACAACGATAAACACCAGCGGGACAGTCACACCACAAACACCTAACGCTGCGGCACCTGCAAAGCGGAAGCGGCGAGGTGTATTTCAGCTTAGGCAGAGCTCCGGGCTCTATTAGGAGCTCTCAGGCCGAAGTGCGGTGCTGAGGGGGCCCCCTTAAGCATGAGGACCCCCCGCACTGCGGGGGATGCGTGTGCCTGTGCTATGCACCTGGAGTGGGCTACTATGAAAAGATTTTGTTAGAACCGCTTTACTTGACTGAGCCAACAGCTTTTTATGGCAATGTGGAGGATTGTAGCTTTTGCAAAGCTCCTTGATGGGGGGGTGTGATGCTATACACATGCTACAAGACTATGCCTCTGTCTTCAAACCGTCAACTTATATAAAAACTGTGGTGGCAAACCCAATATCATTGGTTCTGCCAGTTTTTGTGTGTTATGAAAAACACTGGGTTGTTGCAATTGCATTAAAAAGCAGACATATTGGGCGCCAGTACTCTCGATTGATCACTGCTGTGTGAACAATGGTCTTTGTCGTCTTTAGTTTTTTCCAATAGCATGCTGTATCCCCATTGGTGATGGTCCTGCTCTATCCAAGATGGATTACTCCGTGCAGATATTAAGATGTTACTCACATGTACTTCTGGCAACTATTCTATCTTTGTCACCAACAGTTTTTTGTTTGTATTTGTAATTCAGCTCTTTGTTATGTAAAAATCTCGAGCAGGTATGCCTCAGGCCGAGGACATCTTGAGAGAGCAAAGTACTCAAACATCATTGGTCTGCCTGAGGTACATGAAGAAGTGCAATGGCTCAGAATTCACATGGGCGAGAGTGGAGTATGGCAAGAAATTAGGTCAAAGTGGGCAGGATGGGAGGGGCACGATGTGCCTTGACTTTTTTAATTCATGAGCACGGAAGCCACGGACGAGGGAGGATGCGAGGATTTCAATGGGTCAAATTGACTTTACTTCTCTTTCCTGATCTGCTCATGGGGCATTGACTCCTAGAAATTCCAGCCCACGTATCAATAATACTGTTAGGGCTTTCATCGTAATTTAATCTCATACCACATAGGTATTGATATTTTCATTTTTTCACTTGTATATAAACAGAGCACATAGTGGTGACAATATTAATGAGTGACAGAGGGATCTGGCCCGTCCTGACGAAGAGGCATGAGCCTCAAAACACGTTGACACCATCAGGAGAATTAGCTCATTGCCAAGCTTTATATTCTCTGTTACACCTATTTTAACAGTACCAGCCTATGGCTAATAAAGAATTTGTGTTCATCATAAGGCCAGGTATTTTTTAAACCTCACTTTTTCTATCACTCCTGACCCTACTGACACTCACTCCAATACACTTCACATAGCACTTACAATATCTAAGTGCTCCTGCGTAGTCGCTAGTCGTAGCACGCCCCGTCCCGCAGCGGGGCGGGAAGACCCTGAGGATGAAGCATGACACCAAATGACCTTTTGGTGTGTGAGGGGTATTTTAACAAAGACTGTATGTGCTGATTACACTCTGGCTGACAGTAAAACTTCCTTAAGGTGGATCTTTTTGTTTGTATAAACCATTGACTGGAGGAGGGTGCATCCACCTGAGTGCAGTCTAAGCACTACCTCTTCACTCCCCCTTTTGATTTTCTAGTAACCAGATTGCTTGCCAACAGAGCTTTATAAAAACTTGGGTGAGGTTCTAATTCCAGTTATGACCTAGCTCTTTAACGAGCTCTTAAGTGACGGCAAAACACTGCCAGGCTCTTGGGGTGAGGCAACAGTCACTATAATATTAAAGCCAGGGAAAAATCCTGGAAGCTGTGGGTCATACAGACCCATATCTCTGCTCAATGCGGATTATGAGATCTTCGTCAAAGTCCTGGCTGACAGATTAGGCACAGTAGCAGGCAATGTGCTACACCTCGACCAAAAGGGTTTCATTAAGGGTAGAAATCTTTATGAACTCACATAAGATCTCAATGGTGCGATGGATCTAGCTACAACATACTCGCTCCCTCTTGCAGCCTTGACTCATGATGCCACAAAGGCCTTTGATAGAGTCAACTATGTATATCTGACGGCCGTATTGGAGAAACACATCGGCAAGAACGTTCGCAGATGCAAAAATGACTTAAAGTTTAAAAAAAGTGCTATAATGCGTGCAGCATTGACCGCATCAAAGCACCTTTTTTTCTTTAAACCATGTTGCACAGCAGCCCGCACTGCTGTGCAACATGTCTAGGAATGCATTGACATACCCAATAGATGTCATATTGGCACAACTATTTGGCTTTACCAATGCTTGTTCACCTCACCGCCCATTGGATGTAGGTAAGACTATGTGTTATTCAAAGTCACAATAAAAAGATTTAAACTATATATACGAGAAGTCGCTGCTATAGAGTAACTGGAGGAGGGGCATGGAGTCAAGAAAAGCACCTGCAAAGTCGAGAACTGCATAAAAAAATGAACCTCATGAAGAGGAGGGGCTTCTAACTGTGACCAGGTCAGACCTACAAGCAATAACTAATGAGGCTCTGAATGCAGCCTAGAGGGATCAACCTCCTAAAAGGCAGACGACAGCTCAACAGAATGACCATGCTCAAAATGCCAGAGGAAAATATTGTGCTTTATGTTCTGCTACCTATGCACCTCATGCATCACAGACACTCCTTAATGACTTTCAGATGTTGTTTGATTGCCTCCAAGAGAAAAAGGATTACAAAGATTTTTAGCAAGCATGTCATTTTTATCACAGTTCTTTTCAGACATGTCCTTTGTTTTTCTGTGGTCATCTGCAACATCAGCAGGTGATTCTGTAGCTGTGAAGTCTCTACTATGGCTTGAGCTGTGGATTTGGATTCCACACAAAATCCACTGATTCATCTGCTTCAAAGCATGGGAGATATATTGTTTTCTTCCCATCTGGGTAATCCGGGTAAAAGGTTGACTGAAGAAAGAAAGATTATCCACCCCTTTGGACTCTACAATGCTAATGAATCATTCATTCAAAAACATCCATTTCAATGGTTAGAAAATTGAAGATGGCCCCTTCAAAGCTCGGCTGGTTGACGGGAAGCTTTGGCTGCATGAAAATCCTGACCACAAGAACTGCAGTCACTGCAGCAACCACTGAAACAATCATATTTGCCGCAATATGGCAGGATAAAAGGCTTTCAAGCACATGCATCAAAGCTTTTTGCAATCGAAAGTGGTGCGATTTGCCAAAATCAGGGATTTTGCGATCGCAAAATTAGCTTTAGCACTGCATGAAACAACTTGCCTCGCAATTTAAGAAATTGCAATTTTTTGCGATTTCTTAAATTGAGATTGCATTAAGGAATCGCAATTTGCAGAACAGGTTCTACGGAAACTCTCTTTCTCTACACATTCCTGGTAAAACAATCTATCTTCGGTCTTATTTATGTCCAAGAATCCAGCTACAGGCCCTTTGTAGGCCAGTGACAATAGGGAATTCTTGTGCACTCATGGAACTACTTGCCTTTTGCTAGCTCCCGATGCAGGATTCATGGGCTCACTGTAAATATATTATCCTCTCAGCCAACAAAATGTTTTCCCTGGGTTTCCTTCCAAGTTCATGGCACTAACCTTGTGCCAGGAAAAATCCCTTCCAGGTAGAGCCTCCAGCAGATAAAAATCTCTGCAGCTCTGACAGTGACCCAAAATCCAAATTTTGTCCACTTTGGGGTCTTATTCTTCACTCCCAATCTATCTGGAAACATAGACGCCACTGCCTGTGCCTTCTTCCTTGCAACTCTGGGATGACCTAAGGCTTTTCCTGAAACTGACATGCAGCCTATGCTCTGGTCAACATTGGTGGCGTGGTCCAAGCCATGTAGCTTTCTGGTCCTACTGTTAAACTAGCGCCAAATTGTTGCCAAGGGACATCGAACACCTTACTAATTTCTCCCTCTTGTATCGATCATGGCAATTTACCATTGATTTCTACTTGGGCAATTGGGTACTATGTAATTTGCTTTGGCTACTTAACCTGTGCTATTGGCATCATGGATAATCTCCACTGGTTTGAAATATTTTGTGTCAATCGTAGTCTGAATATCAGTTGTATTCCCCCAGGGAGAAACCTTCCTTCCTTTAATACTGCTCTCAAATACAAAACCCCATGGTATTTGGAGGGATGTGCTTTAGTGCATCTGAGTCCCTTTCCCAAAGGTACAATGCTTTTAGTTGAGCACAGGGCCCTCTCTGGTTTCTTCACCCACAGGAAAAACACAGTGAAGTAGCCCTGGTGGCTACATTTTTCAAGTTTGGCCTGCTTGGATCTTTTGGTGCCAAAGTTCTGTAGAACTTTGCATTGATGAAATTTCATGGGAGTCTTACCAGCAAAGTGTCCTTCCCTCATCAGTTGGAACATTTTGAGTTCCATACTTTCATGTAAGTAAGAAGGTAAAACTGTTAATCATGGTGAACAACAGGGCTGCATGTGTCCTTCAGTTCAGTGCAGTCAGTCTGTAAAGGGGTCTATATCTGAGCCAAAGGTGGTCATTGACTTAAAACGGCGCTTTGGGTTTTCTCTGGGCAATATTATGTTTACATTTTTAACATTTATATCCCCCTTTCCCTTAATCTGACCTTAACCATGCTCTAAATTGGCTCACAATGTTCTTTTTTTACTTCAATGTTCTTTTGATGTGGTGTAAATACTTAGCAACTTTTCCTTGGTGTTGCTTTGTGTCATAGTTCCCCTGAATAAGCACAGGTTTTGTCATAAAAAATGTGTTTACCTAACAGGGCACCGATTTATTCACCCTATGGGAGCTTACATCTTGCTATTTGCCTGCCTTGGCTCTTAGTAACAGTGGCTCCTAAGCCCACCTTCCGCAGCACCAACTCTGAGATACATACCACAGAGGATCAGTGTGGCCAGATGAGAGGAATAGTGTTGGGGAGTGTACTGTGGAGAAGGAGATTTAGCAAACAGAACAAGAACAATATAAAACAAGGGACTTCTTTAATCACCATCAATCATATCTGCTTTAATATAAATAAATTACCTACAGTGTGTGGCACTCTTTTTCTGTAGACTTTAGAATAACACATCAGTTTTTGATAAATATTATAATGATGTAAAATTACTTATAGAAACATTACCTGAAGTTCAACTTTGGAATGATACTTTAACTAGTCTTTTGTTCTGCTGTTTGATAATTATGTGTTATAAATGATTTTGCTCAGTTATAAATACAAAACCTTTAAAGATAGAACTTCTTTGCTCTTCTTGTCTTACTGTTTGTAGTTTGATAGTTGCAATCATATTTAATTTTCAATATTTCTTGTGTTTTAAAACAAAACTGCTGGCACTCATTTTCTACTTTCAATCCTTGTTGAAAGTGTGCACACTAAGGTAAATCAAAACTTGTATCCCCATGGCCTCCACAGATGCATGTCCCTACCATATCTACAACCTGGGAACATCACCAGTCCGCACCTCCTTATCTCACATTAACACCTCCATCGCTTCTCCCACATTCTTGGACAATCAAGACATGCAGATGTCAACACCCTCCTTGACAAGCCATTAGCCAACCAGAACCAATTATGCAACTTCTCTCCGATATATTTGCTCACATACCCAGCCAATATGATGGAGAAGGCCATCTGCAAGCAACTTTCAACCAGCCTCATGCTTTAACACCTACTGGACAACACTCAATCAGGTTTAATCACTCATTACAGCCACAGAAAACATCATCCTGGACCATGAGAAAACAGCAGCCCTCACCCTACTCAACCTGTCTGTGGCCTTTGACATCGTCTCCCACTACATGCAGATTAGAATTCTCCTCAACATAAGGATCCAAGGACCCGCACTCTGCTGGATCTGCTCCTTCTTCATGGGAAGAACTCAAAGAGTTAGAATTCCACAAGGAAACAGATCTATGGAGACCCCCAGGGATTATCCCTCAGCCCCACCCTTCAACGCCTACATGACGCTACTAGCCAGCGTCATCAAATCCTAAGACATCTTCATCATCTTATTCGCTGACACTCAAATCATTGTCACCCTATTGGACAAGACAACCACCTCCAGCACCAACTTCAGAAGTTATATGACCATGTTAGCAGACTGTATGAGAACAAACTGCTTCAAGTTCAAATCTGACTAGATGAAAGTTCTGATCTCCAGAAACAAGACCTCCTCATGGGACTCCACCTGGTGGCCTTCAGAGCTAGGACCAACACCAAAACCCACCGACCACACAAGAAACCTTGGGATTATCATAGAAGACAAATTCACCAAGACAGCACTAGTCAACGCAGTGAGCACCTCCTGCTTCCACATCCTATGCATGCTATGAAAGATCTTCAAGTGGCTGCCACAGACCACCGGATGGACCGTCAACCATCCACTCTTCACAAACCGGGTCAACGAGAGAAATGCACTATATGCTAGAATGTCCAAAAAACTCCAACAAAGGCTCCAGGCCCTCCAGAATGCCACTAGAAGCCTCATACTGGACCTCCCAGGCCTCTCCCACATCACACTGTACCTCAAGGATCTCCATAGGCTCCCCATTTACCAACACAGTCAATTCAAACTACTCACTCACTCACACATACAGAACCCCGCACAACATGGCACCAGCATACCTTAAAAACATCATATACTTCTACCAGCCTATCATATTCCTATGCTCTAGCTCACTCTTGCTAGCACATACTCCCTCTCTCATTCACAAAAACTGAACAGGTGGTGCTTTGTTCTCCTATATTGTACCCAAAACATAGAACGACCTCCCTAAGCACATCAGTTCCTCCTTCTTAATTCTTGAGTTCTGCATGACCTGCCTCATGGAAAAAATCTGCTGATACCATATGCCCATTCACCTGCTCAAGTGCCTGGATACCCTCACAGATGATTAGTACATTCTACAAATCTACAAAATATTATATAACATAACATAACAGAACATCTTTTCTGAAAAAAACAACTGAATTAAATATGCCATACTGGGTTATCAGATTTCTCTATAAATTCCGTGAAAAATAAAATTCTACTTCTGTATCCTTGCTGCGCTGCAGTATGTTATCCTGTCTTTCTGCTGAACTTCAGGTCCCAAAATGGCGTTCAGGACTCAGGAAATCATCCAGGAAGCTGGTCCCTCCCTCAGAAGAACTGCTGAATCTCAAGCAGGGTGGCTGCTGAGATTTTCTGCGGTCACACAAAAACTTGCTCCATTGATGCGGGCCACTGTATATCCTCTTTTTGGACTGGCAGCAAGGCTCAGATTGAGGACTGGTAAGACCAGACCTCTTTCCCGTCAAATGCACCATACCACAGATTTGCCTTGCATATCTTTTTAGGTGAGCTGGGGCTGTGAATGAGATGGGTGTTTTGTAAGTCCTGCATAAGGATACAAACCCTGACACCTCTGTATTCATAATCCAGGATTTCCCAACATCCAGTGCTGGATTAACACAAGGAAGGTTTTCAGCTGAGTTTGGTGTAGGCCTTTTGGTGGGCCCTGATGTTGTCAGTTAATATGGAACCAAAGGGTCTACCTACTGGCTTAAGCTGATGAGGTTTTCAGCTGAGTTTGGTGTAGGCCTTTTGGTGGGCCCTGATGTTGTCAGTTAATATGGAACCAAAGGGTCTACCTACTGGCTTAAGCTGATGAGAGAGTGATGGAGCCTGGGGGACTCTGCAAGAAACCAAGAGTTACTAGAATCTTGCAAATCCAAAGATATATTCATGCAATGCTACACAGCAACCCACATTGCTGAGATGCACTGCGTGAAAGGAAAGAGGTAGAAATGCACCTTACTTAACATTATACTGCACATTCCCTCTCTATGCCTGCGCTTGTGCACAATATGCCTCATAGAGCCAACGTGGACACCCTTGAAGCATGGTACAAGGGTGCCTGAAATGTAAGTAGGATTGTTTTTGTGCAGGAAGGAACAACTTACCGAATAAAAATAATCCTCAGAGGCATTTATCTCTTTGTATGTGTGCTGCAAAATACAACACACATAGAAAGAGTAAAGAACAAGGGAAAATATACATATATCTCCTTGTTACGCCATCCCTGTTACCACGCATTTACCAAGCAAGGCAAGGCAAGGCCAGGCAAGGTGGCCTTGTGTGACTTTGTAAATATCATTCTAGATTTTGGGTCACTCTTGCACCTCCTTGCGTGGTACAAGGACGTCACAAAACCTTAATAAATATGGACCCCAATTTGTACACACTGGTCGTGGTGGACAATGTAAAAGGTAAACCATTCTAGGATAGTGTCAGAGAAACCTATTATGTTTTCAAAGTGTGAATCGGTACTTGATGGTTTAATTGTATCAAAGGTTCCAGAGAGCAAAAAAAGGCTTAGGGGGTCTTCTTTTTGTTTTCAATAAGAGTGCTACTCCTTGAGGAGTGACTATTTCTATGTTGCAGCTTTTTCTGAAACCTGATGATAGACCTGTAAATATTGCTCTTTCCTATCTATTTCAACAGCGGGGTGTGAACTATTTTTCAATGCTGTTTCCTGTGGTTGATGGAGTAGGCATTGGGAAGGTTATTAGGGTTTAAGGTTGAGTACAAGAGCATCTTGTCAAAGAGATTTAACGAATGAAAGTACAATTTTCCCTTCATAGGTGGTGACCTTGAGTGAGTTCAGGATGTTGTTAAGTTCAGTGTGTGATAGGATGCTGAAGGTTATCCATTTAGGAGTCTCACCTAGGAGGATGGGCAGTATTGTGGATGACTTTTTCATGTTCTTAATTTAGAAGATGGGTTTGTTGATCTGCTCAGAATCAATTATCACTCATCCTAGTCTACCACCATTTCTGTATCCTCTTTTTGGTGGCTTTCAGTTATTGTACTCACTCGTGCTCATCATTCTACCAAACCCAAATCACACTTCTTCTGCTCATGACTGCATGTTTCTTTCTTTAACCATTAACTTTCTTTCCCACTCTCATCCCTACATGAACCCACTTCTGAAATCACCAGTTATAATACACCTGTGAAAATGATTTTTCCAGTGACCAACATCACAATCTTTACTTTCGTTCTCTTTCCACAAATGAGTCTTCGATCTATGCTAGATCACTATACATTATGTCAATAATGCCACCATCAGAATATATTTCAGCTTTCTTTTTTCACTTTTAAACCTTCATTTTTTTAAATTGAACAAATTAGCAAGGCCCCATTTCTACTCCTTGATAACAACTCTGTTGTCCCCAGTGGTCTCCTGTTCTTCCTCTCAGAGTCGCTTTAAGGTGCCTTTCCCTTCCTGTATCTCTTCCTGGTTTCCCCATAGCTTTCCAAAATGTTGGGACCATGCCCACTCGACTCTTCTTTTTCCTTCCATTCTTAACGTGCCAACCCCTTCTGAACCAGTCTTAAATAATCTCTCTCTAATTGCTTCCTTTTAATGCACTAACAATTAGCTGCCAACGATCTATAAGCCAAGTATTCTTATTATGTCTATTATGGGTAACGCCCTTTTTTACTCAAAACATTGCGGCAAAGCAGAGAAATAAGGGCCATATGTACTAAGTCATATTGCGATCGCAAATGCTGAAATTCACAGAAATTCAGCGTTTGCGATCGCAGTTTGGGCAGTGTGCTATGTAACACTCAAAAACCCACACACGAAATAGGGAATCGCAAAATTTGTGATTCCTTATTTTGCGAATGCATTTAAGGAATCCCAAATTGAGATTCCTTAAATGCAATGTAGGAAGCACCCAAGGCGTTCGATTTTGGCTTAAGGAATCGCAAATTACCACCAACTTCAGGTTGGTGGTAATTTACGATTTCTTTGAAAAATTCACTTTTTTGCATTTTTCAAAGTGCCATGTGGCTCACATACATGCCCTTAGCGCATATATGTGCGCCACACGTTCACACATTTGTTTCAGGGGTGCCAAAGGGTGTCCTATTGACACCCTTGCAACCTTGAAATTGCATTCTCAATTTGCGATTCTCTAATTGGGAATCGCAAATTTAAAATGTCTTCCCATTCATTCCTATGGGCCTTCTAGCCCATAGGAATGAATGGGAAGGTATTCCTTCTTTGCGAATCTCAATTTGTGATTAGCAAATAAGAAATAGGTGGGATTCGCAAAATATTTTGCTAATCCTACCTACATTGCGTTTTGCGATTCCCTAATTGCGATTCCCTAAAAATCGCAATTTGAGAATCGCAAAACATGTTTTACCTACATATGGCCCCTAATCATCAAACAGTCTAATTAATTCTAAACCATAAGTAATCAATTTGAGGACCTAGAAAAACAACATGGCATCCTTACACTGGCCATTTGCATATAATCCTATAATCTTCAGGCACTAGACAGAATGAGGTGATCTATTCAGTACTGACCTCAAAACAGTGATTGGTTAATGTCATTGTCGTTCTTTGAGTGAGTACTAGAAGGTTAATTCGATGCCAAAAATTTACATAAACTGCCATTGATACCCAATGGTGTGCAACGTGATTGCCTTTGGACGGTAAGTACTAAAACACTAAAGTTCGAGGATTCATAGTCATATTCAAAGTTGACTGAGACCTGATATCAAAAATAGCCTTAAACCTGGTTCTGTGGATGCAGACATTATCAGCATGATAATCATTATTAACGCACACAATCAACATACAGTAGCGTGCCAGGTAAGATTACGAGGCAAAACAAATGTGATTAGGTTTTCACTATCAGTTCATTGCCTGGAAATATCAGTTCATGTATGTTTTTGATTGCTGCAAGCAGCAAACCTCTCACAGGCTTCAACATTATGCAACTTGGTTCAACTTTGCTTGAAGGGGATCAAGACGTCCTTCCTCCAAAGTAAATATTGACACTTCTGCGGTGCGAAAACTTGGTTTTGATGCCAATAATCTTACTGCTCACCCCAAATCATGAAGTTTATTAAACTCAAACTGAACTCCTTGATCCCTATTAAATTGAAGCTGCCCTTGTATAGTATTTCACACCCATGATGAGGCACTATAGAGCAATTGCGATTGGTGAGCATGCTACTCCATGGCAGTCTTTTGATAAACAAATTGTCTCTTTCTCATAATTGCTATATGCATAGCCTTTTTGTATCTGGGG
This sequence comes from Lissotriton vulgaris, assembly GCF_964263255.1. Taxonomy (NCBI): domain Eukaryota; kingdom Metazoa; phylum Chordata; class Amphibia; order Caudata; family Salamandridae; genus Lissotriton; species Lissotriton vulgaris. Next base: position 888,790,492 of record NC_141694.1, read on the forward strand.
ACATATTGTAGGAAAGTGCCCCGGGGGCTCAACAGGGATGTGCGCCAGCTTTGCATGCCCCTAGGGCACTTTGGTATTACAGAAAGGGCCCCAGACGCTTGGCTGGTCCTTTCTCTGCGACAGATAGTGTTTGCGCACATATAGTGCCATCACTATCACCATGAAGGGGTTCCCCATGCAAATGAGGGAAGCCCTTTGCCTCTGTGCTTGTGTCATATTATAGACTCAGGCGCAGAGGCAAGCAAGAAGTCAGGAAAAGAGCTGACAGTGAGACAGCTGAAAGGTGGCACACTGTCAGTGCACCCCCTGATAGCAGCCCTCTGGGGGGAAAGGGGGACCTATTGATCCACCATACATCCCATTGCAGGCGGGTGCAATCACTCACTGCACCCGCCTGAAAGGGGTTCTCTAATCCCCCTTAAAAGTGCAGATGATTTGCCGCTTCACAGCGCAGCTGCTTCAAAGCTGCTCCGTTTTTCACCTGAATATGCCGAGTGAGCAGCTGCCCTGGGTGCAGCACATTCAAAGTAATAGGGCACACTTTTCCTGTTTGCGTCCAGTGCACCTGTTTTGATGTGCAGCCAGCACAAACAGGGAAAGTGCATCATATGTATAAGAGGGCCCCTGGGGCTTTACTGTGCAATCCGGTGCATTTTGCTTGTTAGAACCGGGTGCACCTTTCAAAAGGTTTGATTGGTGCTAACAAGGAGAGTGCTCTGTATTACATTAAATATGCTGCCCCAGGGCAGATGCAAACTCATGTTGCCCTGGGGGCAGCGCATTCTTTGTAACAGGGTGCACTTTCCCAGTTTGCACAGTGCGTACCTGTTTTAATGTGCACCCGGTGCAAACAGGAAAAGTGCGCCCTATGTATAATAGGGCCCCTGCTTGTTAGCAATGCTTGCACATTCCAAAAGGTGCGCTCGCCGCTAACAAGGAGAGAGTGCTGTATTACATTGAATGCGCTGCCCCCTGGGCAGCCATGTACTTATGCTACCCTGGGGGAAGCACATTAAAGTGAAACATGGAGCTGCTTTGAAACAGCTGCTCTGTGTTTCACTGTGCACTTTTAAGGGGGATTAGAACCCAGTGAGTGACTGCACCCACCTGCAAGGAGATGTCTGAGTGGTCCCTAGGCCCCCCATTTCCCCTTCTAGAGGGCTGCTATCAAGGGGTGGACTGAAAATGCATCACCTTTTGGGTGGTGCACTCTCAGTGCACCTCCTGACAACTTATTTGCCATATTATAGATTCGGGCACAGAGGCAAAGGGACTCCCACGCTTGCATGGGGCCATGCCCTCATATAAATTAGGGAACACCCTCACTCGTGATCATCATTGTCCAAAGGTACCTCCTAAGAGTTACTTTCAGGTCTGGTAGAAGGAAGAACAAGCAAGGAAAAAATCCCCAAAACCTCCCACAAAACCTATATTGCTTTAGTGTAGGCTGTGACTAGCTCTACAGGGCTATACACACTAAAATAAAATAGGTCGCGTGGGAGGTTTTTGTGATTTTTACACCCTCTGGTGATAGCACTGGTGCGGTATGCAGTCTAAATATCGAGTTTTTTTTATCCAATGGAGATAATATCGAGTCAGGAATATCGAGTCTGCAATAATATCAAGGTAAGTAATATCGAGGTAAGTAATATCGAATTTAATAGAAAAAAAAATATCGAAGGTAGTAATATCGAGTTGTGAATATCGAGTGTGTAAAATATTGTTTTTGTTAGTAATTAATTAATATCGAAAGTAAAAATATAGAGTGTTAGAATATCAAATGTAAACATATAGAGTGTCAAAATATCGATTGTAAAAATATAGAATGTCAGAATATCGAAAGTAAAAATATCGAGTATGAAAATATCGAATGTAAAAATATAGAAAGTTAAAATATCAAAATTATAAATATAGAGTGTAAAAATATTTAAATTTGTATTTTAGTTTATTAAATATTAAATGTAATTTATTTAAAAATATATATTATTATATAATTTGTAATAAATGATTAGAATTTTTTTTTAAGTATATTAAAATTTAGGAGCAGGATGTGGGTTTTTAGGGGAATAGGGTGGGGAGTGTTTTAAAAATGTGATATATTTTTTTTTATTTGTATTTTTTCTTTAAATAAAATTTTTATTTAAAATTTTAAAATTCATGTATAATAAAATTTAGGAGCGGGATGTGGGTTTTTAGGGGAATAGGGTGGGGAGTGTTTTAAAAAAGTGATTTAAGAAAAAAAATTGTTTTTTAAATTAAATTTTTTAAAATCTTTTAATAAATGTATAATAAAATTTAGGCGCGGGATGTGGGTTTTTAGGGGAATAGGGTGGGGAGTGTTTTTAAACATTTTATTTGATTGTTAATTTAAAAAATTTAAAAAAATGAAAAATTTAAAATAATTAAGAAAAAAGTTTGGGGCGGGATGTGTTTTTTTTAGGTGAATAGGGTGGGGAGTTTTGTAAAAATTAGAATTTTTAAGAAATATTTTTTTCTATAAAAAACAAAAAATTAAAAAAATATATTTTTTTAAAAAAAAATTAGGAGTGGGATGTGGCTTTTTAAGGCATTTGAGTTGTTTATATTTTTTAAATTTTGCATTTTTAATATTAAAATTAAAATTTTAAAATAAAAAATTGAAATACATTTTTTTTTAAAAAAATTTAGGAGTAGCATGTGGGTTTTTAGGGGAATAGGGTGGGGAATATGGTAAAATTTCTAATTATTAATAAAGTTTTAATAATTGTTAAAAAACATTTTAAAAAATTCTAAATTTTCAAAATGTATACTTAGATTTAGAAATGGGACGTGTGTTTTTATGGGAATATGGACGGTAGTTACCTTAAAATTTGGAATTTTAAAATTGTTTATTTCAAAATTTCAAAACATTTAATTAGTTGATCAAAATTTGAAAAATTAAAATTACAATTTAAGAGTGGGATGTGGGTTTTTATGGGTATAGGATGCGGAGTGTTTTAAAAATTTGAAATTTTATAATATTTTACTAAAATGTTACTATTAAATTAAAAGTAAACAAATATTTAAAAAAAATAGTAAAACATAATGGTTTTGTGTACACTATATTACCTGAGTTTGTTGTTGGTCGAGTGGGATTACTTAAGAATATTGTTTGATTATCCTGCATTTGCCCTGAGTTTATACTTGGTGGAGTGGGAATAGTAAATTATATAGGTTGATTGTCCAGCACTTTCCAGAGTTACTACTTGGTGGAGTGGTAATAGTAAATTATATGGGTTTTGTGCCCAGGACCTTCTCTGACTTTGTACTTTGTGGAGTGGAAATTGTAAATTATATGGGTTTTGTGCCCAGCACCTTCCCTGACTTTGTACTTGGTTGAGTGGGAATAGTAAGTTATATGGTTTTTAAGTCCAGCACCTTCCTTAACTTTGTACTTGGTGGAGTGGGAATAGTAAATTATATTTTTTTTGTGTCTAGCAAGTTCCCTGAGTTTGTACTTGGTGGTGATGGAATAGTGCATTTTATGGTTTTTGTGTCCAGCACCTTCCCTGAGTTTGTACTTGGTGGAGTAGGAATAGTAAATAATATGGGTTTTGTGTCCAGCACCTTCCCTGAGTTTGTACTTGGTGGAGTATGAATAGTAAATTATATGGGTTTGGTATCCAGCACCTTCCTTGAGTTACTACTTGGTGGAGTGGGAATAGTAAATTACATTGTTTGAGTGTCCAGCACCTTCCCTGAGGTTATAGTTGGTGGAGTTGGAATAGTAAGTTATATGGGTTTTGTATCCAGCACCTTCCCTGACTTTGTACTTGGTGGAGTGGGAATAGTAAATTATATGGGTTTTGTGTCCAGCACCTTCCCTGACTTTGTACTTGGTGGTGTGGGAATAGTAAATTTTATGGGTTTTGTGTCCAGCACCTTCCCTGAGTTTGTACTTGGTGGAGTGGGAATAGTAACTTTTATGGGTTTTGTGTCCAGCACCTTCCCTGAGTTTGTACTTGGTGGAGTGGGAATAGTAAATTTTATGGGTTTGGTATCTAGCACCTTCCCTAAGTTTGTACTTGGTGGAGTAGGAATAGTAAATTATATTGGTTTTGTGTCCAGCACCTTCCCTGCGTTTGTACTTGGTGGTGTGGGAATAGTAAATTATATGGTTTTTGTGTCCAGCACCTTCCCTGACTTTGTACTTGGTGGAGTAGGAATAGTAAATTATATAAGTTTTGTGTCCAGCACCTTCCCTGAGTTTGTACTTGGTGGTGTGGGAATAGTAAATTATATGGGTTTTGTGTCAAGCATGTTCCCTGAGTTTGTACTTGGTGGAGTAGGAATAATAAATTATATGGGTTTTGTGTCCAGCACCTTCCCGGAGTTTGTACTTGGTGGAGTGGGAATAGTAAATTATATGGGTTTGGTATCCAGCACCTTCCCTGAGTTACTACTTGGTGGAGTGGGAATAGTGAATTACATTGTTTGAGTCTCCAGCACCTTCTCTGAGGTAATAGTTTGTGGAGTTGGAATAGTAAGTTATATGGGTTTTGTGTCCAGCACCTTCCCTGACTTTGTACTTGGTGGAGTGGGAATAGTAAATGTTATGGGTTTTGTGTCCAGCACCTTCTTTGATTTTGAACTTGGTGGAGTGGGAATAGTAAATTTTATGGGTTTTGTGTCCAGCACCTTCCCTGACTTTGTACTTGGTGGAGTGGGAATGGTAAGTTATATGGTTTTTGTGTCCAACACCTTCCTTGACTTTGTACTTGGTGGAGTGGGAATAGTACATGTTATGGGTTTTGTGTCCAGCACCTTCCCTGAGTTTGTACTGGATGGTGTGGGAATAGTAAATTATATGGGTTTGGTATCCAGCACCTACCCTGAGTTACTACTTGGTGGAGTGGGAATAGTAAATTACATTGTTTGAGTGTCCAGCACCTTCCCTGAGGTTATAGTTGGTGGAGTTGGAATAGTAAGTTATATGAGTTTTGAATCCAGCACCTTCCCTGACTTTGTACTTGGTGGAGTGGGAATAGTAAATTATATGGGTTTTGTGTCCAGCACCTTCCCTGACTTTGTACTTGGTGGTGTGGGAATAGTAAATTATATGGGTTTTGTGTCCAGCACCTTCCCTGAGTTTGTACTCGGTGGAGTGGGAATAGTAAATTATGTGTGTTTGGTATCCAGCACCTTCCCTGAGTTACTACTTGGTGAAGTGGGAATAGTAAATTACATTGTTTGAGTGTCCAGCACCTCCCCTGAGGTTATAGTTGGTGGAGTTGGAATAGTAAGTTATATGGGTTTTGTATCCAGCACCTTCTCTGACTTTGTACTTGGTGGAGTAGGAATAGTAAAATATATGGGTTTTGTGTCCAGCACCTTCCATGACTTTGTACTTGGTGGTGTGGGAATAGTAAATTATATGGGTTTTGTGTCCAGCACCTTCTTTGAGTTTGTACTTGGTGGAGTGGGAATAGTAAATTATAATATGTGAATGTTTAGTATTTTGTGAAAGTACATATAATGATATTAGCTATGTTGAACTCATGTTGTATGGTAAAATTATTATTACAATATTAATTTATTTTTGTAATTGTTAGTAATTAAAATAACATTAATTAGAGTCACAGCATGTTTAAAATATTTTATTATTTTCAAAAAGTAGGTTGTAAAATAAGAAATCAGAAAATAATTGTATTGACATTTTTCAATGTTATCTGTACATTTTTATTTTCATTAAATCAATAAAACATATTTACATTTTCATCACAGTTGTACATTTGTCAGAAAAAATTATTGCAAACATAATTTATTACAATTATTTTGAATTAAAGTAATATTTATTCAGTGTACTTTTTTTGTTTATTTCACAGATTTTAATGTAAAAATAAAAATGTATTTGACATGTTATATATAACAACTTTTTTAGAATTTTCTAACTTTGTGGTAGTATTTTTTTAAAAAATTTGTAGTACACATATTTATAAATATTAATACAAAAAGGTAGGTTTTGTTAACATTATTATAATATTTACATTTGTATTTTTTTAAATAAAATGTTATTAATATATAAAATATTAATAATAATCATTTTTACAGATACTTTGATAATGTTTTTAGGTAAAACATTGGTTTGTACAAACAGTAAATAATAGTAATATTAATAACAGTATTGTATATTCATACAGTCATGTAAGTAATTTGTAATAAGAAAAATGTTTTTGTATTAATATAAAGTCATTGAAAATGACATATAGTACATTGGAATAATATTTATAACAATGTTATATTTTTATTTAATTGAAAAAAATACAATAGTTAAATAATGTATATTGTAACATGTGTAAAATAATTTTTAAATGTTTTTTAATGTTAATAGAAATGGGACTATTTGTTTGATTGGGCCTATTTTGTAACCGCACCATGTTATTTTGGGTCATTTCGAATTGGAAGAGCTCGCGGTTGGAGCCTGCTTCGCGTGTGGAAGGGTAAGTTTAATTTGAAGTACTTTATATAAGCTATATGTTTAGTTTGAGTGTTTGTGGAGTGTGTTTAAGTTTTCTATTGTTTGGTAGTTGTACGATGTGTGTGTTTAGGAGGTAGTTACGGTTTTCGTTTTGGTTCCGTTTTACTAATTTTGGGTTAGTATGTTGATGAGGTAGGAATAGGGTTATAAATGTAACGTAATGTTTTGTATTGTGTTTAATAATGTTTTATATTGTATGTTGGGGTGTATTGTGTGCGGGTGGGTATGTATTTTTTCTATTTTACAGGTACTTTATGTGGATTTCGTTTTTGGGAGAAGATTGCGTTTTTTTTCATAAGAAGGGTCTCTATTATTTTTTAATATATTAGAGACAAACTTTCTACCATTTTCGGTTTTTCCTGGAGCGTTTTTTATGTTTTACACTATTTTCGGGTCTTTAATGGCTTATCGCTGAATCCATTATGGAGAAGAATCGTTATGGATCTGTTTTTTTAATTTTATTTCTATTTCATTTCCATGGAGCTTTTTTCTATTTTTGTGAACTATTTTCCGTTTTTTTAAGGGTTTCCTGGTGGATTGTGTTGGAGCAGATTTTTTGGGATTTCGTGTTATTTTTGGATGACCACTTTTGGATTGTTTTGGTGGATTATTTCGAAGGAATGACTTATTTGGTTACAAAGGTTTTTCTTCAGCAACAAAGTGAGTAAGTATTTTTCATTTTTTTTATTGGGTGGGATTGTTATGTTATTTTTTATGTAATTTTATGGTATATGTTAGTAATTGTAAGGAAATTAGTTAGATATATTTAAATAAATATATTCAATATATTTCAATAATTTTGTTACATTTTCTAACATGTGTTTAATATCTATATTTTATGTTTACTATTTGAATATAGTATGTATGTGAATTATGTTTAACGAATTGTTTTAGCTATGGTAGATAGGTATGGTAGGTCTCTGGTAGTTGGGTATAGGGTTACTTGGCTTTGTAAGGTGTTGTACATTTTTTTCGTTTCTTTAGTTAGTTTCGGGCCTATTTGTGTTATAGATTGCTCCATTCTGAGTTCTTGATAGCTTTGCTCTTTTTGTAATGCTTGAAGGAGTTTATGTAGGGTTAGGAAACCTCTGCCTGTACCTGCTTGGAAAGCATTGTGCCATCCTTCGACAGCGTTGTTGCTTTTAGCTTGTTTATTTAGTGTACTTAGATAAACGTTCCACCAGGGGGTTAGGAATTTGGGTTGCCTTCTGTGTCCAGATCTGTGTAGTCTCCCTACCCATGAATCCTCGAAATAATCTAAGAGAGGGCTTAGTTTAGTTTCATTTTTTTTTATAATAGGGGCTGTCTATTAATAAGTTGTAATGTTCCGCTACGTCTGTAACTGGAACGTAGGCCAGTTCAATTATTTTTTCACCTGGTAGGCAAAAGTACTGTCAGTGCAGTATTGGGTGCTTAGGGCAGATTTTTGTATATGTTTCCATATACATTTGTTAAAGTGGTAGTAGCAACCTTGGATTGCTGTGTGAGGGTAGGTTTTTAGAATAGGATTTATCATTGCTTTCTCAAAGTCAATGATAATTTTTTTGGGGAAGTAATTATTTGTTAGGTCTTTTATTTTATTTAGTACCTCAGTATAGGTTGCTTGCTGTTTGTTGGGTAGTAGGGCATATATGAAGGGGATATTGCAGTTTTGATACTGTCCATGGATGGTGTATAATTGGTAGAATGGTTTTGGGCACACTGAGAATGTTGCATCCATCATCCATGTTTCGCATTGGTGTCATTTCCCCATATTGTTAGCTGTAGCAAACATTATAATTATTTTTTTCTTTACATGCATTGTCATATATGATGAAAGGTTCATTATTATGGGTTATTGTTAGTTCAGGGGGTATTTGGACTTCCTCAAATGTTTCTGGGGCAGGTGGTATAGCTGTAGTTATTCTTTTTTGCATAGCTATTGTCCTTTTTAGAGAATCTATAGAAGGGACTTGACTTGATGCATGTTGGGGGAGAGTTCTTAGATGGTCTTTAAGAATAGTTGTAGATGGGCGGTCTGTGTTAGTGCTTGCTTCTTTTAGTGAGTCAAGCATTTGTCTAATTTCTATTTCTGTAACGTTGGGAGGGTGGTTATGTTCTGTTGTGTTAGTTACAGTTGTTTTATTAGTTATAGCACGACCATAACATTTATTACTGTAATATTTACTGCATTTCCAAAACACCTTCAATTGATGTTGTCTTTCTTGGGTATATGTGTAGCCCATATAACAAAGAAGCATTTTCCCTTTCTGTGAAGTTACAAATTTAGCTTCTTCTGTCATTGTTCTGGTTTCTTTCTACAGTAACTAAATGTTACATAGAGAAATTTAGGTTTGTTTTACGTTTATCATTACATTTATCACATTTGCACAGTATATTTACCAGTTTTTCAGTTGATTGGAGGGCTGTGCTCTGTGTTTTGATGGTTTTCTTCTCTGTTTCTTTTGTAGATGGCTCTGTTGGTAAAAGAAAAATAATTTAGTGTATATGTTTTGTTCTCAAGTATTGGATTCCTTTTCACTTGGACGTTTTCTTTCTAAGTTTCGTATTATAACTTGTCTCTGTTATTTCAGTTTGTATACTTACTTTGTTTTTAGAGTTGATAGGTTTGTAAATGTTGGCCTTTTGTTCTTTAATTGTGGTATATCTGCAATAAATGGTAAAAATGAAAGAAATTGATTAGTTTATTGTTTAATTTTTTATTTGTAGTTTGTAGTGTTAAGCCTAGTAGTTAATGTCAGGGTCTTACTTTGGTATTCTTTATCTTTTGTTTGATGGTAGTAGTTTTCTGTTCAGGTGAAAATTTGGCAGAGTTTCCCCTTCTTCACGTTTTGTAGCACCAAGTGGTGTCTAATTGTGTGTTTTCTTTCTTTATATAATGTTTGAATTATGTGTTGGTTGATCTCATTGGTCGATGTAATTGTTTGGTGTGTTTTATTGGTTGTTTGAGACATTTTGAATTTTTTTGGTAGTTCAGTGAATCGTTTTGTAGAGGGTAGGTATTGATTTTATATTGTGGTGCATTTATTGTTATTTTTTTAAAATGTAATATTGTTTTGTAATGTGACCTGTATAATGTTTTATATGATTATATCATGTGAACTTATTGTATTATAAAAATGTTTTATATGTGTTAAATGTTGCTGTTTAATTATTGTTTAATTGTAGTATGTTTATATGTTATATAAGTATGCTGATTTATGTCATGATTAAAGTGTTTTTTTATAGATATATTCGTATATTTATTATGTATAGTGCAGTCGATAATTTTTTTTTTCAGAATTTTAGTGGTCTATATTTTAGTTTTCGATATTTTTGATTATTTCTTTATGTGTATTGAAAGTTGATATATTTTAATTGCGATATTTTTTAGGGTCGATAATGTTGTTTTCGAGGTTTTATAGTATCGAAATTTTTGAGTCGATATTTTTGTAGTTTTATGTTTAAGTATAGAGAGTCGATATTTTTGTAGTCAATGTAATTACGTCGATAATTTTTGTAGTTGATATTCGGTCCGTCGATATTGTTTCAGTGATCCCACAGGTGCAATATGTGCGCCAGCGCTATCTGAATAACAGAAAGGTCCACACAAGCATCTGCAACCCTTTTTGTAATACCAAAGTGCCATGGGGGCTTGCAAAACAGGCCCAAATGCCTGTTGCGCCACTGGGGCACTTTCCATAATACGTCCCCTGGTGTGTTGACCAGGGTTGTGCTGTTATGTTATTTTTGTTGCTCTGCCTCAGCATGTAGCAAAGCAAATGAAGAGACAAATAGGATGTTTACATATTAATTATGAATGAACTGGATATTTCTAACCCTTGCACAAATGCCTGATTGCAGAGGAGTCAGAATACCAATCTGTGAGGTGTTTACTGCACTCAGTAATTACCTAGTGTGATAACATTTGCAACCTTTTTAAAGTTCAGCATGTGAAACTTGCCAGAATTTAACAGGGTAAAAGAGTATGGCAATTGCTTAGCAATAAACATAAAAATCCACATTATTGTCCAAAAAGTCAGAAGAGGTCCAAATTATAATAGTATTGGATACATTCTGATACCCAGTAAATCAGATAAGGCGTGATAAGTAGTAACTATTCCAGAGTACTCTTAATCAGGGCCTTTGGCTAAACAATCATCATTTTATGAATGGAGAAGAATGTATAAAAGGGGTGTGTGGCCTCTGGGAAATAGTTTGGTGTTATGTATTTACAGCAGGCTCTTCACTTGGTATCTCTGTGTGCCTTTGTGTTTATGCATGAGGAAAGGAAAGTAGAGTAAGAGGTATATACACATTTTTTTTGCTAACAAAACATTCGTGATTGGTTCCTGTTTTAGATCGGTATCATCCTGACTAGTGTATTGTTCAAATGCTCTGAGACTGTGGTTCTGTCCAGTCATGGGATTAGCTTGTGAACAGATAGGCATACACTACTTTCCTTAATTCCAGGTGGTATTCACATTTTCTTCCTTTTGTAAAAAAAAGTTCCTGAGTTTTGGAGCTTGTATGAGAAAGAGGTTCCACTGATGCTTTTCATCTTGTAAGAAATTATAGTCAGTTTGAATTTCATTCTAAAGAAGAGGATTTTCTTCTGCAATTATCTTTCCAACTTTCCATGTATGAAGGCTGAGTCTTTTCTGAGGATGGTCTCTGGTTGATGCAGTGACCTTTAAAAAATAGAGGGCCTGGTGGTGGGAACCAGTGGAGGCTTTGGAAGGCCAGTGAGACATGGCCAGATAGATGGGCTCATAGAAGTGGTCTTGCCAGAGTATTCTGGATTATTCGCAGTCTTTGAAGCAGAAAGCAGTGCCCCAGGAAGAGTTTATTTGCATAGTCAAAAAGTGACAGGATAAACAGATGGTAGCCTGGAACTTCTCTATAAATTTAAAACGCAGGAACATTTACAATAGGGAATGGTGTAGAAGGTACTTTATATGCCTTTTTTATTTGGGAAGGTAAAGATAGGCTGGAGTCCATGGTCACTCCCTGGATTATTATTTGTTTCAACAGTTTGTGGGTCCAGCTGGTTGTAGGTTAGTATTTCTTTCAATTTCCATATGTCATTATCTATCACTGGGATGAGTTAAGTCACAAGCAATTACGCATCATGAATTAATCAATGACTTTGTGGCAGTTTTGTAGTCCCTAAGTGTAATACTCCCTAGAGCTTCCCATATTTGGGATGTTCTGAGTGATACTAGGTCGGGTTGTCGTGCAGGCCTCAGCCAGACCCGCTAGTGCAAGGGGTTCGCCCTTCTGCGCACAGAGTTCTCAGACCCAAAAGGAAAAGTTGGCACGGAAACTGGAAATACAAAACATAGAGTTTATTACACCTCATGAGGTGGTGCTAAAGTTCGGACAGTACCCTTCGGCACTGTGAGAAGTAGCACAAAGGGCTACTGGACACAAGGCTTATTTATACCCACACAGGGGCTCAAGAGAAGGCGGTACAAAGCTTAAGAGCACATTTTATGTCCATACAAGGAAATATCGAGAAGCACAATCAATCAGTGGGAGGAGTTAACTGTCTTGAGGTCTCGGCTAACACATTCCAATCTATGGCTAACAAATAACAGATGTGGACCATAACGGCCAGCAGCACAAAAGACAGAGATGCTATTAATAGCTTGTTGCCGGGCAGATTCAAAGGCCATGAGCAGAAAGGTAGGACAACACACATGGTCAGCACGAGGTAACATGTGGCAGACAAAATGGCTGCTGTGAATTCAAAATGGATGCCATCAAATGCTAAGATAACGGCAAAACTCAGATGTCTTTAGCTAACGCTCAACTTACAACAGGGTAGCATGTCAATTGCAAGGATTTGATGGGATTCAGTAATGGTCTGAGTAATGCATTGCAGAAGATTGGCACTTCTATAACACAAAAGGATCCCTTTGGACTCTTTTTAAAGCATACAACAATTTCCTGCTCACAGCCACTCATACAACTCTCATGAGCACCAATTCAAAGCCCAAAGCATAATATAACGTGAGGCAGGATGTGTAGCCTCTCCGAAAGATCTTCCAAAGGTAGTAAATCACCAAGTAACCTATTAAAAGTAATAAATGGGATGACTGTGTCCAGTTCTTCATTATAAAATCTTTCAAAATTATAAAAAACAGCAGATAAGGGAACACGAGCAATAGCTCAATAAGCATTTCCATGAAAATAAACTGTAAACAGGAAATAAATGGCTTGGTGATTTACTACCTTTGGAAGACCTTTCGGGGAGGCTACACATCTTGCCTTGCGTTACAGAATTTGATAAGTGAGTTATCTTAGTTAGAATTATATTTACTCTGGTGGAGTGCTTAACATGAATATTAATAGTCGTGATTTTTGTTCCTCAGACACTCTGATTTGGTGAATTTTAGCTGTTTTCTGCATACTTTGCTGGTCGTATTGGATAACTTTATAGAATTAGGTGAGTGTTTAGTGATGGCATCCCTTTGTTCTTACTTTTGGCTCTACTCACACTGGACTTGGGCGCATGTTTTTGTTTCATCTTTTGAATATGGTAATAGATAAGCTGGTTCTATCACTTTTTTCTGATCACAGGACTTTGTGATCACTCACGATACTCACCTCATGTATCCCTTTTCCCTTTTGTTGCTTTGTTTCCCTTTGAGTATTTATGATCTTCACACATAGTTTTTTGTTTTTTGTCTTTTTTTGAACGCCTTATAATTTATGATGACTAACGACGCGAATGACTTTTAGTCTCTCATGGATGAAGTACTATTTGGAATCAGGATTGAGATGTATTGCGCACCAAAACATCTCTTTCTTTCACGATTCTTATTTGGTTTCTAAGGTTGCTTTGTCTTCTTTCTTCACTCACCTTGTCATTAGATCTATAAACCAGTGCATTGGACTTTAACTGTTGTGTTTGACAACAGCTTTTGTTTTGTGTTTTGAGTTGTAATACTGATTACATGTATTATGATATTCTAGCCCTGAGGAAGTCTGTGGCTCACACCACAAAAGACGAAACATGTATTGGTGGCTAGGACTGTGTTCGGAGAAACTTTTTGAAATAAATGAAGAATAAGAAGATTGTCTCACCTTTGATTTATTAAGGACTTTAACTGTTGGTGAACCAAGCTCCTGATATACCTCTCATCTGTTCTGAATGGTATAGAATTTCTATGCCATCTGGTGGATGGTGGATGGTGGATGGCTGTCGCCTTATCCTTTGAGCTACTTAGATTTCTACTAGCTTAAACTGTTTCACAACTCTGTGCAATTTCACCCATCCATTCGTTCAGTGTAGTCTTCCATCTTTCTACATCAGTGTTAAAATATTTGAAAACTTTATAGAGGTTACGATTTAGAACTTCTGGTTTGTTAGTGGAAGCATATATTCCCAAATATTTTATTCCATTAGGCCCTACCTGGAGCCGGCTGATGTGTCTTAATGTTCCTCCACCCTGTCCCACTGGATAAAGGCAAGATTTCTCCCAATTGATTTTATACCCTGCATGTGTGCCATAGCATTTGAAACTGTCCAGAAAACTCGGCAGCGTCTCTCCAGGGTGTGTGATGTACAGAAGAATGTTATCTGCATGTAGCAATATGTCCTCATCCAAGGACCAACTCCCTCCCCCAGAAGCCTGTTATGTCCGTATTTGCCCTGATGACACAAGCAAGAGGCTCCAGCACCAAAGAGAAGAGGAGGAAGGACAGAGGGCGTCCCTGACGTGTCCCGAGCTCTATTAGAAATTCCCTTGAAACTACTTCATTAACCTGTATCCTGGCCATGGGTCTTTCATATAGAATAGCAAACCATCGCCTAAATGTAGGGCCGAATCCAAATGTTTCCGGGCGGACAAAAGAAAAGAGCCAGTGGATGGTGTCAAATGTTTTCTCAGCATCGAGTGACAGAATAAGGTGGGGTGTCTGCTCTGTTACTCGCTACCTCCAGCCAGTTCTGTAGTCGCCGAAGATTTAGTCTAGTGGAGCTCCTTGGCATAAAGCCTGATTGGTCCTAATGGATGAGGCAGGATATGACTCCGGTGAGTCTGTTAGCTAATATTCTGGCTAAAACATTTATTTTTATATTGATGAGAGAGATGGGTCGATAGGAACTACTCTTCTGAAGTGACCTATCTTTCTTGGGTATTACCACAATTGAGCCGTTCGGAGATCCTTTGGGTGGCTACCCACTGTCTGTGCTTCTAAAAACAGATTGAGCAGATGAGGGCTGAATAGTGCCGCATTTTGCTTAAAGAGTTCAGTTGGTAACCCGTTTGGACATGGAACCTTCCCAGTTTTCAACTGACTAATGGCTTCCCCAATCTCCTCGACCCTGATCTTTTCCTCCAGTGTCCGGGCATCAACCACTGCTAGTTTGGGGCTATCTATTGCCTCAAGGTAACTCTTTATTTGCAACAGTTCCATCGGGGTCGTTTTTTGTAAAAGGTCTCATAATACCCAGCAAAGGCTTTGGCTATCTCCGTGGGCATCGTGTGAATCCGGCCATCATCTGTATTTATCTGAGCCACCCATCTGCTATCCAATTCTTTTTTACTGAGCCAATAAAGCAGCCTGGCCGTCTTGTCTCCAGCGTCGTAGAGGCGCTGGTGCATGGCTTGTATCATGTGTTGTATTTCAAAGACAGGGGTCCTTAGACAAAGAAACATTTAAGGAGAATGAATATAGACCAAATGGAACTATATTTTTGGGGGAATGTCCAGCCGGACAATTTATTACCCTAATACAAAATAGTCATAAAACAATAAAACACTGCGTGTGATAGAAGCGGGACACCAGCCGATGTCCGACTAACACACTGAGAGAACATAAACAAGGAGGAAGTAGTAGGCAATAGCAGGTCATCTGATTATTGTGAATCATATAACAGACAATCTATAACATACACATATGCATGAAAAGTATATAGCAACTATGCATTTAGTGCATTTGGGTCGACGACGTTTCGAACCACTAACAATATCGCTTCATCCTCAGGACAAAGGGTAATTGCCTTAAGAGTACACATTTGCAATAGTCTCACTTATGTAGAAATCAATATGCCATACCGTAAAGGAAAGATAAAAGGGAAACATAAAAAGAATGAAAACATGTCAGTATATCATTGTTACAACTGCGTATACAATGCATGACTCATACCATGCCAAAGTGTCGACGGCAGCGGAGTGTAATGCATGCTGAATACAAGCAGTGTACATAAGGGTAGGAGCAAGGCTAGTGGCGCAACGTCCCATTGGTGAAAATTGGTAACTACGACTGGTTCAGCAGAGGGTAGAACAATAATGCGTGATTGTGTAGAGAATAAATCGTCGCAGGAGTGGAGGACTGTGACAGTGCATTCCAGTGCTAGAGGGGGTGAAAGGGAGACGCACGGGTCAAGGTCTGTGGTGACAAGAATGGGCAGCTTACCGATTGAGTAAGACTAAAAAGGGTTTCAGCCCAAGAAACAATATTCGACAATATTCTGTGGGAGAATATATAGGGTCAGTGAGGCCGATCTGATAAAAAACAGGATAATGGCCGTGACAATCGACAAAGAGCCTTACCATGGAGGATATCCATGGGTTGACTAAAATCTGTGAGGGGAGGGAAAGGAATATGGTGAAGTGAAAGGGTATTACTTAATTGTTGAAGCAAAGGTGCTACGTTATTACAGCTTACCCAAGGGAAGATGCCCTCGATATCAGAGTCTGTTGAGACAGAAAATGAGCGAGCGGCGTGAATGCCGATTTATTTGAGAAAAACGGCAAGAGAAACCGGCCAGGGGGCAGGGGTGGTCTTACCTGGCAATGCAGTCGGCAAGTCCACAATGGGAGTTCTTGCAGGCATGAGAATACAGCGCGGTGTCTACTCGGAACGATAGACGCGATGTAGTGAAACTGTATGGTCATGTGGGTACTGCGGACCAATGGGCGCATAGCAAAAACTGTCGGCCATTTTGGATTGGGTACACATTATGAAAGTGGCTATCATAATGGGTGTATTGCGGTCGGAAAGTCCGTGCTATTAAGGTAAATGAGTTTAAAACGGGCCATTACATGACAATCACACCAACCATGCAGTGACAAGGGTGCAGGGACAATTAACACATTGATGCCAGAAATTCATAGATCTTTAGGAAAATTCGATTATTGACATAAAAACAGTGCAAGGAAATTATGAGTAAGCCAGTCAGAGCATCCTGGGAAAAAGTAATTACAAATCCTGAAAAGGATTTATATCAAAGTTCCATTTCATGATACTTAAATCAAAGAGGTCCAATCCTCAGTCCGATTAAGGCCAGTGTGCAGACTTTTTTTCTTTAGTATCCAGCGTAGTTCCTCTATCATGTGTTGAGCATCTTTCCTGGCCAGGGTGGAAAATTCCCTACGGAGAATTTGCATTCTCCTCAAAAGGGAGGGGTCTTCGTCTGTAAGGGTTAGTGTTTCGATCCGGAGGAGTTTGGATTCAAGTTCTGCAATTTCCTCAGTTTCTTTCCGTTTCTTATAGGCTATATTGTTCTGGGCTCTGTCCCTTAAGACGGGTTAGTTGACCGCCAGAGGTACCGACGGATAGAGGGGTGCCTCCCTTTTCCAGAGCTGCAGCCAGGTGAGATGAGGTCTTCTCCTCATGCATTACGGAAGCCATTAGTATTTTGTCACTTGCAGAGGACACGGTGTAAATTCCTGATTATAGGTGATACAGTTGTATTGGTTTCAACCGGTTCTTATTGATTTCACGTTTGCAGTAGCAATCTTATAGTGGTCCTGAAGAAGGCAAAGGATAAGGTTTTTCCTCATATTGCTGAAACATGTTGACCCATGAATCCATTGAGACAGTTATTTATTGAAAACTGTCTATTGCACTGTTTTTAGGTTTGAGCACTGAGAGATATTAATAAAAGTTTTTTCTCTCACTGCTCAATTGTAATTTCTAATTCACTTTTTGGAAACTATCTTTGCACTGCACATTTCTTTATCCCCCCATGAAGTAACTGCTTACATCTGTAGCTTGATTAGTAACTAACTTATCATGGAACAACTTTGATAAGTTAGTCCTGTCCCCCATGAGTATCACGGGTTTCCAAATACCAGCGAGTTTTGTCAATCATGTCCAAACAGCAACGTCACGTCATTGTTTTCCTCTTTTTTCCCTTCACATACGAGTCACAAACACAAATTTTTCACATATAACCTTTGCATGATATTATGTTGTACATGAAATATGTAAGTTCGAAAATGTAACCCATGCCATTGGAGGTGATACTAGTGTTGTGAATGTATTGTTTAATGTTTTTCAGATACAGCCCCTGACGAAGAGCCGTGGGGCCCGAAATGCATCAGGCAACTAGGCATTTCTTGAAAGAAATAATGGATTGATAAATGAATGTATTGTACATGTAAATTGAATATTATGACATGTAATAATGTTCTGCTTGACTATACACTTACAGTAAAAAAGTACTGATTTAAATCAAATGTTGAGTTTTTGGTGAAATATGATTTAATATTCCCATCAGGGACTAGCAACTGTGCACAGAGGGCAAGCGGTTTCGCTTGGTTGTTTGGGATTCCACAGAAACCCACATTTTCTTGAAAGTAAAGTGCAGAGTCCACCCGGATCTCCTAGGCCACCTTAGGGTCCCTAAGATCCCATGCATTGAGTTTCCACCCTCCGGTAGAGCGCTTCGTATTTATGCCCACTGTGAGCCACAGAGGTGAGTGATCTGAGAGACCTCTCACTAGATATTCTATTTTTTTTAAACCTGTTACTTCCCCTGCTGGGGCTAGAATATAGTCTATCCTGGAAAAGGCTTTGTGGGCACTGGAATAGAAGGAATAGGCTTTAGTCTGGGGGTGCCGTCTACGCCATATATCTGTTAACGCTAGCGTGTCTGTGAACCTTTTGAGTTGCGTCTCTCTGGGACCTCCCGTTTGGATTGTCATAGGATTGGATAAAGGGTCTGTTACATCGTTAAAGTCCCCCTTTAGGTGGGTGCCAGACCCGACTCCAGAAAAATGTCAACAAGCTTCGCTAGTGCCTGTTTTTGTATTCTGGGGGGGGGGCGTATACGCTTATAAAAGTGAAATCCCTTCTATTCCAGACACCTTTAACAGCTACATATGTTCCATTGGGATCCGCCATATGCACTCGGTTCTGAATGGCGGACATTTCCTAATTAGGATGGCCACTCCTCTCGCCCTGGTGGAAAATCCCAAGTGTGCTAGTGTCTTGTATGCCCCTCTACCGAGAAACCCACATTGTGTACACTTTAAGTGAAATTCCTGCAGAAATATTACGTCTGATTTCAGTCTCTTCTTGAATTTAGGCTGTCACCAGTCCTCTTTTGACTTTATTACCCATCCCATCAACGTTCCATGAAAGGACTGAATATGAGTCATTGCTAGCTGCTGTCATGGTGTAGTCGCGAATTGCTCTGCTCACTGCCCAACTGCCTCCCTGGTCTCCACGTCGTCGTATCTGTTGTCTCAAAATATTCCACCTGTTCTAACCAGATTACTAACTGTGTTCAAACCCCCACCCCGCCCTACCTCCCTACACTCTCCCACTACCAAACCGACTAGCCCTTGGGTCAAAATGACCGACTATGTGGTGTTTGGATTAGAGACGTCTGCCGCCCACCCTCCCAAAATCCCTCCCTCAGGTGTGTCCCTACTCTCCCAGTCTTCTCATTGCTATTTTATGGTACTGAACTAGGCGCCCTGAGGACTAACATCTCCCGCTACCTGCGTCCCCCAGCTGAGATACGAGGGAGACACCCCACAAATTTAATCAACGCAATAGTCCAACCCTAAAATAAAGAACTGAAACAAATGGGAGGAGGGGAGAGGGAAAAACCAAGTACACCAGGTAAATCACACAGAAGGGAGGGCAAACCCTCTTCGCAAGCATACCGTCCCTGTGGCCCTGCGGTGGACCGGTACTGCTCGTCATTCTTCAGTATATGCTTGCCGTGTCTGAGCGTTTGTGGCAATCTCAAGATCATCGCCTCTTGGGTCCTCGAGAAGATTAATGTGCTGCATCAGGGCGTGGTCCCCTTCTGAGTCAGTCGTAAAATCTTGGTCTGTGCATTCCGTGGAGTGCTGCTTCCTAGTCTCTTTGTCACGCCTCTCCTCACTGGGCTTAACCGTCAAGTGCGTGCTCTCTGAGTCTGAGGCTTGGGGTGTCGACTTAGCCGGTTTCCTACTGCTGTATGGAGTTACCCTGAGTTGTTCTGTAACCCTGACTATATTAAGCAATTTAAAGGCTGAGAGTTGCTTGAACGAAGCAAGTATCCTAGGTCTCTCAGTCAGCATAGTGCCTTCCTTCTTGGCTTCACTGGGCTTGGATACACACAGAGTACCAGCATCTATCCTGTTTTCAGAAGGAAGTATGACAGAGAAAACTTGAGGCTGGTGAATTTTTCAGCAGGCACTCTGAATTATTAAATGTTGGGGAGAATTCTATGGAGCTCCCTTGTAGAGAATTTAGCACTGAAGATCCACTTAGAGTAATGCAACTTTTTTGCATCTTAATGGAGGGATGGTTGATCCTATTGAGTCCATCAAGACGGACTTCGGTGCATGTGTTCCTTAATTTCTTCCATTCACACTAAAGTGCACTAATTTATGATATTATCTTCTGTAAAGTAGGCGTACTCAACCTGTTAGCGACTGAAAGCAGTTGCTAACATCGCTATCGCCTATTATCAACGCACGTTACAGCAGAACAGGGTTAAACCCACTAAAGTCAAAAGGACCTGGGTAATTATGTAGTACAAAAGGAAGGGGTCCCAGACAAATAACAGATAATTCAAAATATGATTTAAGTGAAATAATATACAATTTTTTAGGAAGCAAAATTATTAAATGCAAAAAAGTTTAATTCAGATTTGCACATGTTACCTTACATTGGTTAGAACACATAACAAATTTTAAGTAGCAAGATGTTTTTGTATATGTGCCCACATACACAACAGGGAGGGGGTGACGTGAGGGAAAGTGTCAAGGGTAGGGTAGGATATGGGGATAGTCTGAATCATTCAGTGACAAGTATAATTCACAATTCAAAAACTAAGTACTTGTGGTTCCTTTAGCCAAAGGCCACAACATAAGGCTCATAGAGAGTCATGAAACAACTAATGCAGACAACCAAACTCCGCTTCAGCCGCTAAAGTCTTGCTTGGGGAAGGAGTTGGTGATTGTTGTATGGTCTACGTTTCGACCCAAAATACGTGTAGGAAAGTGGTCCTTACAAAACGGGTCTTCTTCAGGACAAAATAGTTGTGGGTGGGCAACCTCCTATCGCGGAGAGCGAGAGGAGCAGAGTCTCCAGGGGGTGGTGTCTCCCGGACCACGTTATAGAATTCTGACTCACGTGCGCTTGTGTGTTATCTGGAAGCGCGCTTATTTCATATGTAGTATAGACCTGAGTACCGTCTCTCTTCAACCCATAAGTTATTTCGTATTGTCGACTCATAGGGGTTGGAAAAACGCCTCTGAACACAAAGGGGTTCTGGAGGCGTCTCGCCACAAAACATTTATTAATCCATAATTCTTCTACCTCAAGGGCTATAATATGATGGCAGAGTTAATCGTATTGTCCAGCACACCTCTCTTCAACGCATTGAATTAAGCCGGAATGTATTCCCGCAAACGGACGTGCTCAGGTCTACGCCAAACAACCGGGGCCTTGTGGACTTCCTTCAACGCTTTGGAATGAGCCAGAATATTTTCGGGGCCATGTAAACTTCCTGGTTGCCCAACCAGGAAGTTTACATGGCCCCGGTTGTTTGGCAAAGACCTGAACGCGTCTGATTGCGGGAAAATATTCCGGCTCATTCCAAAGCGTTGAAGGAAGTCCACAAGGCCCCGGTTGTTTGGCGTAGACCTGAGCACGTCTGTTTGCGGGAATACATTCCGGCTTAATTCAATGCGTTGAAGAGAGGTGTGCTGGACAATACGATTAACTCTGCCATCATATTATAGCCCTTGAGGCAGAAGAATTATGGATTAATAAATGTTTTGTGGCGAGACGCCTCCAGAACCCCTTTGTGTTCAGAGGCGTTTTTCCAACCCCTACGAGTCGACAATACGAAATAACTTAGGGGTTGAAGAGAGACGTTACTCAGGTCTATACTACATATGAAATAAGCGCGCTTCCAGATAACACACAAGCACACGTGAGTCAGAATTCTATAACGTGGTCCGGGAGACACCACCCCCTGGAGACTCTGCTCCTCTCGCTCTCTGCGATAGGAGGTTGCCCACCCACAACTATTTTGTCCTGAAGAAGACCCGTTTTGTAAGGACCACTTTCCTACACGTATTTTGGGTCGAAACGTAGACCATACAACAATCACCAACTCCTTCCCCAAGCAAGACTTTAGCGGCTGAAGCGGAGTTTGGTTGTCTGCATTAGTTGTTTCAGGATTCTCTATGAGCCTTATGTTGTGGCCTTTGGCTAAAGGAGCCACATGTACTTAGTTTTTGAATTGTTAATTATACTTGTCACTGAATGATTCAGACTATCCCCATATCCTACCCTACCCTTGACACTTTCCCTCACGTCACCCCCTCCCTGTTGTGTATGTGGGCACATATACAAAAACATCTTGCTACTTAAAAATTGTTATGTGTTCTAACCAATGTAAGGTAACATGTGCAAATCTGAATTAAACTTTTTTGCATTTAATAATTTTGCTTCCTAAAAAATTGTATATTATTTCACTTAAATCATATTTTGAATTATCTGTTCTTTGTCTATTATCAACGCAGGCGTATCGATGAAAAAATTTGTGCTAAGCGCGAATATCGCTGAAAACTAACGCCTGCTCAGACCACTTCTTAACCTATATATCCAATGGGAGTTGGATATTCAGGTTAAGACCTTATTGGCGTTAATGCCTGAATATCGCTGGATTCCCAGCAATATTCACGCATTTTGCTGCTATCGCCGGATATTTTATCGCATTCGAGATAAACGTTGCTAATAGCACGATATCTCTGCGATAAAATCCGGCGATGTGCGGCGATAAAAATTACGCTAAGCTTATTTAGCGATAAATATCGCTAGTTGTTGATAATATGCCCCTACGTTTGTTCCACTGCATTTAGATAACTGAGGTCAATGATTTTGTAGCATTTGCACTTGAGAGAAGATTGTTGGTGTGGAATCTGAGATGGTGTTTCCTCAGGAAGATAGGTTGGGTTCCTGTGACTGCCAAAAGGATAGGTGAGGTGGAGATTGAATGCAGGGTACGAACAAGTATGTGTATAGGCTAATTATGGAGTTGAGAGAAGCTATGAGGTTTCATGTTTGTTGTGATGGTTTGAATCCATGAGAGATGAACAAACAGGGGCCCTTAGGTGCACTTTCCCTGTTTGCGCCTAGCGCACCTTAAAAAAGGTGCGCCTGCAGCAAACAAGGAAAATGCACCCTATTACATAGAATGCACTGCCACCAGAGCAGTCACAAACTCATGATGTGCAGAGGGCAGAGCATTCAGGTGAAAAACGGAGCGGCTTTGAAGTAGATGTTCCGTGCTTCACTGTGCAGGAGGCAACCCATCAACACTTTTAAAGGTGATTAGAGATTCCTTGCAGGTGGGTGCAGTGAGTGACTGCACCCATCTGCAAGGGGATGTCTTGGGGGGTCCATAGGACCCCCTTTCACCTTCATAGGGCTGCAAACTCGCAGATAGTGCGCCACCTTTTTTGGTGTCAGTGCACCCCCTGACAGTTTCTTTACCTCTGCACCCATGTCTATAATACGCCCATGTAAATAAAGTAATGCTCTCTTGAGAAAGCTCTGGCGCTGTATGTACACCAGGTCTTTTAGTATTACAGGAGGGCCTGCACCAGCACCTGCGGCCACTTCTGTAATACCAAAGTGCACCGGGGGAGCACACAGCGGATGCAAACGCCTATTGCACCGCTGTGGCACTTTGTGTACTACGTCCCCAGATGTTTAGATCACAAAGAACACAGAAATTGGTTGGTTTAGGGAGATGTTCAAAATTCAACCAGGTCTAGCATCTATGAAAGCTCTGTTGATTGATATGTAGATAATTTGGGATGCACCCAGATGGCAGATGCGAGAGAGCAGTGATCAAGCGAGATTGACCATTGGTTAAGATTTCTTCTTGAACTGTGGTGGCGTATAACGCTTCTTCGAAGATAAAGACTAGTTATCGTCCACCTTCATCCCAAGGTATCATGTAGAGATACCCAGAGGTGATTGCCTTGTGAGGTGCTGTCAAAAGCGTCATCCCCAGGACATGTTTACTAACAAATAATAGATGTGGAGATAAGATAGCTGTTTAGTCTGGTCTAGTACACTGCAAGTGTAGATATCAGTTGACAGCTCAGGTGAGCTGGTATGTCTGGGTGGAGGGTGGAGGGAATGTGCAAAGGAAGCACTGTTAGTGGAGGAGTGTAAAGTAGGGACACGATCGTGAAAGGTTAGATGGGAAGTGTAAAGTTGAATGGTAAAAAATAGGAAGAGGTGATGTCGAAGAATTGGTGGGTAGGACTGGTCTTTTTGCTCTAAAAGGTTCAGTTAATTGTGTTCTTGTGGCAGGTAAGGCTGCGGGTGGTATTGTTTAGCACACTGTAGAGAAGAGGGGTATTAAGAGAGGTAGAAAAGATAAGGAATCAAGGTTTCAGTTTGGGAAAGAAGTCAGAGGATAAACAGAACATTGGTGAGAGAGGTCCTCAAAGGTGTGTAAAAGAATAAGAGGCAAGATGGCATAGATAGGTGTCCTTTCTAAGCTGACTTAAAGGACAGTGGTACGGTCTGATGGGGAGGAAAGGTCTAAAATGGAGGCAATAAATGTTATGTGAATGCTTGGTATTCTGATGTTATGATGAGGCAGAGAAGAAGGAGCAGAATGAGCATGACGAGATAGAGAGGATGTAGCAGGGGCTAGGGATGTTTCTAAGACAAGGACAGAGTAGGTAACAGAAGCTTCGGATACAGAAATTCAGTGGAAGGGTGTTAGTGGAGGAGTGGTTGTTTGTTTGAAGAGAGACATTGAAGGGCAAAGAAACAGAGAAAGGTAATGAGACAGGAAGCAGAGGGGGAGTGAGATGGGGTAGAGGAGCTTGAGGGTACCCCTGCCCTGCAAGGAAAACACAGCGGATGTGAGATTTGGCATGCGAAGACAGTGCTAGAGGATGGGACAAGGGGAAGAAACAAGGGAACAATTATATGAATATCATGTCCTTTTATTTCATATTAAGTGGATGGAAAAGAAGGTGCCTGATTTAAAGTCCATATGCAAGAAGTACAAAGCCAAACCTAATCGGAACATGCATTTATCTAAAGCCACGGGATACATGGTATTCTGGTACACAAATTGCATATTTGTTTCTAATCCCGAAGTATCAGATCAGTATGTTATATATACCAAACTCATGCCAATTTCTTCTCAATGACCAAACATCTATGGAGAGACATAAAATTCTTATAGTTTGATGGAAGCAAAGTGAATATAAAACAAAGAAGATAGAATATCGTCTCAGATAAAAAACCGTAGCAAATTATTCACAGTTATTTAAACAACTATTACGCATTTGGGGATCTCTGCACCCATTAGTATTATCAAATTTGATTGAACTCTTCGCACCATTAACTCAGAATTTCCCCCTCTAGGGGTTTTAGCTGTATGCTGAGCACCATAATAGCTTATGTGCTGCTTGATACCATTATATGTCCCCCAGATATGTTATGCCACTGCATAGGTAAAGTATTCTTGATTGCACGAAGGTGTTGAAATATCCTCACTTTTAATGTATTTGCTGTGCTTCCAATATACCTTTTACCACAACTACATTGAAGCGTGTAAACTACAACGGCTGTTTCACATGTAATATGTTCTGTGGTCTTCTTTTTCAGGCCATTTCCAAGTTGATAAAATTATTTATTAACACCATGTTTGCACACTTTGCATCTGGAACATTTCCAGAAGCCATTTTGACTCCTGCCCAGCCATTTGATTGGATATCTTGTATATAGCTCCATGTGAGCAGACCACCCAAGGAAGCCACTTTTCTGTATGCTACTTGTGGTTGTTCGGGTAAAATGTCCTTTAAGCGTTCACCTAATCTCAATATATTCAAATGTTCTTTTAATCACTTTTTCACGTTGGTCTGGGATCCACTGAAATCCATTCCATATCTCTCACAGTCTCTTTTTGCACCTGATGTGCCCTTCATCTTTGTTGGGAGGAGCAATGTTCCCTCTAATTTTTCTCCTCTGTGAGCGGCAATAAAGGATCTCTGTGCACTGCAACCAAACTTGTGTGCACTGAAGACATCCGACAACTCACTATGCAAGTGATTGCAGCAGGGAAGCTAACACAATTATTGTTGTTGGTCACTCCAACTAAGGCCGGTGAGGAATGGTCACTGGCAGTGCAACCAGTTACATCAAAGATTCTTTATATGCAAATACAAAATAAATAAGATGCTTCAAATAGTTGTCAGCGGCTCTCATGTGTCGCAGGATACACTGCACTAGTATGTCCAAGAGGACTGTTTCCAGAGAGCCCACCTGTGTAACCTACGGTGCAGGAAACACTGGAACACTTACTTGTACACCCAGTCCTTTAACAGCTGTGCATCACAAGTGACTGCCCGACTCCTAACATGTACCCTTAAACTTCAGAACGAATCAGGGGGCATATTATCTACAAAGGGCATTACATTATCGCCGCTTTTATCTGCAGGAAACTGCCGATAAAGCGGCGATAATGGGCTTGATAATATGCTCTATGAATTCCAATCGAAGCCCATGTTAGATGTCAAGACATTTAACATGGGCTTCGATTGGAATTCAATAGAGCATATTATCAAGCCCATTATCGCCGCTTTATCTGCAGTTTCCTGCCAATAAAAGCGGCGATAATGTAACACCATTTCTTGATAATATGCCCCCAGGTTCTGGCATGCACTACCAAGCACTTTCAACACTTCATGTGACAACATGCATATTTAGCCAAAAGACTTTGGAACTGTGGGGCATATTACCAAGCAATAGCGACAATTATTGCTATTGCTTGGCTAGCGTGAAAAAATTATCGCCGAGCTGCGGCGATTTTTATCGCAGATAAACCTTGGTATTACCAAGGTTTATCGCAAATGCAATAAAAATCGGCCGCAATGCATGAATATCGCTGAAAGTCAGCGATATTCATGCATTAGCGAGCTAATGCTCTTAGCCATGTTATCCACCTCCCATTGGATAACATGGCTAAGAACTGCTCAGGGCAGGTGTTAGCTTTTGGAGATATTCACGCTTAGCGCGAATATCTCCAAAAGTTGGTAATAGGAGATAGCGATGTTAGCGACTGTTTCCAGTCGCTAACATCTTGGCACGCCCACTTTGCATGTCATTAGTGATAAATATCACTGACATGCAAAGTGGGGCCCAAGATGGTCGCTATCTCCTCCTAGCTGTCGCTAACTGGTGTTAGCGACAGCTAGGTAATAGGGAGATAATTTTATCTCCGCTTTCTTGGCTTTTAAAGCCAAAAAAGCGGAGATAAACCCCCTTGATAATATGCCCCTGTATTATCTCCAACATTCCTATGAACATTCAAAGCCTCACACACTGACATTTAGATCAAACCTACTAGGGGGCATATTATCTAGAAACGGCAGTTAAAATTATTGCCTCTTTAGCAGCAGGAAACTGCTGCTAAAGCGGCAATAATGGGCTTTATAATATGCCCTTGTGAATTTCCATAGAAGCCCATGTCCTGGTGTGAACATGGGCTTCTATTGGAATTCTCTACAGCATATTATTAAGCTCATTATCGCCTCTTTAGCAGCAGTTTCCTGCCGCTAAAACGGCGATAATCTTAACTCCGTTCTTGATAATATGCCCCTATGTTCTCTTCTCATTACATCTTTACATGGGCATAAGGTGACATACTTGATACAGGTGGAAATCCGGTAAATCTCTCCTTTGTTCTAACTGCAGTGCCTAGGTACATATCTACAAACTTTCTAACGTTAAATCCCTCCATATGTGAAATCCTTTTGACTTAAGCAGTTTCCCTAAGCAGCATGCCAAACTCTGGCCCAAATCTTTGGAACCCTATCCTACATCTGTCTTATAGTCAGGACTTTATAGTCTTTGTTGACTCTGGTTTCCCCACTCTCTCTTTTGCATTGAATTATGTTGTTTGTTAGGTTTTTCTCATTGTCGACTTGCCGAAGTACTAAATTGCTTTTAGGCAGTACTACGGAATTTATATATTTCATGACCTCAAAGCACCTTTCAACATATTTTAAAATCTTAAACATGAGGGCTTTCTGTACCTTGAACATTTTGAACATGTCACAGTGTTGCTTCACTGACTTCTGAGCTTGCAGCACATTCAGTTAAAGGCTTATGAATGGTCCATACTAGCATCTAAAATAAGGCCACTGGCTTTTGGTCTTTCTGGCATATTTACTTCATGTTGGTTGTCTGCTACCACTCTCACCATGAGTCCACACTAAGCCAGTTCCCTAACTAAATACGTTTAGAAATTCCAAGACCAGAGAAATCAAAGGTCAAAATGGGCCTCAAAATATTGGTTACGGCTGTGGTGGCACAGTGGCACTTCTCAATCTGGCTTGAAACCGGTAATTCCCAATGACTGCCTAATTCAAGATAAAAAAAAAAGAAAATAAAACATGCCTCTTCCTAAACATGATGGCTACTGGCTTACAATACAAAACTGAATGAAACAAAAATAATCATCTCGTATAATTCTAATAGAAAAATATGGATGGTACCTCGTAGGAACAGATGCTTAGAGTAGGTATGGAAACCCCTTTCAGTTTTAATGCATATCACTCGAAAATATGATTCTTATTGAATCAAATATTGACCCACCAGCACTGGCAATGAACTGCACTTCTTTTTAAGTGGCTCTACACTGGCAATCGGGCAAAAGGTTGTTATAGTGTAAGAGTTAGTGGCTCAAGTGGACAGACCACTGCCCCATGCTCAATGCTGTGGTGGGGAAAAGCAAAACGTACATGACAGATGAGCAGACTAATAGATGAGAATAGCTGACACAAAGCACCGCTTTTTATGTATATATGTGTTTTATTCATGAAGTTTGCTGATTGCATGAGACTTGCAAAAAACTAAAGTGGTCTTTAGGCACAACCTGTCGTACCCTTTTACCAGTTATGTGCATTTATAGACTTCAAAAACAATGCAGTGACTCGGTTTTTTAAAGTATGACATTGCTTGCACAAAACGTTACTGGAAGTGTAGTTTAGAATATTATGTGTGCCTGAGCTATTTCTGATGCAGTTAGTTCATGTTAAAATAAGACAATGTGCTTTAAGGGTAATGAATTCCATGCACATGTTTCCCTCCAAAACAGAGTACCACTGAGCAACTCCTATCCCAAATACTCACAAGTGTTTTGTAATGTTTCTTAGCAGGGAGACTGGTTTGGGAAGCAGGGAAATAGTAAGGATAAGGCAACATAGTTAACAGCCACATTTCATGGTGTCCTTAACCAGGCCTGATTTTTCACCCAACAGCTCTACGCATGACGCAACTTGCAATTTGAAGTTTCCAATTATAATATTGACCTACACGTTGCAGGATGCTTCGTGCTGTTTGCTTAAAAAGCAAGAATGTCTGAAAATCATCTTCGAATTATGGTGGTGGTTGACAATAGAATTTTTTAAATAATCTCCTGATTTTGTGTGTTTGAGTAGAATAATGGATGTCCATATGTTGCCATAAAATTGAGTTTTCTGACATTCAGATTAACCCCTTCAGTTTTCCAATGTAACTAAAGGCTTCTACAATCACTGTAATCAGAACCCAATTGAAGAGAAATAAAGACTCCAGACTAAATTTTATTTCCTGTGGACAGTGTACTTTAGCTGGCAGGTCCTATTAGTTGCAAGTAAAGACAAAAAAGTAAACACAAAATGGTAGATTGACTTTCTCCAGTGTTGACATGTATTTGTGATAGTCAATCGTCAGAGAAAGATTACAATCAATGAAAAACAAGAAAGGTAGTTGACTGATACCCAGCTCTTTCTTGTAGTCGGTAGATGTGGTGAAGTAAGAAGTACTCAGTACCAAGGAGTAGTCAGAAAATTAAAATACCCACCACTTTGAACCAAAGCTCCGATGGCACCAAGCATGTGAAGCAAGTGAGCTCAACCCTCTCTGGAAGAGCTCCTATGTGTCTTCCATCCAAGCACCTATCCATTCATCCTTTCACCCATATCTCCATCTGCTGATATCCACCATTTCACCTTTATATCATGGTCCATTCATTCTTTCATCCGCCATTCAGTATTTCACCCATTCCATCCATCTGGTCATTCCATCCATCCATCCATTCGCTTATATTCACCATTTCATTCGGTCATCCATTCATTCCTTCTTTCAATCTTTCACTATTCCATCAGTCCACTGGCAACTCGATCCATCCACTCACACATTTATCTGTGTATTCATCCATTCATATATCCATCTATCTATACATCCATCCTGTGACTTACACATCCATGAATGAAGCCTTTCATTCATCAATTGATCCTTTTGTCCATTCATTGAGATTTCCATTTACTTTGCCATCCATTCACCTGTCCATTCACTTAGCATTCACCCAGCCATGCATCCACCCACACATCCAGCCACATGTATCTACCTTCTTTTGCATCCATACTTTCTATCACTCTTCCTTTACCCTTACCTACTTTCAGCCTTCCATTCTTTTTTTGTTTTTCTTTCAATCCTCTTTCTTCCTTACCTCAATTATGAAATGTTGTCTTTCCTTCCCCACTGTAGCTACAAAAGCAAAAGGGGGTGAGGTTTCACATGTCCAAGCTCACATAACTTCAATAATAGAGTCTATCAAAATACAATAGATGCACTGCATTGGCCTATTTATGCAGTGCAGCTGGATGTCATTCGAACACTCATCCTGGGTCCATGTGTCCTGTTGGCCTCACCACTTACCATTTGGGTGTCAAAAAAGGTGAGAGCCACTCTTTGCCAATCCGTAAAGTTTCCAACATTGAATTTCTAACTTTTCCATAAAGCAGCCAGTTAGCTAGTCATCATGGTCCTTGACAGCTCTTCGCAACTGAAAAGTAATTTTTTTTCTGAAAATAAACTTCAGAGCAGGGAGTATTTGCTGGCTGTTACAGTCCTCGTACAGTTCCTTGATTTGCCCCACACTTCTGAGACTAAGGGGCCCATTAGGATCACGGGTGGATCGCCACCGCCCGGATGGCGGTGGTGATCTGCCTGTGATCCGACCACGCCCGCCACCCATTTCCCCCCGCCGTATTGCTATGGCTGGGTGAGCGAGGTGGATGGGAAGACTGTCCGCTGCTTTTCCGCCCAGTCAACTCGTTGACCGGGCGGAAAAGGGTTTAATAGGGTGGCGGTGTCTGTTAGACACCGCCAGCCATATTACCATGGGTGCGGTAACATGCCTTTCCGTGGCTGCAGTGTTGTCACAGAAAGGCATGCGGGAATAGACTGCAGGGGCTCGTTGCAGGCAGCCAGGGACTCTGGGGGTTGGGGGGTGCACATGGGGGTTACCTATGGTATCCCCCTGCAGTTCCATGCACAACATGGCAGGCACCGCGCTGTTTCTGCCATGTTGTGCAAGGAAGTGCACGACATGCCTTCCTGGCATTGTGGCAGGCGGTGCAGAGTGCACCGCCCGCCACAATGACAGGATTGCAGAATGCGCCCGCCACTGTGGCGGGAGTATCCTAATTGCCCCCACGGGCCGCCCGCCCCTATGGTGGGCGGTCCCATTTCCTGATAGGGAATGACCCCCTAAGTTTGAAGCAGAGGGCGCTGGAAAGTACCCCCTGCTTCCAGCCCTTGCAAATCCCCTTTTCTTGTCAAGTTCAGTGCTTTTCTGAGCAATGCCACCAATCAAGAGCAACACTAGTTTTATTGCTAATATTTCTCGCCTGGTGCTAGATTTGCCTGCACGCTCCCAAAATGATTTTGGGCGCTGGGAGAAAGAATAGTGTGTGCACGCGTATAAGCGCACACCCTACAGGAAACATAAGTGAGGAGGTTAGCCCTATTTTTATCTCATGCTCTACTTAGTGCATACTGCAGCACTACTGTTGGATAGCTTTTCTGTTTAAATCTCTCTAACATTTCTATGGCATGTAGCTTAAAGTCCCCTTCTTCAGAACAATTTTGTCGAGCTTTCACAATTAATTTCTCCATAGGGGACACTCCATTTGGGATGTCCGCTATTAGCATGAAGTACACTGTTGCAACTTGTACTATTTCTGTGAATCTTGAACATATTTTTCTAGTTTGCATCTCAATATCCAGGAAGTTTATTATACATACACTTATTTCATATGTGAACTTCAAGTTTAATTCATTATCATTGAGTGAAAATATGAAGGGCTCTAATGCCTCCTTGTTTTATTTCCCAGATTACAAAAAGAATGTCACTGTATTGGACCCAGAGTTTGACGTGATTTAACAATTCAATGTTACGTTCTGTGAAGACCACTTCAGATTTCCACCATTCCATCATTCAATTTGCATATGTGGTAGGAAATGATGCCCCAGTAGATGTTCCTTGATTTTGAGGGAAGTACTTCCCATCAAAGATAAACACCATTATGCTTCAAATGGAATTCCAGCATTTCTAATAATATTTTAGAAAGTCCCATTAAGCTATATAGATTCACTGAAAAAAACACAGGTTTCATGGATGTTATAGTCAAAAGTGAGTATTTAAAAAACGTTAGAAATTCATGGAAAAACAAAAGGTCACAGGGGCTTTATAGTTAGACTGACATTTCACTCGTAAAAATCAGAGACATTCAGCCTTTAGCTGAGCGAACTATAATTCACTCCCCTGCCCGGCACTACTTATTCCCTCACATATTACGTCACTCATGACATGGTCAGTGCCATCACTCATGACATCACTGATGACATCACAAATGTCATCACTGATGACATCATCCACAGCATCTCTGACTCACCTACTCACACCCCTATAAAATCTTTTATACATTCATTGCCACTCCCACCCAACCATTCACAAACCCATTCAGAACCATACCAGTACTTACAAACCCATTCACTAATTCATAGATCTACACACACATCCACTCACTCACGCATACTGCCACTTGTGTACCCACTCACTCACTAATGCAGCCATTTACATATCCACTCATACAGCAATACAGGCGCTCACACACTGAGTGAGTCACCCATAGAACTACGCACACACCTAGACACTTATCCATACAATCAATCATATAGCCACTTACTCACCCAAACAGTTACCCACCCACCCACTTACTTACTCATACAAATTGTAACATATACTCAGTTACTCACCCATACTGATACATGCACTCAATCACCGAAACAGTCATACAGACACACACTCACCCATACATCATCTCACAC
Organism: Lissotriton vulgaris; assembly: GCF_964263255.1. Taxonomy (NCBI): domain Eukaryota; kingdom Metazoa; phylum Chordata; class Amphibia; order Caudata; family Salamandridae; genus Lissotriton; species Lissotriton vulgaris. The sequence goes on from NC_141694.1 coordinate 888,823,418, forward strand.
ATGCAATAGTACCCCATACAGCCACTAACTCACCCATTCCCTGATCCATACAGGCAGTCACACACCTCGTCACCCACAAACACAGACACCCAGACAACCATAGACGTAGTCAAACAACCAATCAATCACCCATATAGCCATTCACATACCCATCAAAATACTCATACACCCACATAGGAATTAACTTGCAGACAGATACACAAATTCACACAACCATTCACTCACCCAAATAAAGCCCAGGGAGGTGGCAGTCATGACTCATGGGTCTGTGGGGAGCCCGCATGGCCCCCACATTTAAAGAACGTTGCCCTGGGGAGGGGGCGGTCCCTGAGGCTGCATGGCGGCAAGTTCCTCCCCACTCATTTAAAAAAGATAGAGCCCCAGGGAGGTGGCAGTCTCCAGGGCTGTGGAGAGCCTGCGTGATCCCCTGTATTTCATTATTATAGCCCTGGGGAGGTGGCAATCTCTGGGGAGGCATAATAATCTGGAATTGCCCCCGGAACCTGTCTAGGCAGTTACCGGTAGGTAGGGATAGTTTCCATATGCAATTTTTTTTGTTTGCCTATATGAATGTCAGACCTCCAAAAGATACCATGCCAACTTTAGCTGCATCATTCAATAACAGCCACTGCTCAACAAAGAAGAAGCAACCGAGAACTAACGGCTGGACAATCCTAAACCGGAAAAGGAACTCAAAGATGGCCGCCGCTTCCACTCCCTTGTTGCGGTCTAGTCTTTCTCCCAACAGTTGTAGAGAGATTAGGTGAAGCGCGCGCCTCAAGACAAATACGCACTTCACTGAAGTATTTCCAGATTACGCATCTTAGTTTAGCTAGCTCCAAAGAAATTCAATTTTCGTCGGGCATTCGTCCGGTAACTTCGTCGCTGCATCGCCGTGGGCAGTCAGAGCAGGAGAGACATTTTCGAGAGCGCCGCTCCAGGTGAAAAGGATTAAAAAAAGACGTTCCAGAACTTGCCTATTCTTCCCCAGTTTATACCGATGTCGAGCAACAGGATTCAGACCGTTGCTTCAGCGACATAGCGCCACCTTCGTGGAGAGACAAACAGAAGACAAAGCTAAGTCATAGTTTGAACGTCGTGTGAGTAGTGCTCAATATGACTTGAAGTGTGAATGGCATTGTAAAACGTTAAAGAGAAAACTGTTAGCACTTACCTCAGAGTAGGTTTTAAGGTAGAACCTGGAAAGAAGGAAAGAAAGAAAAATAAGATTTACAAATGTTGTGTATAGTTTGAAAAAAATACAGAATTATAAAAGGACAAGAGAGAGTTGAATAAGGAATAATTAAATAGTACTTACCCATGAGTGTAGGTATACTCAAACCTGTAGGAAACAAAGAAAGAGTATAGGTATCAAGTTATCTTTAGTTTTAGTGATTTCAAACCTCAGTCTCAGTGTCCACAGAATGTTCAAGAGAAACTTCAGAGAGTCAGCACCAGTGAAAAGTAAGTGAATTAAAGACACTAGAGAAATACAGAATAGATATAAGATAAAAAGAAATATTAAAAGGTTCTTTATGTTTTGGATGAAAATAACTGGTGCATTTATAGAAAGCAGTTAAGAGAAGTGTACAAATTAAAGACACAGAAGAGAGGCACAGTTCTTGAAACAATAGGGTAGGTAGTAGTAACTAGAATTGCCATATGTATAGAAAATAAATAGAGTAGGAGTTTATAATTCATGTTGTTCATTGGTTAGATTCTCTCTGAATTACACAGTCTGCTGAGAAGGAGAAAAGTAGATGGGTTAAGAGAGGACAGAAGTTTTAGGACCAGTCTCTTCTTGTTTATTATTTTATCCACTCCACCTTCCCCCTCGGGGGTAGTCTTGGAGTCCAGGTATATTACTGGATCTCTGGGGTATCCTTGGGAGGGAGTTGGGAACCAGCGTCTCTGTTCCTGTGTAAGTTCTAGGTAAGATTGTTCCTGACAGAGTGAAGTGCCCAAGTGGTATACTGAGCAGAGATGGCAGAAGGAATAAACTTGCAGACACTAGGAACGGTTTTAGAGACTATACCAAAGGAGTTAGTGGCAGCAAGGGAGGAAAACCAAAGTCTTAGGCAAGAAGTGGTAAACTCAAGAAAAGAGACAGCAGAACTAGCTCAGAGACTAAGACAACCTTTTGGTTCTGGGCAAGACACATTGAATCCTTCCGCTGAAGACTCGAGTAGGATGACAACACAAGTCGTCCATTCCTTGTCCCCTGTTATCTCATTAGCTGCTCCAGAGCGATTTAGTGGGGATCCACAAAAGGCACAAATATTCATCACTCAGTGCTCATTACTCTTCATGTGTCGCCCATCAATTTTCCCAGATGCGCAGTCAAAAGTGGCCTTTATTTTATCGTACTTGAGTGGTGACGCAGCATCTTGGTCTATGCCTCTGGTTTTCCGGGATGATCCTATTTTGCAAAATTATGAAAATTTCAAGCAAGAATTCCTCTGGATTTTTGACAGGCGAAGAATCTCCCAAGCAGTAGATAATGAATTGCTTGATTTAAAACAAGGAAATTGGGGCCTTCTAGCATATCTAGCCCAGTTTAATAAACTGGTAGTTGAGACTGACTGGCCAGAGAGTAAAAGGGCCGCAGTTTTCTATAGAGGACTAAGAGATGAGCTCAAGGACGTGCTGGTGCAAATACCCAACCAGCCCACAGAAATCTCAGAACTAATAGACCTGGTCTTAGAAATAGACTTCCGCCAAGGTGACAGAAAAGGGGAAAAGAGAAGAGATTTTAGACCGTCAGTTCCCATATTTGCTCGGGCAAGGTCGGAAGGCAACAAGATTGTGGAAGAACAGACGGGTGCGGAGCCCATGCAAATCAGAACCATAAGGGGTCCTTTAACAAAAGAAGAAAAAGAGAAAAGGAGAACTAGTAACTTAAGCATGTACTGTGATTACAGTGGACATTTTGTTAAAGGTTGTCCAAAGAAACCTAAAACCTCTTTTAAGCCGAAGGAAAACTCGCAGCACCACCTGTAGCGGGAGTTGGACCGGTGGATGCTAATCAAAAGTAAACTCCAAAAGAACATCAAGTAGCCAATATTTTGCAGTCCTCCGCCCCACATTGGATCTTATCTATGGTGCTTAAGTTTCGGCAAGTAACATTGACAGAGGTTTCAGTAATGATAGATTCCGGAGCCACTGGACTCATCTGTGATTTAAAATTCACAATATATAAACAAGGGGTGGAACCTGGGGTGGACAATATTTAACGGGGTCCAGTGTCCGTGTCCGAATCACTAGTAGCAAAAAGAAGTATAAAGTTCCCCGGTAAGATTTTGCAAATGGAGTGTGTGTATGTACATGTGGCGTAGAGAGAAAGAGAGAAAGGTATTCAAGAGGGAAGGGGGGATTCCCTCTTGGGAACTAAAACCCTCACACACCCAGCAAGCTAGGTGTCATGCTTCATCATATGGGTTCTGCTCCTCGTCAGACTGGCGCTGCAATGTCTGACGGCCTCCCACAAAGGGGCTCTTTATCGGACATCTTTTGTTCCAGCCATATGGTGCAAGCGTGTAAGAGGGCAGGTGAATGTGTAGTCGTGAAAAAGTGATAGTGAATTAAAAAAGGTGGGTTAGTCCACAAAGAACTTTAATAGTGTGGCTAGCTCCCGTGGTTAAAATGGTGGGAGGGGAGATAAACGCCACATGTATTAGCTGCGAAATACCTACAACCCTCTATTTAGGTCGACATGTTTCTTGCAATTCTAGCAATTCCTCAGGACCTCAGTGCTCAGTACTACACAGTGAATTAAAAATTAGTTGATTCAACCTTTAGTCTTAAGGTCAGTAGTAGAGCAGGCCTACTGGTCCTGCCTATAGTGATGCAACCTAAGGAGAAGGGAGAACATATACGGAGAATAGTCAGTGTAGGTCTCCAATGGAAACTAGATGCACTCTTCTCTACAAAATGACAACACACACTGATTTTAGTAAAAAGGCCCAAAGGAGCCTAAGAGAAAGAAGACGGTAGGACGCTTACCCTAAGTGTATCCCTAAGGTGCCCCGCAGTCTGCTCCTGTGGGACCTGCACAGAAGAGTCAGGCACTTAAAAAGAGGAGGGCAATTTATATCCTCAGTCTAAGCCGGTATCAAATTGTGGTAAAAACCACTTACAACCGGGCTAGAAATGAGCCAAGTTCACTCGCTGGCATGTATTGCTCACTGCTCAGAACGATATTACTGCAGCAGTAAGCAATCAAGATTGTTTTGGAAGGGCAGCCATTACCCTGTAAGCGAACACTGACAGGGAAAGCGCTGGGCCCCATCAACCACCTCATATCCACAGCGTTATCAGGAACTGAAGGCGTTGGAGTCTGAGAGGAGATTAAGCCTGCGCCCTCCTGCCAGTGAGCCATATGGTGAACTGAACTACGCCTAAGCATGGGCGTAAAATCCGTTCCGCTCGCGGATTTTGCGGATTTTCGGTAAATTCGCAATCCGCGAGATTCGCGAATTTCCCGCAAAATCCGCAAATTCGCACGCAGCGGATTTTTTTTTCTTGGTGATACAATTTTGCGGCGCGCGGCGTTTACTTCCCGTCATTCATCGTTTGCCGAGTTATTTTTCTAGATATTTTGCGAGTGCTGCGCCATTTTGGATCTTGCTGCGGGATCTCGCGGGAATTTGGCAAGCGCGATTACGTAATCGCGGCTTGCCAACTTGTACAGCGAGAGTTTGTCAACGCGAGTACGCCGTGATCACGTATCGCGGTACTTCGCAATTGCGAGCTTGTAGATGCGGCGAGCAGCAACAATCTCGCACTCGCGAAAATATAAAATTTGCAATTCTGCACAAGAAATCCACCAGCAAGCAGCATAAACCTTCTGGAAATGATGATTTTTATCTGAATAACTCCTCAGGTTGACATTTGCCTGCACTTTTCTTGCGAGGAGTCCATTTTGGGGAGGGGGGGTGGGAGGAAGGAAGTGCCCCACAGTCTTCAACTTCCTGTTCCTGTCCAGCAGGCTCCTCCCAGTGCTTTGTCCATCTCCTGGTCACTTTTCATTTGGATCTGGAGCTGGAAGGATTACTTTTTGTGGATGCTGCTGGATATTTGGATTTGAGGCCTTTTTGACTTTCTTTGGATCACTTTTGGATTAGAAATTTCACAAGTAAGTTTGTTTGGGGCATTACAGTTGCTGCAACTACAATTTTGGAATTTTCGATTTTTGGGCTGTTTTGGGGCCTTTTGCCCAGGGGTACTCAGTGGTGGGTGCACTGAGTCTTTCTGTGGGGTGTTTTGAATTTAAACATCATGGAGGGGCTGGATGGCTTGGGATTGTGCTTATTTTTCTGTGATTTTCGTTTTTTTGGCCTGTTGTGGCCTTTTCACCCGGGGTAGTGAGTGGTGCATGGGCCTAGTCTTTCTGTGGGTTGTCTTGAATTTAAACATCATGGAGGGGCTGGATGGCTTGGGATTGTGCTGATTTTTCTGTGGTTTTCGTTTTTTTGGCCTGTTGTGGACAGACCATGTGGTTGGGGGCCATTTTGAGTGCTGCTACAGGCCCTGGCCATGTGCTGTGAGGGAGGGGGCCATTTTGAATGCAGGCAGTGTTCTCAGGCCTGCACCCATTTTGCCTAGCTTTCATCCATTATGCCCAGGGGTAGTGAGTGGTGCATGTGCCTAGTCTTTCTGTGGGTTGTCGTGAATTTAAACATCATGGAGGGGCTGGATGGCTTGGGATTGTGCTGATTTTTCTGTGATTTTCGTTGTTTTGGCCTGTTGTGGACAGGCCATGTGGTTGGGGGCCATTTTGAGTGCTGCTACAGGCCCTGGACATGTGCTGTGAGGGAGGGGGCCATTTTGAATGCAGGCAGTGTTCTCAGGCCTGCACCCATTTTGCCTAGCTTTCATCCATTATGCCCAGGGGTAGTGAGTGGTGCATGTGCCTAGTCTTTCTGTGGGTTGTATTGAATTTAAACATCATGGAGGGGCTGGATGGCTTGGGATTGTGCTGATTTTTCTGTGATTTTCGTTTTTTTGGCCTGTTGTGGCCTTTTCACCAGGGGGTAGTGAGTGGTGCATGTGCCTAGTCTTTCTGTGGGTTGTCTTGAATTTAAACATCATGGAGGGGCTGGATGGCTTGGGATTGTGCTGATTTTTCTGTGATTTTCGTTTTTTTGGCCTGTTGTGGACAGGCCATGTGGTTGGGGGCCATTTTGAGTGCTGCTACGGGGGCCATTTTGAATGCAGGCAGTGTTCTCAGGCCTGCACCCATTTTGCCTAGCTTTCATCCATTATGCCCAGGGGTAGTGAGTGGTGCATGTGCCTAGTCTTTCTGTGGGTTGTCTTGAATTTAAACATCATGGAGGGGCTGCATGGCTTGGGATTGTGCTGATTTTTCTGTGATTTTCGTTTTTTTGGCCTTTGTGGCCTTTTCACCAGGGGGCAGTGAGTGGTGCATGTGCCTAGTCTTTCTGTGGGTTGTCTTGAATTTAAACATCATGGAGGGGCTGGATGGCTTGGGATTGTGCTGATTTTTCTGTGATTTTCGTTTTTTTGGCCTGTTGTGGACAGGCCATGTGGTTGGGGGCAATGTGAGTGCTGCTACAGGCCCTGGCCATGTGCTGTGAGGGAGGGGGCCATTTTGAATGCAGGCAGTGTTCTCAGGCCTGCACCCATTTTGCCTAGCTTTCATCCATTATGCCCAGGGGTAGTGAGTGGTGCATGGGCCTAGTCTTTCTGTGGGTTGTCTTGAATTTAAACATCATGGAGGGGCTGGATGGCTTGGGATTGTGCTGATTTTTCTGTGATTTTCGTTTTTTTGGCCTGTTGTGGACAGACCATGTGGTTGGGGGCCATTTTGAGTGCTGCTACAGGCCCTGGCCATGTGCTGTGAGGGAGGGGGCCATTTTGAATGCAGGCAGTGTTCTCAGGCCTGCACCCATTTTGCCTAGCTTTCACCCATTATGCCCAGGGGTAGTGAGTGGTGCATGGGCCTAGTCTTTCTGTGGGTTGTCTTGAATTTAAACATCATGGAGGGGCTGGATGGCTTGGGATTGTGCTGCTTTTTCTGTGATTTTCTTTTTTTTTGGCCTGTTGTGGCCCTTTCACCAGGGGGTAGTGAGTGGTGCATGTGCCTAGTCTTTCTGTGGGTTGTCTTGAATTTAAACATCATGGAGGGGCTGTAAGCTTGGGATTGTGCTGATTTTTCTGTGATTTTTGTTTTTTGGCCTGTTGTGGACAGGCCATGTGGTTGGGGGCCATTTTGAGTGCTGCTAAAGGCCCTGGCCATGTGCTGTGATGGAGGGGGCCATTTTGAATGCAGGCAGTGTTCTCAGGCCTGCACCCATTTTGCCTAGCTTTCATCCATTATGCCCAGGGGTAGTGAGTGGTGCATGGGCCTAGTCTTTCTGTGGGTTGTCTTGAATTTAAACATCATGGAGGGGCTGGATGGCTTGGGATTGTGCTGATTTTTCTGTGATTTTCGTTTTTTTGGCCTTTGTGGCCTTTTCACCAGGGGGTAGTGAGTGGTGCATGTGCCTAGTCTTTCTGTGGGTTGTCTTGAATTTAAACATCATGGAGGGGCTGGATGGCTTGGGATTGTGCTGATTTTTCTGTGATTTTCGTTTTTTTTGGCCTGTTGTGGCCCTTTCACCAGGGGGTAGTGAGTGGTGCATGTGCCTAGTCTTTCTGTGGGTTGTCTTGAATTTAAACATCATGGAGGGGCTGTAAGCTTGGGATTGTGCTGATTTTTCTGTGATTTTCGTTTTTTTGGCCTGTTGTGGACAGGCCATGTGGTTGGGGGCCATTTTGAGTGCTGCTAAAGGCCCTGGCCATGTGCTGTGATGGAGGGGGCCATTTTGAATGCAGGCAGTGTTCTCAGGCCTGCACCCATTTTGCCTAGCTTTCATCCATTATGCCCAGGGGTAGTGAGTGGTGCATGGGCCTAGTCTTTCTGTGGGTTGTCTTGAATTTAAACATCATGGAGGGGCTGGATGGCTTGGGATTGTGCTGATTTTTCTGTGATTTTCGTTTTTTTGGCCTGTTGTGGCCTTTTCACCAGGGGGTAGTGAGTGGTGCATGTGCCTAGTCTTTCTGTGGGTTGTCTTGAATTTAAACATCATGGAGGGGCTGGATGGCTTGGGATTGTGCTGATTTTTCTGTGATTTTCGTTTTTTCGGCCTGTTGTTGTGGCCTTTTCACCAGGGGTAGTGACTAGTGAGTGTTGCATGTGCCTAGCCTTTCTGTGGGGTGTCTTGAATTTAAGCATCATGGAGGGCATGGGATTGTGCTGATTTTTCTGTTTTTTTTCGATTTTTTTGGGGTGTATAACTGAACTGATGTTCCTCTGTCTTCCATTGCTTTTAGGTGCACAAGACTCAAGAGAACCACCAGTGCCAGGAAGAAGTCCTGCAGCGGTGTGTGTGTGCAGCATAACGTCATGCGACGTCACGTCTGGCCTCAGACAACTCTGCAATTCGTGCAACTGCGGCCTGCTGTCTGACCTGCTCTGAAGAAGATGCCCCCAAAAAAGGTCTCCGTAGCTCCTCTAGCAAGAAAGTTGCTAGTAAGGAGCAGAAGAAGCAAGTTACCAAGGAGGCTGGTGTGCCGGCCGCCGCGTTTTTTGGGAGTAAAAAAAAAAGTACGCCTGCAGCAGCAGCGGGATCTGCTGGGGACCAAGCTGGGAGCAGCACCCCCGCTCCATTGGGCTCAGTGCCTCCACCACCATGCCAACTTAAGTCAAAGCCCTTGAGTGCTTCAGAGGCAGTCAGTGTACTTCTTCAATCACCATCGACCAGTGATGTTGGCTCATCGCAAGAAAGTAGCAGCAATGTCCCTGAATCAACACAGGTTGTTGTAACTCATCTGACAAGTGTTGAACAACCACAGCCGCAACAACAACGCCATGTGCAAGTACAAGCCCAAGTACATGTGGAAGGAGAGGCAGCGCAAGGAGATGCGCAAGCAGAGGTGCATAGAGGGTCACAAGTGCCCACAATAGTTGTTCCTCCCGAAGTAGGGGCACATCAGGAAATTGACAATCAAACCGAGGTATCATTTGAGGAAGCCACTCCTCCTGATGATCATTCATTGTCTTCCACATCCCTAGCAAGGAAAAGATCAAGGGGGGTGTCTACATCTTCTTCAAGCCCACCTCCTTCTGATGATCTGGATGAAGATTGGGAACCATCATCACGGCAGTCTGAGAGTGAGGCACACCATGATCTGACAAAGATACCTAAGCGTAAAAGGAAGGTTGTCGAAAAACTCATAGCTATGGAGTGTGATGAGGCTCAACAAGAAGTGACGGATACTGCTGCTGATGAAGCCTCTCACGACGATGAGCCAGTCATCATAAAGGTCACTGCAGCCCCAGCGGGCATGCAGCAAAGAGACATTTTGACCCTATCCCGAGAAGCTGCTGAGCGTGATGATGATGTCGACGAGGAGGCAATGGAAACACAACAATCATTGGATTTGGAGTTAACTAGTACACCAACACCTACCGCTTCCATATTTCTTCCTCGCAAGAAGGGACCTCCATCCACCTCGACCTCAATTAGTGGTGGTGAAAGTGCAAAACGTACTGAAGTTCGGCAATCCACATCCTCAACTTCATCTGGCATTAGCAGCAGGACCACCACCACCAGTATCGCCGCCTCCTCCGGCCCCCAAAGACATTTCAAGTCTGCAGTTTGGGACTTCTTTAGTGTTTGCCCAAAAAAGGAAAACGTAGCCATTTGTAGCATTTGTAAGCTTCGAGTTAGTTGTGGTAAGTTTGGTATCAACTATGGTACCGGAGGCCAGAGAGGTCATCTTAGGAGACAGCACGCTGTCCAATGGTTTGCGCACCTAGAGGCGATCAAGGAAGCCAGATTTGCACGTAATGAAAACGTTGATGTTTCATCTGATGATGACGAGGAGGAAGAAGACGTGTCAAACACTTCACTTACACCCAGTACCCCTGTCAGCAGCACACCCTATGTGAGCCACACTAAGAGTGTGGGAGAGAGTGAGACACCAATGCGAAAAAGTTCATCAGCGAGCGTAACTGGGTCGAAGATATCATCATCATCATCCCGTAAATCCTTGGTCCAGGGCAACATTAAAAAGATGTTGTTTACAGAAGCGCAATATGAACGCAACCACCCACTGACGCGTCTGTATAACACTAAGCTGGCTAAAATGCTAGCTCTGGACCTTCTCCCTTTTTCTTTTGTAGAAGGGGTTGGTTTTCTAGAATTAGTGGCAGCGCTCTGCCCTAAATGGAAGGTTCCTAGCCGGTTCTATTTTGCCCGAGTTGCGGTTCCAGCACTACATGAAGATGTTCTGGAGGTGATTGGGGCAGCTTTGCAGAAGAGTGCTGTTCACACTATACATCTGACAACAGACATGTGGACCAGTGGCGCAGGCGCTGATTACATGTGCATCACTGCACACTGGGTCTCTTTTTCAGGGGTTAAAGCAAAGCTAAACGCAGGTGTTGACCCGGACCAAGTTTTTAAAGCTGCTCGGAAACATGCAACACTAGCCATGTTTGGTTTGGAGAAACGTCACACAGCACAAAACATTTTGGATGTGTTTAACACAAAGGTCCTTGACTGGCTGTCCCCAAAAAAACGCCAGGTTGGTTATGTTTCCACGGATAATGGCGCCAATGTAGTTAAGGCCATGCAGCTGGGTGACTATTTCAGAGTGCCGTGTTTGGCGCACTGTATAAACCTGGTTGTCAAAAAATTCTTGAGTGATAAAGACAGTGCAGCGTACAGGGTAGTGGACACCTGCCGAAAAATGTGCAAACATTTCAGCCATTCTTTTAAGGCCCGGAAGCATCTGAGGAGCCTGCTATATGAACGTCAAATGCCAGTGAAAGCACTCATCCAGGAGGTGGCAACACGTTGGAACTCAACCTTCTACATGCTTGAGCGTCTGTATGAGCAGTATACGGTACTCGATCTCTATTTCTTAACACAGGGTACAGCTCAGAAGGAGGACCTGAGGATGGGTGCGGCGCAATGGAACATAGTTAAAAGCCTGACATGCATGCTTCGTCCTTTTGAGTTCTTCACGCGTGCAGTCAGCAAGGAGGACTGTCATTTGGGAAAAGCTATCCCATTGTTGTACATGCTGGAGCACCAACTGAAGGAGGTGTGTTCTGTGTTTGAAAAAGATGAAGAAAACCAAGACCCTTTTGTTCTGGCGGAGAAATTATTAGAGCACCTACAAGGTGATGAACGTCTTAAAATGATCCACTCAAACCAGCATTACATTTGTGCTACTTTCTGGATCCACGCTACAAAAAGGCGCTGGCAGGCCAAGCATTCTTTCCTTTTGCTGATGAAGATGTTACAAAGTACAAACAGTGGCTAGCCTCCTCAGCCAAGAGGTTTGAAAGAGAACGGCAGCAAATTGAAGGAAAAGGCAGTACATCAGCATCAGCAGGCCATCCCCAGTCACAACAATCCACTTCTGCACCTGTGGCTGTGGCACAAGTGACCTCTCAGCCGTTAAAGAGACCGGCAACCGGATCACCTGCACCACCAGACACAACAGTGACATTGGAGGCTGAAGAGGATTGGCTAGCTCGGCTTGGGTTTGGTTCTCAAAAGGTCACAGCAACAGCTAAGCAAAGTGGAGGAACCTTGGAGGAGAACCTTGAGTCGATGGTGAAGGACTATCTGAATGACTCAACAGAGGTCTATGTTAATGCTGACCCATTGGCGTATTGGCATGGGAAAAAAGAATTGTGGCCACAGCTCTCCAACCTGGCTTTAAACTACTTGTCTTGCCCACTCGCAAGCGTGTCTTCTGAACGTGTTTTCAGTGCTGCTGGTGGCATTGTAACTTCCAAACGGAGCCGCCTCTCGCCCAAAAATGTGGAGAGGTTAACAATGATCAAGATGAATCAGCACCTCATACCACCAGATTACAGAGTACGAGAAAGCGCGCCGGATGAAGACAAGGTGGACAGCAACATAGATGAGGGAATTTCTTCTCTGTCAGGTGACACTGAGCTCACCCTGCCTGAATTCGCAGAGTATGATGACGAAGCCTTATTCTTATTCGTGGACCGTGACACCGATCCCTGAAAATGAGACAATGAATCAATAACTTTCTTTTTGGTCCTTATTCACTTTTATTCCTGTGTGTCTGTCTTTCTTTGTTGTGCACAGTTAATATAATTCAAACTTTAATCACCTAATCACAAAAACAAGCCCATCAGCAGAACTGTCTTCACTTGTTTGCTTATTGATTTGAAGGTGCCGCAGTCTGCATTCCTCAAGTTCACAAGTTCAGAAGAACATGCTCCTCTATCCTCCTCCTCCAGACTCCTATTTCCATCAAAGCAGAGGGCTGGTTTACGCCCAATGAAGAAAGACTCAGCACTTGTGGGGGTGTTGTTCTACCTCTTTGCGGGTGAGTTGACAGCTCTGGGGGCATTGCTGGGAAGCTCTAATACCGGATAAAAGTGGTTTGGACCAAATCCGAGGCGGAAATTTTTTTGTGTTTTTGCTGACTTGCTTGCCTTTGAGGTGCTCTTAGGGGGGGTTCCGGCTGTTTGTGGGTGAGTTTCGTGGTCTGTGAGCACTGCTGGGACACTCTAATCTTGATTGCATTTGCTTTTCAGGAAATCCGTGGTGGTAAACCGGACTTATGGCCTAGCTACACAGCGCGTTTGGACCGAAGGCCGAGAAATATAGTAAGTATGAGATTTTGCTTTTGGCCTGTTTGGGGGTGTTATGCTTTTTGGCGGGTGGGTTGGCGGGTCTTGGGGCATTCCTGGGAAGGTCTAATACCGGATAGAAGTGGTTGGGACAAAATCCACGCTGATTTTTTGTTGTTGCTATTTCTGACATTTTGCTCAATGTAGCATTTTCGGGGGCCTGTTTGGGGGGCTTCCTGGTGTTTGTGGGTGGGTTTCGGGGTCTGGGAGCACTGCTGGGACACTCTAATCTTGATTGCATTTGCTTTTCTGGAAATCCGTGGTGGTAAACCGGACTTATGGCCTAGCTACACAGCGTGTTTGGACCGATGGCCGAGAAATATTGTAAGTATGAGATTTTGCTTTTGGCCTGTTTGGGGGTGTTATGCTTTTTGGCGGGTGGGTTGGCGGGTCTTGGGGAATTCCTGGGAAGGTCTAATACCGGATAGAAGGGGTTGGGACAAAATCCACGCTGATTTTTTTTGTTGCTATTTCTGACATTTTGCTCAATGTAGCGTTTTCGGGGGCCTGTTTGGGGGGCTTCCTGGTGTTTGTGGGTGGGTTTCGGGGTCTGGGAGCACTGCTGGCTATGGATACTTTACTTTGGAAGAGGTTTGAAGCAAATCCATGGTGGCAGAGGGGAGTTAGGGCCTAGCTGCAGAGCGCGCGCGGAGTGATTTGGGAAATTGGCAAAAAAATGACTAAGTCCCCATTTTTGTACTTTTGCTCTTTGGCTGTTTGGGGGTCTTCTATTCGTTTTCTCCTGGGTTGACGGCTCTGGGGCCATTGCTGGGAAGCTCTAATACCGGATAAAAGTGGTTTGGACCAAATCCGAGGCGGAAATTTATTTGTGTTTTTGCTGACTTGCTTGCCTTTGAGGTGTTCTTAGGGGGGTTCCGGCTGTTTGTGGGTGAGTTTCGGGGTCTGTGAGCACTGCTGGGACACTCTAATCTTGATTGCATTTGCTTTTCAGGAAATCCGTGGTGGTAAACCGGACTTATGGCCTAGCTACACAGTGCGTTTGGACCGATGGCCGAGAAATATTGTAAGTATGATATTTTGCTTTTGGCCTGTTTGGGGGTGTTATGCTTTTTGGCGGGTGGGTTGGCGGGTCTTGGGGCATTCCTGGGAAGGTCTAATACCGGGTAGAAGTGGTTGGGACAAAATCAATGCGGAAAAGCCTTTTGGCACTTTTTAGGTTTTGCCTGGCAAAAAGATGCGCTCTGCGCATCTTTTTCGCGCAGGCGAAAACCTAATGAGAACTGTAGTGTGGTTTGGAATGGCCCCCGTCATTTATTGGCTAGCTCCATAAATGGAGCATAGCCATTGGACGATGGGCCTGTCCGTCAATGCCGGACCAGATTCGGGGGCGTTCCCGAGATTCTTTGGCTTTTGCCGATGTCACGCGACGTCTGCCAAAAGCCGGGAACGCCCCCGAATCTGGTCCGGCATTGCCGGCACCCGCCTTCCTGCTACGGCCGTCTTCTGCGTCTCTCCACCCCCTTTCCCGCCCCCTCCCGCTTGTTTCTTGATGCTGGCCTCCCCCTTTCACCGTCGCCGTGCGAAGAGCTGCAAAGCCCTGCCAAGTGGTTCTGGGGCTCTAGAAGGTAGCAGATGGCTGCCCGTAGCACTTGATCGAGTACAGAGGAATTCAAGGTTTTGCGGGGGCAACAGATGAGTGGCAACAGATGAGTGGCAATAGATGCAGAGGGGACTAGATGGGTGCGAGGGGGAGCAGAAGCTTCCGAATGGGTGCTAGAGTGATGTCAGTGGGAGGCGAAGTGTTGACTGGTGCATCGACCCTTCAGGGGTGTGCAGATCACTGTTTCGGTGGTACCGAGAGCTTCACAAGGGATGCCTTTTAATTGGACAATAAATAGCAGGCATTTACGTCACATGGAGATGCCCAAAACTGCAACACTTGGGCGATATATGAAACTGAGTTATGGCGGCCTTCTCGAAGTGACTAGCCGGCCGGCCAATCCTAGCACGGCCGGCCGGAAGTGCCCGCCCCCCCGCAGCCCGGGGGAAGAAGGAAGACGGCAAGAAGTATGGCGGCTCCCGTGGCCTGGAGGGAGCCCCGGGAGATGCGGAGGACGTTGCCGGTCTCCCATGCCGAAGAGGGAGACCGGAGAAGTGCCCAAGAGATTGCCGCCGTCGACGTTGCCGGTCTCCCATGCCGAAGAGGGAGACCGGAGAAGTGCCGCCGTCGCAAGGTGCAGGTGAGTCGATTTGTTTTTTTATTTGGGGCTAGGGGAGGCTCCCTCCCGCTACCCGTGGCAGCAGTGGGTGTGGGGGGCACGCAGGAGTGTTGAGGTACGCCCCTGTGGGTGTGGTGAGGTGCCGCTCTCCTGGGTGGGGAGGGAGGTCTGACTCTCTTATGTCCCTGGGGGCTCGGCTCTAGCCGGGCATAGACAGGAGACGCTGACGGTTTTCAGACCCTCTGCCCCATCGGGCACACTGCGTGGTGGTGGTTGGGGGACTGCAGAGCGCCCACTACCGGCAGCCGCAGAGGTGTGGAGAGTCCCGTGTTGTGTGTGTCCCCCTGTTTCTCGTGATCCCACTGACAGTCCTGCGCTGTTTCCGTGCCCGCCGCTTTCCGTGCCTTCCCTCCTCGTCCCGCTCTGCTGCTGATGAATTAAAAGTGAGTATTTCCAAAGAGAAAAAGTATTTAGCGTGAGAGAATATCAAACAATTTAAAACGTCAAAGAGAGTCGTTTTCATCAGTTTCCACATTCTTAGTACTAGGTCTGGTGGTGATTTGATCCTGTGATTTCCTGGAGTGAGCATACGTGACTTGCCTTGGAGCAGTAGATGTATTTTAATTGCACGTTATGTAATATGTACGTGGGGTTGGAGTGGCTGCGAGTGACTTGTATTTATATAGCGCTTACTACTCCCGACGAGGCGCTGATGTAAAATACACGTCCACATCTACCCTAGCAGGAGGCGAGATGATTACAGCGACTGCTTCCCAGAGTTGTCAATCACGCCATAATGTTTATAGAAGTGAAAAGTCAATGTGCAGTTGTTTCATTTGACACGACTCGGGTTCAGAAAGTGCAGTTGCTGGAGGGGACAGATAAGTAGCTGTGCTCCATGTCAGCCTGTCTCGCTCCACCTGCTTCACTAAACGCTTTCCTGATGAGAGAGAGAGATTTGTTTAAATACCAGGATAATTGCCGGCAGCAGCACCCTTGCCGTGTAATGCCTTGTACTACATCTGTGTTAGCAGTCGCCTCAGGCTGTTGTTTTTTTTTTTTGCAGGGGACGGGATTTGTACGTTCATGCCCATTACGCCGTATTGCTTTTCAAAGGCAACTGTTGCAGAGCCAAGTGGGCTGTTGAAAATTGTGTTTTCTCCACCTGCCCCTGTTGCCTGCTTGTGCCTCCGTTTTTGTGCCCCTGTTGCGTGTGCCCCTGTTGCCTGCTTGTGCCCCTGTTGCCTGCTTGTGCCTCTGTGTGCCCCTGTTGTCTGCTTGTGCCTCTGTGTGCCCCTGTTGCCTGCTTGTGCCTCTGTGTGCCCCTGTTGCCTGCTTGTGCCTCTGTGTGCCCCTGTTGCCTGCTTGTGCCTCTGTGTGCCCCTGTTGCCTGCTTGTGCCTCTGTGTGCCCCTGTTGCCTGCTTGTGCCTCTGTGTGCCCCTGTTGCCTGCTTGTGCCTCCGTGTGCCCCTGTTGCCTGCTTGTGCTGTGTTGGTGTGTGTGGAGGGCTCTGTGTGGCTGTGTGTGTGGAGGGCTCTGTGTGGCTGTGTGTGTGGGGGGCTCTGTGTGGCTGTGTGTGTGGGGGGCTCTGTGTGGCTGTGTGTGCGGGGCTCTGTGTGGGGGTGGGGGTGGGGGGGCTCTGTGTGTGTTTGTGTGTGTCATTTGCGATAGATAAAGCTAGTGGCATTGTAAATGACAATGCCATTTATTTATGTTAAAAAAAACATAAATAAAAATAATGTCAAGAGCAATGCCAATAGCTCTAACTTTAACAAAGGCAAAACCATTGCATTGTAAATGCTTGTTGTAACTTAGGGTTCTTTAGGGTTAGCCCTAGCAGCAGGATTGCATGTGTTTCGGGGTGTTCTAGATTTTTGCAACTGAGTTCTGGGGTCTTAGAGCACTCGTGAGAATGTGTAATTTTGGTTGCAAGTCATTTGAAGAAAATCCATGGTGGGAAAGGGGGGATTTGGCATAGTTAAAGAAAGCCTTTGCCACTATTCTTAACTTAGGGTTCGTTAGGGTTAGCAGTATTTCTATTGCATGTGTTTGGGTGGGGGGTTTTCGAGTCTTGGAGCGATGCTGGCTATGGATACTATTGCTTGGTTGCTTGCAAGTGGTTTGAATACAATCCACGGTGGGTAAGGGGGGATTTGGGCCTACTTTTACTTTTAAAGTACGTTTTGTCACCAGTTTTCTGCTAGGCCTCGTTTTTTGAGATTTGATTGGGGGTCTTCTACATTTTTGCGACTGGCTTTAGTAAGGGTCTGGGTGGGAGCACTGCTGGGAAGATCTAATT
The DNA here is from genome assembly GCF_964263255.1 of Lissotriton vulgaris. Taxonomy (NCBI): domain Eukaryota; kingdom Metazoa; phylum Chordata; class Amphibia; order Caudata; family Salamandridae; genus Lissotriton; species Lissotriton vulgaris. The sequence continues at coordinate 888,840,588 of NC_141694.1, forward strand.
TTGTTCTAAAACACAGTTTACAGTACACCTAGCTTGAGGGGAAAGATCCGCTACATTCATTTGCCCATACTTATTTATCCTTCAAAAGGTGACTCAGACAGAGTACGCACTTTCAAAAATATTGTACTGTCTACTAGGAAAATCAAAGTGTGGCTTTTTGCACTCCACAGCCTACATACCTTATATTTATTTATCAGTGGTTTTGTAATATTATATCACTTCCTGTTTTTCGTTGAACAATTACAGGCCGGGTTTCAGTCTGTGCAATGGGGAAAAAAGGATGGAGTCAGGCTTCACATTAGCGAGCCGCAATTCAGCATCCGCCAGGCAGGCAGTGGACAGGGTGTCTTCTGGTCACCAACATTGATGGACGAAGCATCAGATGGAATGGAGGAGTGCCGCTAATAAGAGGAATTGTTTTCTGCATGCAACTTACTTACCAATTTCAACAGGACAACTACAACAACATACAGATACAGTATCCATTGTTATTTTCTTTGACTGTGACTGCATTTCTTGGATCTCTCTCTGCTTCTAAATTGATCCCTTAACACATCACTTAGTCCACTCCACTATCACATCTGCACCACACATAGTCATTTGTAAGTGCTCCTACGTAATTCGCAAGTCGCAGCACGCCCCAGCCCGTAGAGGACTGGGATGGCCCCAATGATGAAGCATGTCACCAAGGGGCAACCCTGGTGAGTGAGGGGACACCTAGAAAAAGAGCAATTTCTCCTTTTCTATCTACTATACCTTCCAGACCAACCCCATTGAGTGTTGTGAATGGATTTATAGTGACCAGCAAGGCTCTCAGGTATCTGGCAACAGAGACCTTATGTTGAATATAGTTATCAATATTTCCACACACGCCCTGTACTGTCGCATTCTTTCTTCCACGTTGTCGAAAGTACAACTTACTTTTCACTGACATGCATGCAGTAGTGCATGCACTTTCAAAGATTGATGGATAGGTTTGTACCCTAAGATTTGTTTATGTTCAATTGTTTGTCCATGCTGTGCTTTTTTTACGGGTGTCTTCTGGTCACCAACATTGATGGACGAAGCGGCAGCTGCAATGGAGGAGTGCCGCTAATAAGAGGAATTATTTTCTGCATGCAACTTACTTACCAATTTCAACAGGACAACTACAACAACATACAGATGCAGTATCCATTGTTTTTTCTATGACTGTGACTGCATTTCTTGTATCTCTCTCTGCTTCTAAATTGATCCCTTAACACATCACTTAGTCCACTCCACTATCACATCTGCACCACACATAGTCATTTGTAAGTGCTCCTACGTAATTCGCAAGTCGCAGCACGCCCCAGCCCGTAGAGGACTGGGATGGCCCCAATGATGAAGCATGTCACCAAGGGGCAACCCTGGTGAGTGAGGGGACACCTAGAAAAAGAGCAATTTCTCCTTTTCTATCTACTATACCTTCCAGACCAACCCCATTGAGTGTTGTGAATGGATTTATAGTGACCAGCAAGGCTCTCAGGTATCTGGCAACAGAGACCTTATGTTGAATATAGTTATCAATATTTCCACACACGCCCTGTACTGTCGCATTCTTTCTTCCACAGTTGTCGAAAGTACTACTTACTTTTCACTGACATGCATGCAGTAGTGCATGCACTTTTAAAGATTGATGGATAGGTTTGTACCCAAAGATTTGTTTATGTTCACAATTGTTTGTCCATGCTGTGCTATTTTTTCTTGTCTCCCAAAACCTTTCCCAAAAACCCCCCTACCCATCAATTTTTCAAACCCTAACCATCTTCCCCCGGGCTGTGTGGTTTTGATTGATGTGTGACTAAATTACAGCAATAAATCCACACACTTGCTGGGGAGGATAAGGTGATAGCAACAGGCTGGTGAAGAAATCCGAGGATATATTCTTACTCTGCTTGACAAAGACCCATGGCTACTGTCAAAGAACTTCAACCGAATTAGTAGTTATACTTTACCATTTGTTAGGCTACAATGTGGCACTGTTCTAGTGTACTGTCACCTGCTATATTCTCTATTGTACCGTTGTATTGCTCAGGAGGACAAACCAGATTTCATTTTCTTTTTTTTCATAGGCATGCAACTGCCACTGTGTCACACCACTAGTACCACCGCTATGAGGAAATTTCATCCGCCCAGGATTGCCAACCTTAATCGCCATTTCCCGTGGAGCCAGCCCTGTGCCGAGCCCTACTTTGAAACAGAAATTACAGGACAGGTAAGATAAGCGTTTGTTGGGAGGGAGTATAATGGAGTATTAGGAGAGACGAGAGACTGACGGTAGTACTACTAAAGTCCTAGGACTCTTGTTTGGGCATTTACACTTAAAGGAAGAAAATGGAACTAAACTTTCAGGAAAACAAAGTTACTGTTAAACCCCCACCCACCAGGCAAGCAGTAAAAACAGGTATGGTCAGATAAAGTTTCAAAAAGTATATTTTTATAGCCCTAACAAAATAATCTCCCGCAAGACCCTCCCTAACCCCAACGGTTGTCCTTTAAAAGTCCCAAACCCAACTCCCGATTCCCACCCCCCAAAATTCTCTAAAAAAGGGGCAAGGGACACTATGGGTGGATGCTGTTTACTTTTTGGGCCAGGGCATCATACTCCTCGTGGAGCAAGGCATGCTCTAAGTGGAGCCCCTCCAACACGTTTGTAAAGTGGTGGAGCTCCTGCTGAAGGTGGGACACCCTCAGGGTACTGCGGCGCAGGCGTGCCTTGCAGTTGCAATGGCTGTGAGAGGCAGCTGTTGTCCTTGCTGCTCGGCGTCGGCGTTTGGCTTTGGCTGGAGCACTGTGCTGGGTGGCAGCCCGTGGGGGCACGGAGGCCGATGCAGCCGACGTTGTTGTCGTGGTCGACTGCGCACTTTCGTCGTCCTCCAGGGCCACCAGCCGCCGATATTCTGCAACAGTGGCATCGATGCTCCGTTGCCGGGCCGCTCTAGCCAGCTCCTTCCTCCTTGTTGGTTTGGAAGGAGCATCTATATGAAGAAAGAAAGACATAGTCTGTAACCAATGCTCTTTATGATTAACTCAATCATTCAGCAGAAATTTGTGTTGCAGTACAACTAGCAACTTGCAAGCGCATTACATAACTATTGAGGCCAGTATCTATCTAACCTCCCACTTCTTCATCCTTGCTCTAACATTAGTGGGAGTTTAAGGAACAAATTCTACGAGCACTATGGACTTCCATTGGAGTCGACTATGAAAGTACACCAGTCTTATTCTTCTTCTAGTCTCTTGTTTAGGAAAATTGGTACGTTATCTTCTGCAAGCCGGCATAATGCCAGCGCAGTGAACTTGCACCCGAGAAAAAGAGACGCACGCCATGATGAGTGACCTAGACTTGCGTTACTGTACCGGTCCAGTACATGCAGGTGGTGAAGCTCTTACTTTTCTATTACGGGTGGCACTGAGAATACTCTGTTACAAGGGCTACTGCTTAATTAATTTAACTTTCACCCTACAGTGCAAATGAGTACTAGAAATGGAAAATGAACAAGATAAATAATCTGATTATCTATCACTTCACATGGGATGTTTTTGCTTACATATGGGATGACTTTAGGTGCTTTGCTTTTTATTGAGTGACCAGTGATACATCCACACATGAATGACTGAGTACTACTAAACTTATTAAGAGAGGTAGGGAGTGGCCACCGTAATAACCGGATCTATGCTGTGCTTGCAATACAAACTACTGCTACTATTGATGGTAGTATTTGGACAAAATTACAACTTCTTTTCCTTGCCTTTCCTACACTGGAACGGACGTGCGGGTGCAGTGTTACATGCTCTTCAAAGTTACACTTAGTTCATCCACTGACCGTCTACTCTCTCTAGATCATGGGTACTCACAAACTTTCTCTCAGGGGCTAAATTCACAGTGTAGTTTGTGGCCGAGGGCCGCACTGGTGGGGGCGGAGTCAGAGGGGGCGGGGCTACAGCAAAATGAAAACTTGTGACCATGAGGTTGCACACAGGTCCCTGCAGCAGATGCCTTCATCCACTGAGCCACCAGACCCAGCATTTACATACATCTCTCTCCCTCCTGCTCTCCCTCCTGCCCTCCCTCTCCATCTCTCTCTCCCTCCTGCCCTCCCTCTCCCTCCCCCTCTGTCATCTCACTGTGTGTGTGTCTGTCTGTGTCAGCCTTCAGCTCGGGCTGAGACAGCTTCCTCAACGCGCACACACAGACAGCCACACCAAAGTACTTAACAGGTCTTTAAAAGACCATTAACATATTATTGAGGCTTTGTTTGTTGTAGCGCCCCTGCATCTCCACCCTGACAATCACTGCTTGCCCGGCCCCACAGAGCAGAGGCTTTGTTCTATTTCACCTCTTTGTGGCCCTGCAACTCCACTCTGCTCTGTGGGGGCCGGGGGAGCAGTGATTGTCAGAGTGGAGATGCAGGGGCGCTAACAGGTGAAATACAACAAAGCCTCTGCTCTGTGGGGGCCTGGGGAGCAGTGATTGTCTGCAAGGTCTGCGCACCGCCAAGGAAGGCTTGCCGGGTCGCCACCGGCCCGCGGGCCGTACTATGAGTACCCCTGCTCTAGATACACATATGCTATCTAAGAGTCAGATAGTAGCATGATCCAGGTATATTATGGACACATACAGTTTCTGTGTCACCCACCCAGGCTGTTGTCCTTCCACCAATCATTGCTTCATCATTCACCCAGCCATGCATCTCATATTCTTTCCTTCCCAGCCACGTCTTCAATCTCAATAAGTAAGGAATATATAAGAGCTTACCTCTGCCCGCCACCACCACCGTCTCAACTCTCACAGCCGGCACTGGAGCCGCCGCCTCCTCCCCTGAAGAATTGCCCTCCGCCTCCGTGTCGAGCACCACCACCTCCGCGCTGGCCCCGCCACCAGATGTTCCACCTACAAAGTACATTTAAGAATGTTAGAATAAACCACTCACTAGTATTTGGTCTAGGAATGAAGACATGTGAAAACAATGTAATTTGAGACTGTCTACTCTAAAGAAAAAAAAAATGTCCCTTTTTCCAGGAAAGGGTGTTGTCTTGCTGCACTTTTTGGCACAACTGATGAAGGCTGGCTTTTTAACACGCACCATTTTTCTCCACACAGACAGAAGATGGACTTCTAACAACAAGATCAAGTTGAAACCAGGTGAGAGCTCGGCTCGACCACAAGAAATGTCTTCAATTAATCGTCAGCACTAACCACTTTTCCATTCTCAGTTAAACGTTTAGTTTTTTTATTATGACTTCATTTTAATAAATGTGTTTACTTTTAATAAAGCTTTTAAACTTAAATAGACTCTGTGTTTTTTGGTCCAGACTAGAGTGACTGAGCGAAAGGTTTTGCAATTTTTGCAAGCATGAGTCCGTGCCTCTGACACTTCTTGACTCTGACTCCGAGTCCGTACTCTTGAGCTACGTTGGATAATCATCATTGGGGATCAATCATCGATGAATTCGGGAGGTAAATGACTGTGCCACACTATGTAGTCAGTCAGTAAGGACATTGGGGGTTCAAAGTCTGTTATCACAGAGGTATGTGGAAACTCTAACAGTGCCTATTATAATTGATAAGCAATGCACTATTTATTGTCCATAGTTCTGTTTCTGCAGAAGAATTGTCCCCGCAACAGTAGTGGTATGGATTGTCCTCCTATCCAAACCAAAAGGTAGTATCTTATTCTTTCTTGGTGGTCATTCACATTTTATAGTTGGGAATTTTCAAAGCAGATAGAACACTTCAAAAGACATTATGGACAATCCCAGAGGACTGCACTAAGTTGATAGAGCTATTGCTGACTAGAATGGGAGTTTCGCCAACCGTGCAATCTTAGTTAGCTACACAGACAGACTAATAAGAATAGGGAGTCATAGTAGAGGCAGGATAAGAATTTAGATACAGTCTACAAGAAGATCAAAGACGATTTTGAAAAAATCAAATGAGGAACGCTAAGAAAAATAGGTACTAGTCTAAAATGAAAACTTACTGGGGCCAGCAAAGGAGCCCTCGCCTGCCCGATCCTGGCCCTGTTCAACAGCATCCGCCGCCTGCTGCTCTTGTGTCCCCTCGCCCCTGGGGGGAGCTGACGTACAACATGAAAGAAAGAACAGAAAACATGGATGATTGTTGCTTGTCAATGTCAACCAAATCAAACATTTCAAAACAACAATAACAAAATATTTCCGCGAAATTATATTAATTAGGGTTAGTTTTCATTGATTTGCAGACCTGCGACTTCGAAAGTCACGTAACTCACTAAACAAAGTACTGAAAGGTTCACCTAGGACTGGCAGGCAGCAGTCCTAAAAGATTGTCTAAGCCTGGATCATTGGGATAAAATCACCTGGTTGAAGTACGTGCAACAAATGTGTGTAAAACTGGGACGTCCAGAATTGTTTGATAAACCTTCAAGCTTGGTGAAAGGGGATATAAAATGGGTCAAAAACACCTTCTTGCTGAATAGAGGAATGGACAGAGAGGGCAGGGAGCTGCTTAAATCCTCTGTCAGGTCCCATCAGCTGATTGTCTCACCCGACCCCGAACCGGAACTGTACCTTAAAATTGTGAACAACGCTAATCATAGGTACTTGTTAACAAGGTTCCGTCTGAATAAAATACATCTTTTAATTTCTGGCCGCCCCGTTTGGACCAGAAGTAAGGATTTAGTATTATGCACATGTGATGGTTGTTCAATCATGGATACGGCTCATTTTCTGTTTTTTTGTGGCCACTTCAAAGGTATTAGATTTAAATTTATTATACCATTGCTAAAAGGAAAGGGTTTTAGGCAAGTGAAGCCAGCCTTGCTGTACCTGCAACTCTTGGCAGAGATTTGGGTCATTTTTAATGTGGCTAAATTTTTAACTATCGCAATGAGACTTAGCAAAAAGATTGCTTGGCCTTAGAGGACTTTGTATAAACATAAAATACCGTCCGAAACCTTAACCAAGGGCACTAATGTGCATATTGTTGTTTTCAAAAGGAAAAAATTTTACACTCTGTATATTTCTGTTTTTATCCATGTTAGTTGTTATATTCTTTTATGGGCGGATGATGGATTGTTTTAATGCTTGTACACTTTTATGGTTTTTGTGATTTAAACCGAATAAAGTATCTTTTGAATTTGATAGAGCTATTGCTGACTAGAATGGGAGTTTCGCCAACCGTGCAATCTTAGTTAGCTACACAGACAGACTAATAAGAATAGGGAGTCATAGTAGAGGCAGGATAAGAATTTAGATACAGTCTACAAGAAGATCAAAGACGATTTTGAAAAAATCAAATGAGGAACGCTAAGAAAAATAGGTACTAGTCTAAAATGAAAACTTACTGGGGCCAGCAAAGGAGCCCTCGCCTGCCCGATCCTGGCCCTGTTCAACAGCATCCGCCGCCTGCTGCTCTTGTGTCCCCTCGCCCCTGGGGGGAGCTGACGTACAACATGAAAGAAAGAACAGAAAACATGGATGATTGTTGCTTGTCAATGTCAACCAAATCAAACATTTCAAAACAACAATAACAAAATATTTCCGCGAAATTATATTGATTAGGGTTAGTTTTCATTGATTTGCAGACCTGCGACTTCGAAAGTCACGTAACTCACTAAACAAAGTACTGAAAGGTTCACCTAGGACTGGCAGGCAGCAGTCCGCAGGCAAGACGCAAAGTGACAGACAAACTCCATTGTGATTTCAGTCAGATCAGTGACAACACTAACAGTTGCCTGCTACATAACCAGTCATTTAAATAGTCAAACTATCAATCCACTGCCACTATTTTTCTTATTGTCAGGGGTACAAAGGAAGGGGCAGATTTAAGCCCCTTGCGGCTCTTTTGCTCCGTTCTTGCGTGACTTTTGTGACGCACCAGCTAAACAAAAGAGGCGCCATGGTGCGGCGTATAATATTATAACAGCGTGACGCATTTGGGAGATGCATCCCGTTAAAAAGCCCTGCGCCATCAGGGGGCGTTCCGGCGCAAGGGAGGGCATTCCTGCGCTGGAACACATCCTAAAAGTGGCTGAGGGAAATCTACAAAATTTCAATCAGTCACCTTTAGGACAATAATGCGTCACACAAACCCTGCACCTGCTTGAAGCAGACGTAAGGCTTGACCCAGCATTGGGGAGATAGGGTACCCCAGAGCATTGCTGGAGCTGCGCCATCGTTGCGACGCAACTCCAGCAGTAAAGCTTCGGTGACGTTTTGGGCCCATGGTGCGCCGCATTGCAAATACGGCGCACCATGTTTGGTGGTGGTAGCGGGCCGCACAATTACTGGCGCATCCCTGCTACTTTGCAGGGATGCGACGGTAATTGCAATTCTGCCCCTTAGGGGCATACTTACTTACGCGTTCTGGCGCATCTACATAGATGCGCCAGATCAAATGCGTCACGCAAAACTACCCTTGCGACACGGCAAATGCGCCTCATTTACAATGCGGCGCGCCCTGGCGCAAGGGTAGGCACTTGCGTGACGCATCTCGTCACGTAAGAGCGGCGCATCTCTGGAGTCACGTCGCCAACGCAATGCAACTCCAGTAAAGCTCAGGGCCACCCAATACTTAACATGCTGTGTCAGTCCTTACGCCTGCTTCAAGCAGGCATAAGGAATTGAATTGACGTAGCAGCGTCGCAGAAGTGCCTGCGTTAAATCTTGTAGATTTCATGCAGGCACTTTTGCGAGGCGCACAGCCGCCGGACCGCCCACCCTGCGTACTAGGAACGCACCCATTGTGGCGCAGGCCCATGGCTTTATAACGTGACGCATCTCCCTAGATGCGTCACGCTGTAAATGACTCGCAGGAATGCGCCACGTTTACGCCGCTGTTGCGTCACGCAAGGCAACGTAAACGTGGCGCAAGAGGCTGGTAAATGTAATCTGCCCCCTAGTGTCTAGCATTACGCAGTTCTGTAAAGTACACTCATACATAATAGTTACTCAGGCCAATGACACCACAAAATAGAAAACAAATAAGCATAGTAGCAATGCCACTGAGAAGGAGAGCAGTGCACCTGAAATGCACAGATGATTTTGAAATATAATTTAACTACAATGTAATCGTCAGCAGCATTATTGGCTTGCTCCATGTAAAAAACAAATATTTGCAATACAACAACACAGAGCAGGAGAAAACATAGTAGTGAGTGATGAAATAGCTACTACTACTCACCAAGCCCGGGGATCTCCAAGCCGAGCTGGTCCAGCAGGTCACGCTCCTGGTCCAGGAGGTCCGTCCAGCGGTGGGTGGCCTGGCTGTAGGTGCGCTGGACCCCAGAGAGTTGGGACATGGCCCAGCACACCTTCTGCCACCGGCGCTCCCGGATGTTGTAGCCGCCGGCCGCGATCCTGCCGCCTCCCGCGATGATCCTGGGCTGGCGGCGCTGGACGAAGTAGACCAGCGCGCCCACTTCCTCCGGGCTGAAGATCTCCCGTTGCGTCACCTGCTCCCCCCTCAATCGCCCGCATGCTGTCCTGGCACGGGGTCCAGGACTCCTCCTCCCCGCCGCCGCTGCGTCCCCCAAGTGCCTGGGCAGCTTCACGGCGCCTGGCTTCACCATGGTCTGGGCAGGTAAGGTAGGAAGTAGAAAATTAAGAAGGAATAGGATAGGGAAGAAGAAAAGAAAAGAGTTTAAAAAAGTAGTTTAAAAGTAAACAAAAATAGCAGAAAAGACAAAAATATACAGCTAGGAAAAGAGAGGGATAGATAAGAAGCAAAATCGTTCGAAAAAAAACTGAAAACAAGCAAAGGATGGCAAAGATAGCAAGAGGATAAACACCATGCCCAGACACAGGAAATGAATGAAAAACAAGATGGCCGCCCGTTCACGAGCGCGAAAGTAAGTTCGCACGCGATTTTCCTCGCGATCTCGTGCGAACTTGTACTCGCAATGCGCTTACTTCGCGAGATTATACATAGCGGGCGGAAACGGAAATACGTCACGCAAACGAAATGGCCGCGCCCGTACTCGACCTTGGGGTAAATTAGCGTGTTGCGCTGCAAGCGGCTCGCGAATACTGCAAAAAAACTCGCGAAATAACACGCCGCAAAAAAATATAAAGCTCATTCGCACGAATTGGCGGCTTCCGCGGTCGGTTTCACACGACGCCGAGCCTCGCAAATAGCGCGAAATTACCGAAAAACGATTTTTGCAAAAGCAAAACAAATGAGCAGGTGCAAAAGGTCAATCTCATGATTTGTAACTATTCCCTGTTGTGCTTCCTGAGGGGGCCCTCCAGAATTCGGTTGCCTGCTTGCAACTATTGTGTGACCCTGCTCTGACCTTAACTGTATGCCACAAAGGTCCTGATTTACAGCTAAGGGAGCAGACAGGCAGGTGCCAGGCTGGAACTTCAAATTCAGTGACACATTAATTAGCCCCTAATTCATTATTGTCAGTTGGGGCAGGGCAGGTGTTGTTAATAAACTAACCCCAAATTAATTCATGTCAGTTGAAGCAGGGCAGGTGTGCTTGCTTTTCCCCCCCATCTTCTACAGTGATGATGAACCAGAGGGTGGCATTGATGTAACAGAGGGTGGCATGGGTCAAAGAGAGGGTGGCAGTGGTGAAACAGAGGGTGCTGGGAGGCTGTGATGATGAACCAGACATAGAAACAACATAGTCGCGACCGTTGCGAGCCGACAAGTAAGTTCGCAGTTGCGAACTAGTACCAAATCCTCGCGAACTGGCAGAAACACTTGCGAACACAAAAAAAAAAAATCTGCAAATTTGCGGGAATTTGCAGATTTTGCGGATTTCGAGTTCGCAAATTCGCAAAATTCGCGAACGCCAGATTCGCAAAATTCGCCCATGCTTAACTACGCCCACCGTCTCTTGTGATTGCCAGTGTGCCCCGTGTTCACCGGTAAAAGCGTACACAACAATCCCAGAGTGGACCGTCTCAATCAGCCTCAATCAGCCTCAATCGTTGACATGGTGAAAATCAGGTAGAAGCCCGACCCGAAATGCTCTCTTGTACCCTGCATCTCCATGATCCGGCGAGTCCCGCGGGGGGTGTGGTCACACGGTCAATACTCGCGCATGCGCAATGGCAGATGTTTACAAACTAATGATGGTCTGGTTGAGCAGACGGCATGGAGGGTGCCACCCGGCGGCCATCTTGGGTGTATAGATCGTATGGATATGAAAGCTAGCACCCATGATCGTGAAGCTCAAACCGATGAATGTGTTGTGCATAATAATGACGACCATGCTAAGAAATACTTTATACATATTCCTTAGGGTGATAAACTCCAACAATTTGTAAAAAAGGGTTTGTAAAAAAGGTTTGTAAAAAGGTTAATAACCTATCACAATGTCGTCGAATATCAATGGTTCATTCCGCATAAAGGGGATAGTGTTAGGTTCACAGGGCAAGCTAAACAGGTAAAGGGGGGGCGAGAGAGAGTGAATGTCACTCTTAGAAACACCCCAAGGGGGCGAACTATTTGGTTCTAATGGTAAGGATAGTAGTCTGTACTGTGAAATGAGCGCAGCAATTGGAGCTGGGGGAGCGTGACCAATAGTAGGATGGATCACAGGTGGGCCACTAGTGAAGGAGCACTAGGTCTGTATTGCCTATAGGATAGACCACGCGAATGAATGTATGGAGAACTTGTGATGGTCTCTCTCTTGGTCTAGTGGTTGAAGGAGGACCAAGGGACAGCGTCGTTGAGACCCACTGTATCTAGTCTCAATCGATGCACCCACCTCTGTTCAATCCTGAACAAGCCTTGTTTTGTGATTCCAGGGTGGCATTCTAGAACCAACCAGCGGATGCTATCGGCTGGGTGTCCTTGTTGTGTGTAATGTTGGTACAGTTTGGTGTGTGTCTTAAGGCATCTGATATTACTCTTGTGTTCTTGTATGCGCAGTTTAACTTGTCTCATCGTCATCCCAATATAGTGTTGGTCACAGGGGCACGTGAGTAAGTAAATGCATTTAGCGCTGTTGCATTTGGTATGCCTCCGCATATGCCAGACAAAAGTATTTGACAATTGGATCTCTTTAGTTAGACTAGTCTGAGGACACACTGTACAACCCCCACAAGGAAAATGGCCCTCTACTGGCGGGAGATCCCATAATGTGCTCTGGTTATTGGTGTTTGATTTTTTGGGTCTTGTATGGATCAGTGCGTCCTTTAAATTGGAGGTGCGTTTGAATGCAAAGCTCGGGCGTGGAAAATCTAGACCCCGGGAGTTAATGATGCTCCAGTGTTTATTGATTGTTTTCTTTATGAAAGCTGAGTTTTTAGTTAAAGAGGTAACGCAAGTGATCACATCTTCAGGCTCTTTTAAGCGAGTCTCCAGTAAGGCTTCCCTGGGATTGTTAGCGGCGCGTTTGTAGGAGTTTTTAATCAATCTAGTTGGGTAACCCCTGTCTCGCAATTTGTGCTGTAGGACACTTGCTTCCTGTTTAAAGTCAGTGTTCATAGTACAGTTCCTGCGGACCCTGAGGAATTGCCCGAATGGGAGATTATCCCTCAGGGCCCTCGGATGATAGCTTTCGTACAGGAGCAAGCTATTTCTGTCTGTATTCTTGCGGTAAAGTGTGGTACTCAAACCCTCAGCTTCTAGGTCTAGGAAGGGGATGGATGTATCAGAAATTGTCCCTGTAAATTTTAGGTAAGGATTTTGTCCATTGATCCCGGTACAGAAGGTTTCACATGACAAAACGGTCTCCCCTCCAAAAAAACAGGATGTCATCAATAAAGCGACGCCAGAGTGTTATATTGCCCAGAAAAGGGTTCTGGGGTGCTCTGCTGACTCTCTCCTCAAATGTAGCCATATAGATACAGGCTAGACTGGGGGCAAAAGTTGAACCCATGCATTTGATGGTAGAGTTGTGTACCATATTGAAAAAAGTTCTCAGTGAGGGCTATGTTGGTGCACGCCATGATAAAAGACACTGGCGTAGGGGAGCACCACTCCTCTTGCAGCATGGTAGCCTCCACGGCTTCAAGTGTGGCCTGTTGTGGAATGTTTGTATAAAGTGCTTCCACCTCTAATGTCAGGAGGAGGTCTACACCCTCTCTCCCTTCAATGTTGTCTATTAGACGGAGCACATCCCTGGTGTCTTAGAGAAATGAAGGAATTTTCTTGACCAATGGTTGCAAGAAGAAATCGCAAAACTTGGAAAGTGGTTCAAGTAATGAGCCAATCCCAGAGACAATTGATCTCCCCGGGACCGGTGTTGTACCTTTATGTATTTTTGGGAGGGTATAGAAATAGGGTATTACAGGTTCTCTGGTCAGAAGAAAGGCAGCCTCATTCTTCGTGATCCACTCATTAGTCTCACCCTCCAGGATTAGACTGGTGATAGTTGTCGTTAGTCTTTTTGTGGGGTCTACAGTGAGAGGGTGATAGTGAGAGTTATTGGCCAATTGGGGTTTGCACTCTGCGTCGTAGTCCTTGCTATTCTGAATCACAGTAGCACCCCCTTTGTCTGCCTGTTTTATGACAATAGAGGTGTCGTTGGCTAGAGATTGAACAGCCTGTCTTTCCGTTGTGCTGAAATTGTTAAAGCGATTCAGAAAAGGGGGTGGTTCAGAAAAGGGGGTGGTGATGGACAGAGTATCTGAATTAAACAGAACAATCATACCCAGTCAACAGATCAGGGCTTGATCCGTCACCGTTTTTTAGCTCACTGCACCATCCCAGCTCAGAACCTGGCTACATGCAAATTAGTCTGTCCCTTGCCCAGTGCATCATGGGTACAGGGCAGACCAAACTACCAAGCCAATTCTTATACTGGGAAGGAAACAAGCTTCCGGGGACCGGTTTCTGGCATTACTGCCGTCTTCGGCCCGGCTTGCTTGAATTCTGATGGTGCAATGAGCAAGGGACTCACATCTGAGTATACCCTTCCACGCTTGTGGTGGACAAAACGATTCAGAAAAGGGGGTGGTGATGGACAGAGTATCTGAATTAAACAGAACACTCATATCCAGTCAACAGATCAGGGCTTGATCCATCACCGTTTTTTAGCTCACTGCACCATCCCAGCTCAGAACCTGGCTACATGCAAATTAGTCTGTCCCTGGCCCAGTGTATCATGGGAACAGGGCAGACCAAACTACCAAGCCAATTCTTATATTGGGAAGGAAACAAGCTTCCGGGGAACGGTTTCTGGCATTACAGCCCTCTTCGGCCCGGCTTGCTTGAATCCTGATGGTGCAATGAGCAAGGGACTCACATCTGAGTATACCCTTCCATGCTTGTGGTGGACAAAACGATTCAGAAAAGGGGGTGGTGATGGAGAGAGTATCTGAATTAAACAGAACACTCATACCCAGTCAACAGATCAGGGCTTGATCCATCACCGTTTTTTAGCTCACTGCACCATCCCAGCTCAGAACCTGGCTACATGCAAATTAGTCTGTCCCTGGCCCAGTGCATCATGGGAACAGTGCAGACCAAACTACCAAGCCAATTCTTATATTGGGAAGGAAACAAGCTTCCGGGGACCGGTTTCTGGCATTACAGCCGTCTTCGGCCCGGCTTGCTTGAATCCTGATGGTGCAATGAGCAAGGGACTCACATCTGAGTATACCCTTCCACGCTTGTGGTGGACAAAACGATTCAGAAAAGGGGGTGGTGATGGACAGAGTATCTGAATTAAACAGAACACTCATACCCAGTCAACAGATCAAGGCTTGATCCATGACCGTTTTTTAGCTCACTGCACCATCCCAGCTCAGAACCTGGCTACATGCAAATTAGTCTGTCCCTGGCCCAGTGCATCATGGGAACAGGGCAGACCAAACTACCAAGCCAATTCTTATACTGGGAAGGAAACAAGCTTCCGAGGACCGGTTTCTGGCATTACAGCCGTCTTCGGCCCGGCTTGCTTGAATTCTGATGGTGCAATGAGCAAGGGACTCACATCTGAGTATACCCTTCCACGCTTGTGGTGGACAAAACGATTCAGAAAAGGGGGTCAGACTAATTTGCATATAGCCAGGTTCTGAACTGGGGTGATGCAGTGAGCTAAATAACGGTGATGGATTCAGCCCTGATCTCTTGACTGGGTAAGAGCGGTCTGCTTAATTCAGACACTCTGTTCATCACCACCCCTTTTTCTGAATCGCTTTTGGCCACACAGGTGTGGCAGGGTATACTCAGGCATGAGTCCGTTGCTCACTGCACCACCAGGATTCAAGCAAGCCGGGCTGATGACGGCTGAAATGCCAGAAACCGGTCCCCGGAAGCTTGTCTCCTTTCCGGTGAAGAATTGGCTTGGTAGTTTGGTCTGCCCTGTTCCCATGAGGCACTGGGTCAGACTAATTTGCATATAGCCAGGTTCTGAACTGGGGTGATGCAGTGTGATAAATAACGGTGATGGATTCAGCCCTGATCTCTTGACTGGGTAAGAGTGGTCTGCTTAATTCAGACACTCTGTTCATCACCACCCCCTTTTCCAATTTGTTAAAGCAGCGTGTCTCTGGCTTGTTTTCAAGGCTCCTCAGGACTGCTCCCTCAAACGCCAGCACTGCAGGTGGAACCATGCTATCTGTGGGTGTGAAAGTAGAGGGGTTAGGTAAGCCGGTGTCAGTTCTTTCAATGTCTGGTCTGTCATGGAAGAAGGACCGAAGGCGTACCTTCCTGAATAGTTGTCTGACCTCAACCATTTCATTGAAGCTGTCGGGTATAGGGGTGGGAACATAACCCAAGCCTTTCTCAAGAATGTTAATCTTGGTGGAGGTGAGTGTTCTCTCAGATACGTTCACAATTAAACTCTCCTTCCCCGGGTCGTGCTCCTGGTTTCCACCGTGGATGCTGTGGCTGGTTGGTCTTGCCATTGTGCACCCTTTTGTGGCCCTCGCTTGCGCCCTCTTCCTCTGCCCCAACCTCTGTCGTGAAAAGGGGGGTTCATGGGGTAGAACTGGGGCGGTCCCTGTTTGTGGAAGGGGTATTGCCAAGGTGGCATCATTTGTGGTGGCCCATGGAACATAGGTCCATTGTTATACCCTTGGTTCCAATTGCCACGTCATTGGTTTCAGTTATTTTTGACTGGGTAGCTACCGCTTGAGTCGCTACCGGAGGAGCCCCCCCGGCTACCAGTGTCCGTACTTTCGTCAGAGGAATAGCCATTCCTATTATTGGAGTATCCATCTTTAAGGTAGGGGTAGACCTTCTCCTTATCGAACCTGGCTACATCTTTCTGCAGTTTAGTCATCTTTTGTTTAAGGAGAAATTCCTGGTTCTCTGCAAACTCTTGGTTAATCTCAGCCAACTTAGTTGTAAAGGGGGTTTTGTTCATTGTTCCTCTAATGGCTGTCTTGATGGCTGTGATCTTCACCAATAGTGCATCTGCCAGTCTTTTGGCTGTTTGTGTAATAAGGAAGAGCAGATCCTTAGTGCACTTCCACGACACCTGGCACCAATCTACCTTGAATTGGCTGTCTTCAAGAAACAGTCTTGGTACAATATTAACAATTAAACCATGAGGGGCAATTTTGGCTCTCAAGTATTCGGTCATCATGGCCCCATGAATAGTAATCCTGAGCCACTCTTTTTTTAGGATGGTAAGCGTTGTCCAGTCTTCATTAGCGCTACTCGAGGCAGTGGTAGCTCCCACCCAAGCGAGAGTGGGAGCTGTTCTTAGGGCCTCGGCTATGGCTTCCTCATCAAAGCTCAAACCTGGAACATCCTCCATGGTAAATGAGCGTCTAAAGAGAGGAGTAGTTTACAAATGGGTGTTTCAGAATTGAGGCCCCTCGGTTGGCTCAATGACAACAGAGGGGGTTCTTTGGTCCTCTCAGTAAAATGATACTGTAGGTAACCTCATCGGTTCTGCGGGAGAATTCCCGTGCACAATATATAAACAAGGGGTGGAACCTGGGGTGGACAATATTTAACGGGGTCCAGTGTACATGTCCGAATCACTAGTAGCAAAAAGAAGTATAAAGTTCCCTGGTAAGATTTTGCAAATGGATTGTGTGTATGTACATGTGGCGTAGAGAGAAAGAGAGAAAGGTATTCAACAGGGAAGGGGGGATTCCCTCTTGGGAACTAAAACCCTCATAGTGTGGCTAGCTCCCTTGGTTAAAATGGTGGGAGGGGAGATAAACGCCACATGTATTAGCGGCGAAATACCTACAACCCTCTATTTAGGTCGACATGTTTCTTGCAATTTTAGCAATTCCTCAGGACCTCAGTGCTCAGTACCAAACAGTGAATTAAAAATTAGTTGATATAACCTTTACTCTGAAGGTCAGTAGTGGAGCAGGCCTACTGGTCCTGCCTATAGCGATGCAACCTAGGGAGAAAGGAGAACATATACGGAGAATAGTCAGTGTAGGTCTCCAATGGAAGCTAGGTGCACTCTTTTCTACAAAAAGTGCCTGCTCCACTCCTGACCTTAAGACTAAAGGTCCCACCATTTTAACCAAGGGAGCTAGCCACACTATTAAAGTTATTTGTGGACTAACCCACCTTTTTTAATTCACTATCATTTTTTCACGGCTAAACATTCACCTGCCCTCTTACAAGCATGCACCATATGGCTGGAACAAAAGATCTCCGATAAAGAGCCCCTTCGTGGGAGCCCGTCAGACATTGCAGTGCCAGTCTGACGAGGAGCAGAACCCATATGATGAAGCATGACACCCAGCTTGCTGGGTGTGTGAGGGTTTTAGTTCCCAAGAGGGAATCCCCCCTTCCCTCTTGAATACCTTTCTCTCTTCCTCTCTATGCCACATGTACATACACACACTCCATTTGCAAAATCTTACCGGGGAACTTTATACTTCTTTTTGCTACTATTTAAAATTCACAGCCAAGGTAGGATTACGGGCAATACTAAAACCAAAGAGTGAACCAGTCCGGGTGGTGGACGGTACAAATCTATCATCCGGACCCATAGTGAGCCATACGGAACAAGTGCGCCTAATTTCTAGAGACGGACATGAGGAAGTCATTCAATTTAATTTAATTGATGCGCCCCAATTTCAGCTTATCTTAGGTCTACCATGGCTCACGGAACACAACCCAACCATCGATTGAAGCTCCAGGACGATAGTGATGGATTCAGAATATTGCAGGAAGAATTGTTTCAAAGCAAAAGAAAGAACCAATGAGCTCAGTCCTGCTCATTCTTTATGTATGACGGGAGTATCAGTGTGTGTTATAGATTTGCAGGAAAGACCACCTGAATATGAGGATTTTGAAGATGTTTTTAATGAAGTCGAAACGGAACAGATGCCACCTCATCGGTTGTATGATTGTAAGATTGATCTAAAGCCAGGTTCAAATCTGCCTTGCAGTCGAGTTTACGCTCTAACAGAAAAAGAGCATTGTCATTTGAAAAAATACCTGGACAAATACCTAGCGAATGGTTTTATCCGACCTCCGGCATTCAATGTTTCGCAAGTGGAGTTTTTGGGTTTTGTCCTATCTCGAACAGGGATAACTATGGATGAGCGAAAAATCAAGGCTGTCGTTGACTGGAAGTCCCCTGAAAGTGTTAAGGAAGTCCAAAGCTTCATAGGATTCGCAAATTTCTATCCAAGATTTATAAGTGAATTCTCTCTTAAGATACTTCCACTTACACGTCTGCTTAGGAAAGGAGTTTGTTTTGAATGGGGACCAGAGTCAGAAGAATCCTTTAAGGCATTAAAGAAAGACTTCACCACTGCCCCAATCCTCTTGTTTTGTTTGCAATACCGCCATAAGTGCGCTGGGGATGCCCAGACGTGGGTCCCAGGCACTCCACACCACTGGAGTCAAGCTAGCCGGGCTGATGAGAGGTGTTACCTCGAAACCGGTCCGGTCCTCGGATGCTTGATTCCGTTCTGGGAAGGACATGGCTTTTGTAGTTCGGACTGGACTGTTCCCATGGGGCACAGGGTCAGAGCTGATTTGCATATCGCCATTGTCTAACCCAGGCTGGTGTGGAGTGCAAAAAAACGATGGATTTGGGCCCAGATCTTTGGACTGGGATGAATGTGTGACATTGATCCACATTCGGTCCATCACTTGTTTTGTTTGCAATACCGCCATAAGTGCGCTGGGGATGCCCAGACGTGGGTCCCAGGCACTCCACACCACTGGAGTCAAGCTAGCCAGGCTGATGAGAAGTGTTACCTCGAAACCGGTCCGGTCCTCGGATGCTTGATTCCGTTCTGGGAAGGACATGGCTTTTGTAGTTCGGACTGGACTGTTCCCATGGGGCACAGGGTCAGAGCTGATTTGCATATCGCCATTGTCTAACCCAGGGTGGTGTGGAGTGCAAAAAAACGATGGATTTGGGCCCAGATCTTTGGACTGGGATGAATGTGTGACATTGATCCACATTCGGTCCATCACTTGTTTTGTTTGCAATACCGCCATAAGTGCGCTGGGGATGCCCAGACGTGGGTCCCAGGCACTCCACACCACTGGAGTCAAGCTAGCCGGGCTGATGAGAGGTGTTACCTCGAAACCGGTCCGGTCCTCGGATGCTTGATTCCGTTCTGGGAAGGACATGGCTTTTGTAGTTCGGACTGGACTGTTCCCATGGGGCACAGGGTCAGAGCTGATTTGCATATCGCCATTGTCTAACCCAGGGTGGTGTGGAGTGCAAAAAAACGATGGATTTGGGCCCAGATCTTTGGACTGGGATGAATGTGTGACATTGATCCACATTCGGTCCATCACTTGTTTTGTTTGCAATACCAATCCTCTTACATGCAGATCCTTTGGAACCATTTGATTTTGAGATGGATGCCTCAGGTCAAGCAGTGGGAGGAGTGTTATCTCAACAACACAAGGTGACGGGCCAGTTGAATCCAGTCGCATACAGATCGCGAAAACTGACGCCTGCTGAAGTGAATTATACCATAACTGAAAAAGAGTTATTGGCTATAAAAGATGCTTTTAAAGAGGTGCAACACTATCTCATGGGAGCTCAGCATCAAGTACCAGTTTTCACACATCACAGAAATTTAAAATTTCTGAAATCGGCCAGAACACTGACTCCAAGACAACTTCGTTGGTCATTATACTTTGCTGACTACGATTTTGTGATCACTTACAGACCAGGAGCGCAGAAAGGAAAGGCTGATGCCTTATTGAGATTAGGAACTAAGGATCAAAGAAATCAGACAGAAAATCAAAAAATAATTTCCAAGCTCTAAAATTATTGGGGCGACAATCTCAACTGATCTAAAAGAACAAATCGTCAATATCATGAGTCCCGAAGAAATGCAAGATTGTGTAGAAGAAGGAGCAGAAAGAGAAATGAAATATCAGCTAACTTATTATAAGGGTGCCTTATACTTGCACTCTAAAGACTTGCAAAATCAAGCGATGTATGAGTGTCACGATAACCTCTTGGCTGGACACAATGAGAAGTAAAGACTGAAGAACTGATTAAAAGACATTACTGGTGGCCTCATATGACCAAAGACATTGAAGAGTACGTTAAGACCTGTGAAATCTGCGCTCGGCAAAATCTGAATGGCAAGCCCCTAAGGGGTTGTTACAACCCTTGCCCACACCACCTTTCCCATGGCATACAGTTACACTGGATCTCATAGTCGACCTACCCCTTAGTCAAGGGTTCAATACTATTTTAGTGGTTGTAGATGCATTTTCAAAGATGGCACATTTCATGGCCCTGAAAGGTGTACCCACTGCTAAGCAACTCACTAGTCATTTTTGGACCCAGATAGTGAAGATTCATGGAATTTCAAAGGTCATAGTCTCAGATAGAGGGACACAATTTGTGTCTCATTTTTGGAAGGCCTTTGTGAAAGGGTTAGGTGTTGAGGCCAGATGTTCAATTAGCAATCACCCCGAGACAGATGGACAGACAGAGAGAATGAACCAAGAATTAGAGCAGTACTTAAGACTGTTCTGCTTGAAACAGGAAGGAAAATGGTCGGAATATTTATGGGCAGCTGAATTCGCACACAATAATGCTAAAAACGTCTCTACAGACTATTCCCCATTTTATCTGAATTATAGCAGACATCCACATTCTACAATAAGACAAACAGATATTTCAGTTCCAGCGGTGAAGGATTTAGTGTCTCATCTAGTACAGGTTCATCAAACTGCTATGCAAAACATAGAACAAGCTAAAAAGAAATATAAAATCTATGTAGATAAAAAGAGACGAGAGGGTCCTCCCCTAGAGACAGGAGTTAGTGTTTGGTTAAGTACAAAGAACCTTTAGCTAAAAGGTAACCGAAAATTTCAGCCTAGGTTTATAGAGGATAAAAATGACTTCAGTTACTTATCGGCTAAAGTTACCCACTAAGTTGAAGATCCACCCTGTTTTTCATGTTTCTTTACTAAAAAAGGCATCACCAGAACTGCGTAGAGAATTACCACCCAAACCAATTCACCTAGAGTCTGGAGTTGAATTTGAAGTCAAAGAGATATTGGATTCTAGGATTGTAAAAGGAAAACTTTACTACTTGGTGGATTGGAAAGGCTATGGGCCTGAGGAGCGATCATGGGAATTGGAATCAAATGTTCATGCTCCCAGACTGGTGAAATCCTTTCATCAGCGATTCCCAATGAAACCAAGATTGAGAGGACCTCCTAGGTTGGGGGGTACTGTCAGACCTCCAAAATATACCATGCCAACTTTATCTGCATCATTCAATAACAGCCACTGCTCAACAAAGAAGAAGCAACCAGGAACTAATGGCTGGACAATCCTAAACCGGCAAAGGAACTCAAAGATGGCCGCCGCTTCCACTCCCTAATAGCGGTCTAGTCTTTCTCCCAACAGGTGTAGAGAGATTAGGTGAAGCGCACGCCTCAAGACAAATGCGTACTTCACTGAAGTATTTCCAGAGTACGCATCTTAGTTTAGCTAGCTCCAAAGAAAATCAATTTTCGTCGGGCATTCATCCGGTAACTTCGTCGCTGCTTCGCCGTGGGTAGTCAGAGCAGAAGAGGCATTTTCGAGAGCACCGCTTCAGGTGAAAAGGATTAAAAAAATACGTTCCAGAACTTGCCTATTCTTCCCCAGTTTATACCGACGTCGAGCAACAGGGATTCAGGCGGTTGCTTCAGCGACATAGCGCCACCTTTGTGGAGAAACAAACAGAAGACAAAGCTAAGTCATAGTTTGAATGTCGTTTGAGCAGTGCTTAATAAAGACTTGAAGTGTGAATGGCAATGTAAAATGGTAAAGAGAAAACTGTTAGCGCTTACCTCAGAGTAGGTTTTAAGGTAGAACCTGGAAAGAAGGAAAGAAAGAAAAATAAGAGTTACAAATGTTGTGTATAGTTTGAAAAAAATACAGAATTATAAAAGGACAAGAGAGAGTTGAATAAGGAATAATTAAATAGTACTTACCCATGAGTGGAGGCATACTCAAACCTGTCATAGGAAACAAAGAAAGAGTATCAGAATCAAGTTATCTTTAGTTCTAGTGATTTCAAACCTCAGTCTCAGTGTCCACAGAATGTTCAAGAGAAACTATTCAGAGAGTCAGCACCAGTGAAAAGTAAGTGAATTAAAGACACTAGAGAAATACAGAATAGATACAAGATAAAAAGAAATACTAAAAGGTTGTTTATGTTTTAGATGAAAACAATTGGTGCATTTTTAGAAAGCAGTTAAGAGAAGTGTACAAATTAAATACACAGAAGAGAGGCACAGTTCTTGAATCAAAGGATAGGTAGTAGTAACTAGAATTGCCATATGTATAGAAAATAAATAGAGTAGGAGTTTATAAGTCATGTTGATCATTGTTTAGATTCTCTCTGAAGTATACAGTCTGCTGAGAAGGAGAAGAAGTAGACGGGTTAAGAGAGGACAGAAGTTTCAGGACTAGTCTCTTCTTGTTTATTATTTTATCCACTCCCCCTTCCCCCTCGGGGGTAGTCTTGGAGTCTAGGTATATTACTGGATCTCCGGGGTATCCTTGGGAGGGAGTTGGGAACCAGCGTCTCTGTTCCTGTGCAAGTTCTAGGTAAGATTGTTCCTGACACTGAATCTTCGCAAACTTTTCAAAACAAATGGTCCACTCACTTCAGCTGTTGTGTTGAAAGTTTGGGATGATCCATCAAGTGGGAGCCAAGAAAATGGGGATCCCAAAATGCTTTTTCTCCATATTCATTTCAAAAAGAAACTTCAGACAAGGCTACAGCCTGAAATGCTGATCAGAATTACACCAAATTTAGAGTTGATGTAATATGTAACTGTTTGGGTTAGTACATACATTATATTGTCTATATGGGTGAGCGTGTAGGCGTGTGAGTAGTTCTATGGGTAACTCACTCAGTGTGTGAGTGCCAGTATGGGTATACGAGTGGATATGTCAATGGCTGTATTGGTGACTGAGCAGGTGTATGAGTGACAGAAAATGGCCCAGGAGGGGGCCGCTCACCCCCTCTCTTGTAAGAAATGATTAAAAAAAGAAATGGGCCAGACCCAGGGGATGGGGTTCACGGTGTCGAAATTGGCCTAGGAGCAGGGGCCGCACGCCGCCCCTTCATTTAATTTCATTAATAGGTTAATGGCTCAGCCCCCTTGGCTCCAGAGGGACCTTGGGGGCCAAGAAGCCCTCCTGGTACATCCTGTAAGTCCAACGCAGGGAATTCATGAAAGCTGGACGGAGGTCCAGTCCCCTTTCTCCACCACTCAGCAAACGTCACTGCAAGTTAAAAAAATTTAGAAATTCACTAAAATTAACAAAGGTTACAGGGATGTTATAGTTTAGGAATTAGCATTTAAAAACCATTAGAAATTCACTGGAAAAAAAAGGTTACAGGGACATTATAGCTAGGGTCAGGTTTTACTCCTACAAAACCCGAGAAATTAAGCTGTTATAGTCACCTGAGTTAACTATAACTTGCACCTCCACAATGCACTGCGTATGACCTCACATATTGCATCACTAATGACATGGTCAGTGACATCACTGATGATATCACGGATGACATCTCAAATTACATTGCTGATGACATCATTGATGACATCATCCAAAACATCTCTGACGCACCCACTCACACCACTATAGAAACTTTTATACACCCACTGCCAGTGGCACTCTCACACAACCATTCAGAAACCCATTCACAGAGCCATACCAGTACTTGCACACTCACTTTTTCATATACACTCATCCACTTGCTAACCCATACTTCCACTCATACACCCACTTACTCACTGACACAGCCTTTGACATAACCGCTCATAAACCCAAACAGGCACTCACACACTGAATGAGTCAGCCATAGAACTACTCACACACCTAGACACTCACCCATACAATCAATCACAAAGCCACTTAATCACCCAAACAGTTACACACACACCCACGTACTCATTCATACAAATAGTAACACATACTCACTCAACTATACTGTTTGTGACAGAGGCACACACTAATTCATACAGTCACTCATATACCCAGTTACTCAGCCTACTAACACAAGCACTCAAGCACTGACACAGCCATACAGACACTCACTCACCCATACAGCTTCTGAGACACACACAGTACTGCATACAGCCACTGGCTCACCCACTCACTCATCCATATAGGCAGTCACACACTTCCTCGCCCACACACACAGACACCCAGATAAACATAGAGGCAGTTAGATAACCAATCAAATACCAATGTAGCCATTCATGTACCCACTTAGACATCAACTGATAGATACACTATTTTACACAACCAGTCACTCACCTATGCATTCACTTGGACACCTAATCACTTACTTATACAGTCAGTCATGCGCCCACTGAAACACACTCATGCAGCCACTGATCAGCAATATACCTTAGTATATACATTTAACACTCATAAACGTTTTAAAAACAGTCACTTGATGATGTCATAACTGATGCCATCAGTGATTTCATTTGAGATGTCACCAGTGATGTCACTGACCATGTAATAAGTGATGTAATATGTGAGGTCATCAGCAGTGCATTGCAGGGGCGCAAGCTATAGTTATCCCAGGTAACTATAATGGCTGAATTTCTCTGGTTCTAACCTTTCTTTTCTTAGTGGAAAAAATAAATGTACATATATATATATATTCAATGAAAAAACCATAGGTTATAGACCATATATAGTTAGGAATTAGCATTTACAAAACCATATTTTACTCACACAAAACCATTGAAATTTCATATATAGTTAGTTGCCCTAACTATATATCGCGCACCCGCAATCCACTGCTGATGATGTCACATAATACATCATTCATGACATGGTCAGTGATATCACTGATGACATCACTGATGACATCTCAAATGACATCACTGATGACATCACTGATGACATCTCAAATGACATCACTGATGACATCTCATTTGACATTACTCATCACATCACTGATGATATCATTCATGTGATAATACGATGAAACTCTTCAGATTCTAATATAACCTTAGATACAATCAGTGTAAACAGACACTCACAGACTGTCACTCATCCACGGAGTTACTTGCACTCCTAGTCATTCATGCAAAAAATCATTCACACCTCCATTTTCTCAACTATACAGTTATACACACTTTACTTATTCAAACATATACTAACACATATTTACTCTCTTATACAATCCCTTATACAAACTCCCAATGATATATATATTATGCACAGTTATTTATATATGTCAACTCTCACATGTACTGTGTTTTACATATGTACTTACTTTGACATGTAGCACTGAGATATCCATTCACTCACCAATACAGTCATGCACACAGTCAACCGCCCATACAGCTGTTTCCACATGCACTTTTGAGCCCATACATCTATTGAATCAACTGCTCACATATCTATGCACAGAATCATACACCTCCCAGCCACCCACACACACATCCAGTCTCCCATACAAATACTTGGGCAACCAATCAATAACCCATATAGTTACTCATATAGCTACTGATCAACACATGCAGCAGATTACAGAACAACAGACATAATGATGTACAAATTAAGACAGTTTAGTCACTAACTCATGCCCTCAGTGAGACACATTTAATCACTCACTCATACAGTCAGTCATGCACCAACTAAATCCTTCATCCAGACACTTATACATCCACTCATTCTTCAATATGTAAGACATATTTTAACTTTACTGAAACATACAGTCACTGGGTGTTGTCATCAGTGATGTCATCAGTGATGTCATTTGAGATGTCATCAGTGATGTCATCAGTGATATCACTGACCATGTCATGAATGATGTATTATGTGACATCATCAGCAGTGGATTGCGGGTGCGCGATATATAGTTAGGGCAACTAACTATATATGAAATTTCAATGGTTTTGTGTGAGTAAAATATGGTTTTGTAAATGCTAATTCCTAACTATATATGGTCTATAACCTATGGTTTTTTCATTGAATTTCAATGGTTTTTTAAAAGCTAATATCTGTAGGTGTAAAATGTCTTTTTCTTTATATCCCAAATTATATTTTATATGTTTATGATTATTTTTAAAAAAAATATTTTTGGGGTTCGCTCCTTGTTCGCGAACCGGGAAGCTTTCCGTTAGCTCAATTTTATGCCGCGACCCGGTCCGCTAACCGGTAAACGTTCCGTTCACGCAACTACCGCATCAGAAATCAACATCGTGACGCGTCGCGGAAACGCGACATATCACGTTGTCGCGTAATGCGTCTTATGACGCGCCGCGTTAGCGCTCCCGGAAGTGCTCCGGAACGTGAACCGGAAGCGATTCGAGGCGCGGCGCGCTCCGCGTAACGTGAGCGGAACAGGTCATGTGACTTGTTTATTAAAGTTTTCATTGGTTCATTTCACTTTTGGTTTCCTAATGATGTAAGACTAGGTCATGTGACCTAAAAATAACACTTTTCATTGGTTTAGAACTATTTTTTTTCCCAAATGATGAAAGCCCCCACCTTTTTTCTCACTCTGACTTTCAACTTTGAGAAAGGAAGACCTGATCATTTTCTCTGATGGCTTCAATAGTAGCTTCAGCTTCTGCACCCCCACCACCACCACCACCATCTCCTAATAGGAAGAGAGGACCACCTGCACAGTTTATTGGAAACACAGAGGAGGAAGAGGAACAAGAAGACGGAGAGGAAGAAGAGGGACCACGATTTGTCCAAGAGTTACCCCGGGTATCTCATCGGAAAGAAAGCTTTATCTGGCAATTTTTTTCCATTCCTCCAGGAGAAAAAAAAGTCAATGCACGCCATGCTACGTGCCTTATCTGCCATGATAAGTTATCCAGGGGAACTAATAAAAAATACAGCTTTGGAAATTACACGATGCACCGACATATGCAGAGGTGGCATCCAATCAACTATAGTCGTGCAGAGATGCGTGAACTACAACAGAA
The DNA here is from genome assembly GCF_964263255.1 of Lissotriton vulgaris. Classification (NCBI taxonomy): domain Eukaryota; kingdom Metazoa; phylum Chordata; class Amphibia; order Caudata; family Salamandridae; genus Lissotriton; species Lissotriton vulgaris. Next base: position 888,867,886 of record NC_141694.1, read on the forward strand.
CCCCCCAACTTCGGTGGCCAGAACATCTTCTGATATCTCTCTCTCAGTGGCAGAGGCAAACGAAACAGTGCCAAATATACAAAAAAATGTTGTCCATCTGAAGCTGACATGCTTATATTGTGGAACATTCATTTCATGCGCAAACATGAGTGTGAAATTAATTAATCTGGCTTTCGAGAAACACCAATGTTCCAAACGCAAGAAGTTTTAATTTTTTTTTTTGCTCCTGTTGAGCCATTTTCAATGCCTCTTTCTGTTCTTTCCCTTTGAAAAAAAACAAAAAAAACAAAAAAGTGTTCAAAAAATACAAAAAAACAAATAATGTTCAAAAAAGAAAAAAAAAATATAAAACAACAACAAAAAAAAAAAAAAAGTTCTTTTCAGAACTACCTCCCCTTTTTACAAAAATTGCTAGAAAGTGTAACACTCTGGCAAGCTGTTTTTTTTTAAGTTCGCTTTCCGGTTCGCTCGCCGGTTCGCGAACCGGGAGCTAACCCCAATTTTTTTTTAAAAAAAATAAAGGAGTAAGTACAAGAGAAGAAAACAGAGAGTGATGTAAAAAGAAAGACAGCTATAGGGACTAAACCAGAAATGGTGTTTGATAGATTTATTTACCTAAGAAAAGAAGGAAGAGGATATAATTGTGGAAAACAAAATACATAAGGAAGTGAAAGAATCAAGCAATGAAAATGCAATAGGTTTCACAATAGAAGAGTTTGTTCGTTTGGTTTTGCAAATGGATGAGTGGCGTTGTGTGGATGAGAGGCATTGCGTGGATAATTGGCGTTGTGTGGATTATTGGTGTTGCGTGGATGAGTGGTATTGCGTGGATTAGTGGCATTGCGTGGATGAATTGCGTGTGTGAATGGCGTAGTGTGTGTGAGTGACGTTGTGTGTGTGAGTGGCGTTGTGTGTGTGAGTGGCGTTGCGTGTGTGAATGGCGTTGCGTGTGTGAATGGCGTTGCGTGTGTGAGTGACGTTACTGTGAGGGGGGGGGAGAGGAGAAATGCACATGGCAGACAGGAGAGGGGACGAAGCGAGGACAGTAGAATGAGAAGGTAAAGCAGCCGGGGCGTTTAAAGTGAAGCTAAACTTCACTTCAAAGGTGTGGGAGGAGTACGCCTGAGGAAACAGACGGCGATTTGGTAATGTGCACACGCATTTTAGGTCAATGCACTTGTGTATTGAACCAAAATCCACGGGCACAGCTCCAAATTTGCACATTTAAATAATCTTTGTTTAAAGCTCTATAGTCTGAAGCCCTAAAGTAGGTGAATGTGATTGAAATGTAACGAAAAGAGTAGAAAACATTTACCTTATAATTCTTGTTAACTTTTTCTATTCTTTTTTCATACTTTCAATCTGTGAAAGAGAGAACAAACATTTCAAAAATATTAAAACATGTATTTAAAAATTAGAAAAGACAAGGGAAAAGGTTCAAGAACAAACAGTTTTTCAACAACTTTGACATTTACAGAAGCCTCTGCTTCTCTACGTCCCCTACACAATCCTAAAGATATATATATTAAACAAACAGTATCTTGATGCTGATGAAGTGAGGCCTATTTTGGAACATGGTGCATCTTTTGCACTGCTGATGTCTCACAATAGTGATGCAATAGCAGCGCAAAAGAGATGTAAAGCCATCATAAAATTGTGTCTAACATTTTAAATGATTGTTTCAGGATGCAAATAAGATGTGTCCTTTCAAGAGGTTTGTTTGAGGTGAGGCCTATTCAGTTTTAAAAAAAAAACAGTACCCAGAAGTGCAGCACTGTAAGCATTAACTTTGACACTTACAGAAGCCTCAGTTTCTCCATATCTACCTCACATTTCTAAATGTATATCATAAGTACAAAAAGTAGAACATTAATTATACATGTTAAATGGTTTATTTTTGCTCTTCTCAGAATGTATCAAATTTCACTTAAATCAGTGACTTGAAGGTATTCATCATGTAACAGCGGGGAAAAAAAACACAATCAAAATGATTGTGTTTAAAAAACCCATACAACATAAGAAATCTGAATTCAAAACTCCTTAAAATTAACTTACTTTCCATAACGTCGAAGGATGTCCTATGAACAGCGTACACTCTGTTGTGCTATTAATATTTTCAGCCCGCCACTTTCTGAAAGAAAACCTCCATTGTTTTGAAAAATATGTTACATACAATAAAAGACTTCTCACATTCTACCACATGTTTCCACATGGCCAAATCATGTTGGAGCGATTTACAACTCTTGTAATTCTTGTAATCAAATCCCGTCATTTTCTATTTTCGCAACTTTCAGAAAGAAAACATTTAAGATTACTTTCACAATCCTGGACTACTAATATCTTACCCTTCTTGCTCACTCATGTTCTACTTTTCCTATGACACTGATACTGCTTACTATGAAGCAGACTTACTTGCATCAGGTTTATATAGTTGGATTTTTAAAATGACATTATAATTAAAAGTTTGGACCAATAATCTAGACAGCATTGCAGACTTACATTCCCTCTACTTCATGAACCTTTTGCAATTCCTCAGAGCAAATCCCGAGATTCTTTCCTTAAAATTTTGGTTTTAAAAACACCAGGTAAGAATTTTTAAGGTCAAACGGCAATTTTTTTTTGAAAGTTACAACAGAATCGTTGCAGAATGACCAGCCGTTTCTAGACTTTAAATAAGCTGTGTAATGTCCTGATGTTGTTGAAGGACCATCGTGATAGATAATTGCTGCAGTTACAAAAGTCCTTCCTGATATTGACAACTGCGAAGCAACAACATTTTTTAGTAAAGTTGTCAATTTTGATCCATCAGGCCTACATCGTTGGATCATTAAAATGACATACTGGCCATATCTTCGTATAAATAATGTTGACATCATTTCAGATTTACATTGGCTACACTCCATGTTGTGATCAGCTGCTTTTACTAGCTTATTAAAGGAGACTGATTTACTGTCTGGCAAAGTTAAATATATAAATCTTTCTGAGTCTACACTAGTAGTACTTGATACCATACAGTTCTCGCAGTCATGCTGCCATTGATAAGAAAGCCCAAACAGGTGATCTACATCTACACCCTCATCTTGCAATACATCAAGCATATACATTAAAAACTCCTGACAATCCTGCTGAATATTTTCAGAGAAGTCTGTTTGACCTGAACATTCGTCTAATAGATAACGAACTTCAGACACACTTTCTACTCTCGTTCTATCAGCACTACATTTCTCTAACACAGAATTCAACAAACAGCATAAACTTTGTTCCGAATTATTCACAATCTGTTCTTTTAAAGTCTCTAGTGAAAAGAGAACATTAACCACTACATTAGCATAGCAGTTGACACCAGAACTGTTTTCAAATTGAAAACCGACAACATCTTCAACAGAATCCATTTTCTTTCTGCTTACAATTTTCGGTTCATCTACTTTTGGGCTTTTTGCTACAACCTCCCTACTATTACTGATATTTCTTCGTTTCCGGCCTACCACACGTTTCTCAAACAAAGGATATTGAGGCAAATGTGGCGCATACTCTTTTCTTAACCTATTGTATTCCTTAACACAATCTAGATCCGCACAAATGTTTGTGACATCACAGTCAATCAAGTACAATCCCGATAAAGATCTCACTCGTGACAAAGCCACATATGCCATACCTTCCTTGAACACAGAACTTCCAATATTCACCAATGCACTATCTACACTTAAACCTTGCGATTTATGGATTGTCACCGCATATGCCAAGCAAACAGGAAACTGTTTACGGCGAACATATAAGTCTTTAACAAGCAAAACCTTGCAGAACAACGACCAATTACCTGTACTTCCTAAATGCCATCAAATTTAATTTTTAAAAATTCAATTCCATCTCTACTTCTGTATTTCTCAAAATCAACAACATTACCCATTGATCCATTTACCAGACCTCTTTCAACATGTAAATTCCTTCTCAAAATGATTCGGCAATTTAAACACACATTCAAAGTCTTTTCAAAACCCGCTGTTTTAAATATAGTCTTCTCTAATGAATCCAATTTTGATTTCAAATTCTCAGACAAAATAATTGTTGATCCCATATGCTCTATTCTGTCAATAGCTTCAAGTTTCACAATCTCTTGCTTTTCTAAATTCAACATTTTGTTGTTGAAGATGGCACATTCTGCAAGAGTTGGCATCAAACATATTCCGGATTTCTTCTCAGTAATTTTCTGAAAAATATTCTCAGGCACAACGTCTTGTTCTGGATATAAATTTGACAGTAATCGTGTATTTAAAGCTTCTTTCCCATGCTCGGTCACTTTTCCAATTCTAATATCTTGTAGAATATTCTTGTAATCTTCATCCTTTGCCTGACGCATATTTTCATGCAGTTCAGCATAATTGAAGTTTAACCATATATTGACGTTGCCAATGCTCCCTAGGCACTTCCTGGTATCTTCATGCGTGAGTATTTTGAACACAGGTTGTCCTTTTACTGGTGTCAGCTGCAGAAGATCTCCGAAAACAATGATGTGTTTGCCACCAAATAACACATCATACTCAGTTTTAAGAACTTCTTGCATTCTCAAATGCACAAAGGCAAGCATGACATTGGAAACCATGCTTACTTCGTCAATGATAAGAAGTTTCATTTTCCTCAAGACTCTTGAAACTTCACAACAAGCATCCCCGGATAACTTGTGGTATTGTAATTTGTTGTCATGCTCCACTGGCAGCATCGGTAGACGATGCAAAGTAATACCTTTAATGTTATGTGCTGCCAGTCCAGTAGGAGCGGTAACAACACAAGACAGCGATGACTCAGTCCTTTCCTGCAAATAACAAGAAATTGCTTTAATAAGGAAACTTTTTCCAGTTCCCGCTTCTCCACTCACGTACAGTCGGACAGGCTTCAACGACGTACATGAGCACTCTTTCTTCTCATGACTTAATCCATGATCAATTTGCTTGGTAACTTCGTCATATATTTTCCTCTGCTCAACGTTGAGTTGTTTTTCCAAGTCTTCTAAGTTAACCGCATCCTCCTGAGCATGTGCCATGGCTCTTTCCACTTCATTCATAGCAGTGGCAGCTTCATTTTCGATAATAGGTCCTCCTAGTGGATCCTGACTCAATGAAACAGAACTCTGACTGTCCTGAGAACTGTCTCTGGCAATCTCGGCTGCAATCGTTGCTTCCTGCTCAATTTCCAAAGTCAACATTTCTTGATATTTGGGAAAAGCAGGACATTCTATGGTCTCCTTTGCGGCAGTGAAAGAGTCTTCGTAACAGAGGAAATCTCCAAGCAGTTCCTCTTCTGCACGCCAAGGCTTGAAAAGTTGCAAAAGAGCTAAATAGAAAAACTCCTTTTTTTCTGGAGATTCGCCACTCAATTTTCGATGGTTTACTAATTGGCATTTTCTTTGCTTGACCAGACATCCCTCACTTCCAATTACAGCATACACTCCTTTCTCAATATCTTCTTTGATGTTCCTCTTGAATATGTAATTTTGTAGAACATCATATAGACAAACATTCTCAAGGTGACTGCTTCGATTTGGATAATATGTATCCAACATGTTGGTCTTCAAAATGTCGGTACTGTTTGGCTCCTTTTCCGCCAAATACTCAATTTCCCGGACAGGTTTTAGAACTCGATTTCGCGTTGCAGCAAGACCAAGACTCGCCCAAACGATACTCCTGGATTTGGCATAGAGACTTGCTGAAGACAACCGGTCAGAACATTCGTAAGCTCCGATTTCTCGATGCGACAACATCTTCAAACTGAAACTGTACAACTTCTTGCTGAGGCTTTTTTCATGGGAAATATCCTCCCACATATCCTTCAATTCTGTCTTTTCTTTTTTGGTGATGTAAGATGTCACATACCGAGCCACAGCCATACAGTTGTCAGCCACAAACTGTATATCCATGTTAGCATTCCACATGGACAAAATCACTGGGTTGTAGTCGTTGATGTACTTGGACTCTTCGTTCCTTTTCAAATTGTATGTATTTTTGGGTGATTTCCTCGTCACATTATGTCGCAGAGAAGACATCAAACTGTTCACTCTTCCTTTAGAAATCACCGGTCGTGGAAAGTTGAAACGACATTTGGTGTAGAACTTGTCCTTGTTTCTGAATTTACGACGACAGTACTTTCCACAACGATGGCTTTGGAAATGTAGAACTTGTTCTCTTAGGCTTTTCTTCTCCGTTGCGTTTGGAACAGCACACGTAGAATACTGTTCTATGAAATTCATCACTAAGTCATCCGGATCTGTTCCAAATTTAGGTGCATCCTTGATCCACAGCAGCATATGTATATGAGGAGCACCTCTTGCTTGGTACTCCTTTCTCCAGAAGAAATCCAACACCTCTCCAAGAGGTGGATTCTTCTTATTTGTGATGAAAGACGTCATAGCTTCAAATCTATGATTGAAGTACCTGCATACATTCACTGGATCCAAAGAACACAGTTCTCCAGGTGTCTTGAATTCAATGTTTTCAATATTTCCATTTGCCTCTCGTAGAAATTCAAGTAAGTCTTCCCAGCCATACTCGGCACAGCTCAGAGTGAGGAACCATGTTGGAGTTCCTAAGTTCCTCAGCATACATTTTAAATCACCATGACGACGGTACCAGTACTCATTAGTACCACGCTGACACGCCATGAGATTAATTAGGTGAGAATCCAAAATACTGTCTTGGACATTGACTTTATGCATAAAGTCACTTGCCGAGATGTTTCGCATCTGTATACCACTTTTTAAGATGTGGTTCACTGCATATGACAGTCCAGACAGATCGCTTTCAAACAGGAGATGAAACAAATAGGGAATGCATTGACGAAACCTAGGATCTTCTGCATACAATCGTAAAGTCTGGTATTCAGACGCAGGAATTTGATGAAGTCGCTCATCATATCTTCCTCCTTGACCTGTTGGAAATAGCTGTGGGAAACACCGAGCTTCCAAACTTTCCTCCCAAACACTAATGGGACTCCCTTTGGCTTGTTTCATTTGAAACAACTCAATAGCATTCCCCATGACTTCCTTGGAATGCAAAGGATGAACACTATAATGTTCATATATTTCTTCACTTTTAGAGGCCTCTACTTTCTCAATTTGGCCAGCACACAAATCGCTATCCTCTTCATCACTTACTTCCTCTTCTGCAACATATACATTCTTATAATACTTTTTATTTTTCTTCAAATACAATGTTGCCTTTTTGACTTTCCTAACATCCACTAAATCTTGCCATATTTTCTTATTCTTTGTCGGAACCCCATTAATCAAGATAACCAGAGGTTCCTCTTCCACTTTTTCTACTCCAATTGTGTTTATGTTTTTGTTCAAATCTAGAGGCAAATAAACAACTCTTCCCTTTAATCCTCTCTGTAAATCTGATGGAGGCAACGTCCCTGTCTTTGGCTCCATTCTTACAATAGCCTGAAAGGGATGGATACTTTGAATCAAAATAGATTCATAAGTATTTAAATCCTTCAATTCAGAAGGAATCTCAACCAATTCCAGATTATTATGAACCGCCCTAGCAGGCATCTGGTTTTGGTTTAATTTGTTACAACAATAAGTACACACACGTTGATCCGATCCCAAATCAAAATAATTTTCTACCATCAAGTATGTGGCAAAATCCTTCCATTCACTATTATTTTCCCTTTCACTTTTTGCATATAAATCCACTAACTTAATCGGATTCTTGTAATAAGTGCGTCGACAACACACACAAGTGAAATTAGGCCTCTCACTTGATTTCTTCTGAAACGTGGCAATTTCCTTCTGAAAATTATCTGTACTGGAAACCTGTACATTATCTTCAACATTACCCTCTACTTCTGGGTCAATTTGAACATTCTCATCTTTACTTCTAAAGTAACAAAACTCAATTTCTTCACAAATATTCTTGACATCTATTTCAGAACCATGCAAAAGAGCAGCACATAATTGTTTAAGCATAATTGCTGGACTCTTAGCATAATACAACATTCTCACTAATTTCCTCACTTTATTATGATGCACTGCTAGCATCCTGAAATGATGAAAAACACTCTGGCATACTCTCCTGGAAAGACAAGCCAGTGAATGACCACGCAAACCTGTCATTTGTCTCACTCTGCAAGGATCTAATTCTTGCAACAACTTCATTTTCTGCTTCAAACTTTTCTTATTAAATGTCCGTACAAAATCACAAAGCAAATTGATGGAATCCTGTCGCACACTGCAAATAGAACTACACTTCCAAATGTACACAGGACCTGGACCTGGACTTGCTGTTGCTTGGATAAACTCTGTGAACAGTGTAATCGCCGTTACTGCCTTCAGCGCTGTCAGTCTTGCGCAAACTAACATCAATCCGCACTCCGTGCTGCTGCCTCCCCGGGGACTCGCTGGTGTGAGCGAGAGCTGCATTCAGCACGCTCTGTCTAACGCTCCCAGCTTGAGTCCACAGGGTTGAGGCCGGGCGGAGCAGCGCAGTCAGCCCGGGGGACTGCGAGGACCAGCAACCCCTGCCTGGACCAGCTGGTTCCTCTTCCCCCAGGCGACACGCCCACGGACACGCCCACCGGCGAATCAGGAAGCGGGAATCATTTGCATATAACTTCGTGACACCCGCTTCGCGGGCGCCACTCACCTGGACTTGCTGTTGCTTGGATAAACTCTGTGAACAGTGTAATCGCCGTTACTGCCTTCAGCGCTGTCAGTCTTGCGCAAACTAACATCAATCCGCACTCCGTGCTGCTGCCTCCCCGGGGACTCGCTGGTGTGAGCGAGAGCTGCATTCGGCACGCTCTGTCTAACGCTCCCAGCTTGAGTCCACAGGGTTGAGGCTGGGCGGAGCAGCGCAGTCAGCCCGGGGGACTGCGAGGACCAGCAACCCCTGCCTGGACCAGCTGGTTCCTCTTCCCCCAGGCGACACGCCCACGGACACGCCCACCGGCGTTACGTATATAAAAAACATCCAGTGCACCGCGACGCGGGACGCGCGCGGGACCAAGCGCGGGGCTAAGCCCGGGCAAAGGGCGGGCCGTCTGAGGCCGTCCGAGGACGATCTAGGACGGGACGGGCCACCCCACTAAACATCCACTCCTGACCAGTGAAGCACCATCCTAAAGTGTTCCCACAATTCGTGCAAATTTCTGTTCCCCAACCACAAGGGACTAGAGGCCAGCTAGTTACAACAGATACTGTGGAAAAAGAAATGGGGCGTATAAAACTACGATCTAGGACTATCTTTATGAAACGTATGGGTACAGAGAACGCTGTACGGAAAACTTCAGATAAATCTATAAAACAAGGTCGTATTGCACGGACTCCGGCTATCACTGAATATTTCTCAGCTCTAACATCTAAAGATGAAATTGACAAAAGATTATTGGAGACAGAAATGATAGCCAATTCAGTATTACATACAGGGTCAGAAGAATGCATTCACATCAAATCTGGATCAAATCTAAACTTAAATTTAAATCTGAGTAATATGGTTCCTGATGATAAACAAAAACCTATTAACAACTCTAAAAATCTTCAAACCCAGGATCAAGAGGAGAATCATTTTACATCTTCAACACCCAAAAAAAGCTTTGGAAATACGTGTCAACTGGAAGAACTCTGTGCAAATAAATCCAAGATACCAGAGAATCATTCGGAGCCTAAAACAACAAATAGTCCTTCTTTATTAAAAAACCAAGCACAACTCTACACACTTGAATCATCTGCAGACCCTTTTAATATAAAAAATAACTATTCAGCTAACATAGCTACACCTATGTCAAAAGCCCTCTTCTCTTTACATGAAATACTTGAGTCGGTCCTTTCCTTTTTGGGAAATATATTAGAAAATTCGGATCAAACTTTGGATGTTCAAATTGGAATCCTTAAGCATCTAGTGGAGGAAAAGAAGAAAAGAAAAGAACCTCCTGAAATGGAAAAAAAACAAGTGATGCCCAACAATAATGAACAACAAAAGAATTATACAAGTAATCAAAACAGAGAAAAGGAGACACTAAAATACGACTGCGGTACACAGACATTACATGTTCCAAAACAACAAAAAGGAAAGTTAGAAAGACAACATGAAACACCAATATTCTCTTTGAAAAAACTTTTTACAGAAAAATCCGTCAATGAAAAGCAATACCCAATTTTCACAAAGGCAAAGAAATTAAATACACCAAAAAATAATGATATGGATGAAAACACCCAAGAAGTTAGTCTTAATAATACACTAGAAAGAGAGAAAAGAGAAAAAATGAATAAAACGATAAATACTGAGCAAGTAGAAGGAAAAAGAAAGAAGAAAAAGCCACTAAGACGTATCCATAAAAAGAAAAACCGCAAGTTGAAATTTCAAAAGTTTACAACTGTTAATAAAACACAAGAAGTACAAGAAGCTGAATCCACAAAGCCTAGATCCATTGTAAGTACGGAAACCAGTTCTATAAAAGGTAAAGAAAAATCACAATCATTAGATCCAGCAGCAAAAGAATTTCTTCCGTATAAGGACTTTGAAGAACCACAACACCAAAACATGACTGAAAGAAATAACAAAGGAAAAAACCATCATGGAGCAGGATCCCCATACTCCAAAACATTACAACTTGAAGAACTTTTTCCAGTGGATGCGGTACCACTCAATAGAAGAAGGGTCATCAATCTCCTTCATTATGTAAAGCCTTTGGAATCCTTGAACAGCAATGAGATAGATCTAGTAATCTTCCCGCAACAGGAAAATAATAAAATAGTTACAGTAACCTTCTGGTCATACATCATTCCGGGGATCATACTTAGTGAAAAGGAAACACTACACAAACATGGATATGATGTTTACGTAAGAAGAGATTCAAAAGAAAAAAGTATTCCGCCAGGGTACGACGAACAAATTCGATTAATCTCTAACTCACAATATAAAAATCCTCTGAGAGACACTGATGTGACCAGAGAGACGTACTCAGGAATTAAACATTCAGGGAAAGACAATCTAAAGGTAAAAGTGGAAAATGGAGAAAGGTCAGTATGGCAACAAGATTTAAAGGAAAAGGAATATAGAGAAAGCATTAGATCATGGTCATGGGTTTCTGAGAACCTGAATAGCAATACATTTTCTTCATGTCCAGGACAATCTGTTTAGCAATGGTCTAAAAATAATATCATGGAATATGGCGGGGAAAACTAAGACTAAATTGACGGAAGCCATAAGTAACCATCCAGACCTTTTGATGTTACAAGAAACCTGGGCAACTGAATCATTTTCGCAGAAAAACTATTTTGTTTACGATATCCCAGCCAAAGCCACCAGTCGGGGCCACGCAAAAGGTGGTTTGGCCAGTCTATTGAGGGAGGACTACATGTGGGCCCAGGAAATTATTCAGACTAAATCGTATTATCTGCAATGCTTAAAGGTCTTCTTAAAAACACATAACGCAGCACCGAAAAAGGCAATCTTGTTATTCAACGTTTATGCCCCTCCTGGCAAGAATCATGATACCACTTTTCTAGAGATCATGGAATCCATTACACAGATTGTAGAAGATCAACTACATATTCCTTACATAATAACAGGTGACTTAAATGGCAAAATTTCCAATCTGGAAATTAGCAAATGGATTCAACTTTATGATGAGGAATCAGTCGAACTCTCAGCCCCACAATTCCCTAAGGGTTCAAAATGTGATAAAAGAGGGAAACTACTACTATCGGCATTACCTACTCTCAGAGGGGTAATTCTGAATGGTAATATAGAAGGTGACATCCCGGCATCATACACCAGACGGGGCAACGGAAGTTTATCCATTATTGACTATATGATTTGTAACATGAATCTATCAGAGACTGTCACACATCTACAAATACAGCCAAGCCAAGAGAGCGACCATGCACTGATGATACTAACTTCTGAATGGAGGCCTCAAACAGCAACTGACAGGCAGCTAATATTCCATAGAAGTTCTGTCCTGATAAACAGTGATCAGAGAAGAATTTTCTGGAGCTCCAAAGTACTGGATAGAATATCATCATTGATTGAACATAATGAACTCCTAGCAAAAACAACCTCGGATGATCCTATAGAAAATTTTGAAGACATAATTAATGAGCTAAAAAAATTTTTAATGGATAAATTACATCATGCTTCCCCAGGTGCCAACAATGGGAACAATAACAGCCGTAATAAAAATAATACACAAAATAACCAAAATTCTATTACGAAGAAAAAATTGAACAAACTGGTACGTGCACAATACCAGAATCCTTCTATGTCAACTAAGAAAGAAATTAACAAATTAAAAAATAAAATCAGGAGAGAAAAGCAAAGAAATAAAAAAGAAATTCAAGACCGAAACTGGGTTGACATTCAAGTAGCTGCAAAAGACTTAAATTCTCGTAAATATTGGTCCCTTGTAGCCAAACTAACTGGGACAAAAAAGAAACTCCAAGCAATACCTGTTCCACCAAAGGACTGGGAAACTTATCTAACAGACTTATACAAAGCAAACCTGATAAGCTGTGATGGGAAAAGCTCAGAACAAACCAAAGGAGATGTTGACTTACAAATACATAGAGTTACAGCTATCTCAGTGGAATGGAACATCAGAAAAGCGAGAAAAACAGGTGCCTCTGGCCCAGATCAGATTCCCATAAAGATCTATCAGGCAAACCCAAGGGAATGGAGTAAGTTGTTATCGCATCTATTTAACTATATTCTTAAAACTGGACAAATTCCAAAATCCTGGCAGGGGAGTACCATCATCCCAATACATAAGAAGGGAAGCAAGACAATTGCAGGAAATTACCGGCAAATTGCATTAATGGATGCTGCAGGAAAAATCTTTGCAGCAGAGGTTCTACAAAGATTAAAGGACTGGGCTTTCTCATTGGATAAAATCCCAATGTTTCAAGCTGGTTTTAGGCCAAAACATTCAGTTACGGATAATATTGCAGTCATCCAAACAATATTAGACAAATATGTAACAGGAAAATCTCAGGCGGTATACGCAGTGTTCATAGATTATTCGACTGCGTTCGATCGTGTCGACCGACCTACTCTATGGCACAAACTCAGGGAACTTGGAATCCCAGAACTACTGCTCCAAACTATAGTGAACCTTCACACCAGCACTTGGTGCCAGGTACAAATGGGGGGAGAAAAGGGCCTAACAAAAAGGATAAAAACAGCCAACGGCATAAAGCAAGGGTGCCTCTTGGCCCCACTATTATTCTCCCTATACCTCAGCGATTTACCCAAACAACTACAACAGGGCTCAAGTCTATCCCCAAAAATTGCTAAACAAAGCATACAAATTCTACTCTATGCTGATGATATAGTGATGCTTGATCTCACTCCCTTCGGTCTGCAAAAATCCTTGGACATTCTTCATAATTATTCAAAAACAAACTTTTTAATTCCGAACTTAAAAAAAACAAAAATTGTGGTTTTTTCGAGAAAGAAATCTAGTGACAAATACAGATGGAGCCTAGGAGGAGAGAAAATAGAAATAGTAAACGAATATCCTTATTTAGGTAGGATACTATCAAAGAATAATACAAATGCAAAACAGTTAGAAAACTTAATGAGGAAGTCAGAAGTACATACTGAGGCCCTCTTAAGACTTTACCGCTCAACTGGGAATCGGCATTTCTCCTCTCTAATAAAAGTATACAAGGCAAAAATTCCTCCTGTATTATCATATGCAACAGAATATATTCCGATGAAACAATGGACCTATATGGACCGTAAAGAGGGGAAAATCCTAAAAAAGATAATGAAAGTTTCCGACTCCACACCAGTTCAAGCTTTACGTTTGGAATTCTCGATAACAAGTTCCTACGCCACGGCGGTAGCCAATGTAATCAGGTGGAGCTACAATCTTCTCCATGCAAAGGAGGGCACATTACGACACTTACTGAAACAAGAAATCTTTGAGGGTGAAATTAAAAATCAGACGTTTTTTAAAAATATGACAGCTATTTTTCAATTGGCAGAAATTAGCCCGGAAATGTTAAGTGGCTGGACAGCAGCCCAAATGAAACTTTTTTTGAAATGCTTCACCCCGAAGTTCAGATATGAACTGGATTACGAACATTGTAAAAAACTGTCAACATATAAATCCTTTGTAGACTCTTTGGAATATAAACATAATCAACCATATATCGGGTTTTCCTTGACTCATGGCGCAAGGAGGTCAATCACCATGTTAAGATTGGGCATTTTACCCACACTATCTTATACAGCAAGATGGTTGCCAGGAGGATCTTTATTGTGCCCCCTGTGCGAAGGGGGAGACCAAAACATAGAACACTTGGTGTTCGTGTGTCCTAATTCAAAAGTATCTACTGCACGGACAAGATTCCTTGCCCCTATCTATCGCACTTGTAGAATCTCCCGAGTGAGTGAATTAATAGAAATATGTAAACAGCCACCAAATGAATTTGTTTGTTATAATTTTTATAAATTTCTTAAACCTTTTTTAATATTGTATTGATTAAAATGTGCAATTATCTCTTTTATTTTCTGTAAAATGTAAATTTGTGGTCCTCTGTTGAGTACCTATACAAATAAAAACTCTCTCTCTTTACACAGGACCTTTAGGACGTCTTTCTAAAACCTCATTACCTAACACCTCTTCTATCTCTGTTGTCACAAGTTTTTCTTTTTCAACTGGACAACCATCCTTCACTTCATAAGCTCGACCACTGGTGTCAACTGCAAACACCAAATCATTATCCTGAAAATAACTCTCCTCATTAAAAAATGCCTCACAACTTGAACTATGCATCCATTCTCCGGAAAAAACTTCACAAAAGTTACTACGATTAACTACTCTCTTCCATCTACTATTTGATTTGAAATCAGAAATTACCTTATTTAGTGTCCTAATTCTATTGATTACCAAAATAAACAACTTTCGCTTAATTTCGAAAGCATGATCAATAATTTTCTCTACATTTTTCTTTTTCTTATAAAATGCCACTTTCTGTTGGCCTTTCTTTACATTTTTTAATAAATTAACTATTATCCTGTTGCGGAACATTCGTTTTCGAATGTCCCTAAACTGTTGTTTCCTTCTACTATCATGCACAGAGTTATCTCTTGCTCTAGCAGTAACATTTTTGATTGGTCTTTCCTTTCCATTTAAATTGCTTCTCTTTTTCTGGACTGAAACATTTTTTGTTGAAATACTTTTTTTACTACAAATATTTCTTATGAATGATTTCGTGCTCTTACCCGGAGCTTTCTTGGTGATTTCACAAGTTTTTTTGGGAGAGGACTGCTGCAATAATAGATGATCCTGCTGTCTTTGACGTTTTCTAGCCTTTCTAATTCGATTCTTAGTTGGCATTTTTCAAATTTTGAAATGATCTGCAGTTGAATCTGTGGAAAAATATAATAAAAAATGTTATTAACCACTATTACCAAACAGTAAATGAACAATAGTCATCAAAAATTTAACACCCTACTTATTATTTAACATAGCAAATCTTTTGCACCACCACTGCGTCACAAAAGTGACGCACAGTGGTACAAAACAGGCATACACCTATCATAAATCTCTCCCTAACATTTTAAATGATTGATTCAGGATGACGATAAGGTGTAGCCTATCTAGAGGTTTGTTTGGGCCCAGATCTTTGGACTGGGGTGAATGTGTGACATTTTTCCACATTCGGTCCATCACCTGTTTTGTTTGTTTGAGGTGAGGCCAACACACGGTTGCAGATGAGATTTTCGCTTGTTGAAGAAAACAAAGGAAATAATACATGTGAAGGCCTACCAATGAAGTAAGTCATGTCCACTTCACTCTTGAACAAAGGGCAGACCTCTTTTGAATCTGTGGTCAGACCTAAACTTCATCTGCACAATGTCATTCATAAACTTAGGAAACACTAGTGATGTAAGTGAAAAATGTGGAGTTTCTTTTCCTCATTTCAGAATTACATCACCTGTGTTTCCTCATTGACTTAAAATGTCCTTAAGACACATGAAAGCGTTTTTTTGATTGCCCTTGCACCATTTTTGGGTCATTTTTAACATGGCTATGTAACTCCCATAATCAAAATCTAAATTTGCCAAGCACAGGTGGGAGCGTATTTACAAGAAACTTGCCCCATGGAGAAAGCTCTTCAATTTAAATGGGAAAAATAACATCATAGACACTCAAATGCCTTTTAAATATGCTCCAAACAACCTATGAAGCTCTAGCAGTACATATCCAGAAATGTAATTGATTTAAAAAAACGTTTTTGAACACAACATATAAATCAATTGTATACCTACATTCAGTCGGAAATGACTGAAAATGTCCTTAAGACACATGAAAGCGTTTTTTTGAATGCCCTTGCACCATTTTTGGGACATTTTTAACATGGCTATGTAACTCCCATAATCAAAATCTAAATTTGCCAAGCACAGGTGAGAGCGTATTTACAAGAAACTTGCCCCATGAAGAACGCTTTCCATTTAAAAAGGGAAAAATAACATCATAGACACTCAAATGCCTTATAAATATGGCCCAAACAACCTATGAAGCTCTAGCAGTACATATCCAGAAATGTAATTGATTTCAAAAAATCGTTTTTAAACACAGCATATAAATCAATTGTATACCTACATTCAAGAGGAAATGACAAAAAATGTCCTTAAGACACATGAAAGCGTTTTTTTGAATGCCCTTGCACCATTTTTGGGACATTTTTAACATGGCTATGTAACTCCCATAATCAAAATCTAAATTTACCAAGCACAGGTGGGAGCGTATTTACAAGAAACTAGCCCCATGAAGAAAGCTCTTCAATTAAAATGGGAACAATAACATCAGAGACACCCAAATGCCTTATAAATATGGCCCAAACAACCTATGAAGCTCTAGCAGAACATATCCAGAAATGTAATTGTTTTCAAAAATCGTTTTTAAACACACATATCTGTTTCAGCTTACATGAGAGACCATGGAATGGGCTCCATGTACAACAATAACTTGTGTTACTGCATGCCAGATTTCTACACAGAATATGCATTTACAATTTCTCAAAGAAACAAAATCTATTTGTATATCACTTGAGACAAAGCCACATTTTAAAAACACAGCTTTCTTCATCATTTTCTCCTTAAATCATACTATTCTCTATCTAAATTAAATAAATCTTTTCTCACCTTAGCAAATACTTTTTGAGTTTCAAAACAGTCTCAAAAATACACCAAATTGTCTTCAGCAGAACAAAGAGGATGCACTCCAGAGGCTGCAGCTATAGAAAGCCCAGAAATGCTGATATTCATTACACATATCTCTCAAATCAAAACCCTTCCCCCCTCTGCCCTCTCTGCCTTTTTTGCTTAGCAACCACCTCCTGAAAGACCTCTCATGTTTGCAAGTTCACACAACAATGTTTCAATTGAACTCTGAACTCTCAGTGCACCTGTGTATCCAGTGCAATCTTTCATTAAATGTTTTTTCCTTGACCATTCAAATTACATCTTTCAAAGAACACATCCATGCACCCTAACTTTCTGTTTTCAGAAATGGAAATGCACCAATCACTGCTAATGAATCATTAGCACTGGAAATCCACAGTTTTTTTTCTTTACAAACTCCTACTGTTTCAACTGCCCTTTCATTACCACACTTCATCTGACTGCAGCACAACCTTCTCTTACCATGTTTACTGTCTGGATTGTTG
Organism: Lissotriton vulgaris; assembly: GCF_964263255.1. Lineage (NCBI taxonomy): Eukaryota > Metazoa > Chordata > Amphibia > Caudata > Salamandridae > Lissotriton > Lissotriton vulgaris. The sequence goes on from NC_141694.1 coordinate 888,885,560, forward strand.
GACATAGTTACATCTACTGGGCTCAAAGGTATGCTGAGAACAGAAATTTACCTAACCTCAATTTACAAGATGTGGAAATTAAGTGGTTGGGCCAAAGAGGATTAAAATGTCACCAATTGATACCATTGGTGAAAACCTTTATGCATTTGCCAAAACCTGACCTGTTAATTGTGCACTGTGGAGGTAATGATTTGGGCACTTTGACTGGGGTAGGTCTGGAAATGCTTTTAAAGGACACCTTTGAGCAATTAATGGCACTTTTTCCTCAAACTGCCTTGGTATATTCCAATATATGCCAAAGACAGAAATGGAGGTGGTCCAACCAATTTTGTCCACAAATTGAGAAGTCGAGGAAGCATGTAAACAAATCTGTTTCAGCTTACATGAGAGACCATGGAATGGGCTCCATGTACAACAATAACTTGCGTTACTACATGCAAGATATCTACAGAGGAGATGGAGTTCACTTCTCAGATGAGGGCAACAGAATTTTCATTTTGAATTTAAGACTGTGCATTGGTACCTACTTATAAGTACCTAAATGTACCATAAACCCAAAAGCTCTTGTCAGAGCTACCCTACATCTGATCACTCACATTTATTATTTTTCTCTAACTTTTTTCTCTAATTTTCAACAAACTACGCTCCCCGGAGCGCTACCCGGTACGCGAACTGGAAGCTAACCGCGCAAAATTTAAAAAAAAAATGTTTTTTTCCAGCACATATGGTCCTCCTCAGCCACCCTCAGAAAACCTAGGGGGTCAAGATAAATCTACCGTGCCCCCTTCTACCCATTCTGAACATTATTTGCCCTCCATTTTGTATCTTGATTTGACCGAAACACAAAATGGTGGACTCCCGTAACGCTGCTGGTTCGCGGACCGGGACGCATACCAGGAAGCGGTCCAATAAAAAAGGTGGGAAAGTAATTCACAGAAAAACGACTGGAAACACTCTCACCAAATATAGATTAGCTCATACTACATAACAATCCCTTTCATTTTCACAAATTTGATTGAAATTCCATTTAGCCATTTAGCCTGTAGACCTCTCTAAATACCGTGAGGTAAATTACTTCACAAAACACATCTGAAGTGTTGGAATTGACAACCAATGAAAATGTTACTTTCATTTTCTACTTTTATTACCTGACATTTGATTGGTTATATACCTGAATATATATAAAGGAAGAGAAGGAAACACAGCCATTTTGACTGCTACTTCTTGTTGTACATTACATTTGAATTATCACTAAACACTTTTATTTATTTATTTATTCATGCGATTTTATATAGCGCAAACTTTACCCGAAGGTGTCAGAGCGCTTTACATAGGACCCAGTTTCAACCATAAGGACTGATGGTTACAATCGGAAAAACAGATTTGCAAAATTTTGACTTACATAAGAACCAGTTGAAAACATACGGATTTAGGATTACATGCGTTATAAAAAACTTAGGATTATATGCGTTACAAAAAGGTACAAACAGAGAAAAAAATTGCAAATGTACAAGAGATAGAATCACACAAGGAGGAGATACAAATGGATATATTCTAGGCCTATACTAGTAATATCTCTATCAACATAGGGAGGGGATACACATGGATATACTCTAACAGTCACATAGGGGACTAGTCGTTAGAGCTATCTCTATATACATAGGGAAGGGATATGACTGGATATACTCTAAGGGTCACATAGGAATGGTGGAGAGCACAACGGTCTACAGCATATACTAGTGATTAGAGCTATCTCTATATACATAGGGAAGGGAAAGGACTGGATACACACGGAAACAAATTGCAAATGTACAAGATGTAAAGTCACACGAGGAGGCGATACACCTGGATATACTCTAAGATGGTATAAAGGTCTACTGCATATACTAGTGATTACTCTATATACATAGGGAAAGGATAGACATGGATATACTCTAGGAGTCACATAGAAATGGAAGAGAGCACAGCGGTCTACTGCATATACTAGTGATTAGAGTTATCTCTATATACATAGGGAGGGGATACACATGGATATACTCTAAGAGTCACGTAGAAATGGAAGATAGCAATACGGTCTACTGCATATACTAGTGATTAGAGTTATCTCTATATACATAGGGAAGGGAAACACATGGATATACTCTAAAAGTCACATAGAAATGGAAGAGAACACACCGGTCTACTGCATATACTAGTGATTAGAGTTATCCCTATATACATAGGGAAGGGATGTGACTGGATATACTCAAGGGTCACATAGGAACGGTAGATGGTACAAAGATCTACTGCAAATACTAGTGATAAGAGTTATCCCTATAAACAAAAATAAGCACACATAGTAGAAATCCTCAGGCAGAGTTCCCTTAAGTGGGGATGTAGGGGGGGGGCGAAGTCACAACACCAAGGAAGGGTGGGAGGGAATCAAGGGTAGGGAGAGAAGGCAAAGCATAAAGGGGAGGAAACATTTGAGGAACATCAAGGGGGAAACGAGGGAAAAGGGTAAAAGACGAAGGAATGGGCAAGAAGACAAGCCGGGGACAAGAGAGAAACGGCCGAGAGCAGCAGCAAAATGGCAGGCAGGACAGAAGGAAAAGTCCATAAGAGTCTGTGGTCCACAAATGTAGTGCCTCAAGTGTTTCCCGTACCGGGGTCTGTAACTATGGTCTTCCGACTCTCCGATGCGTCTTATAGGAGAGTCCCTGGCCAAAATGAAGGTGTCCTATCCGGCCTGAAGCTTGTAGATGCCTGAAGGACTTGTAGATGTGCACTCTGGTGCTACATGGAGTCGAGCTCACCGTGGGGGATGTCGGCCATTTTGGAATCAGGCAGACCTCGTGTCATCTGCCTTTGAGCCTCTGGTGTCCCCCCTAGTGGTGCTTTGTTAATCCTCAGGGCGACCACCGGCGCTGGCCCCGCGCTGCATCCACTTCAATCTGTCAGCACTCAGCCCAAGGGTGCCTCCGCTGCGATGTCAGTCACCGCCCGCCATCTCAACGTCAGGCACTGTGTTGGGGCACTACTCCGGTGCCCTGGGCCGCCCCGCATCTGCCCTCCAAGTCTGGCCTACCACCGCAGCTGGTATGCGCTCCGCTCCAGCACCCGACGGGCGCTCTCCTCTTGGATCTCAACGGAGGATCGCCGCAGCCCGCCGGTGCACATCCAGACTGCACGCGCGTCGGGACACTCACCGCTCCGTAGACCATGCCCTCCCGGCGACCCACACAGGTCAGGGTCCCCCCTGTGCTCCGGCTAGTACTTCAACTTGTTTGTAAAGGTAAGTTGTTATTTTTAAAACTGAAGTATATTGTGCACTATAGGTTAATATGGTAAACTTTTTCTGATAATAATATACTATCCCTCTGTAGTAGTTATAGATTTAGATAGACTTCTCTGTTATAGTTATGGATGGAGTTAGGCTTCTCTTGGTTAAATCACATACACTTTTTTATAGTCCTACTTCCACTCTGATACTATACACTGCCAAAAGATAAATTCACTGATAAAAACTGCCTATCTAAAATTAATCCCAACAGTGCCCTATCTCTACTAATATATATATTTTTTATCCAAATTTCAGGCAAAATGGAAGGTGAACAGAAAGTTGAATTTAAAATTGTACTGCAAGAGAGCAGCCAAGAAATCATTGATCAACATGAAAATGAATTTATGGATGAAACTAGGGACCAGGAACTACTGCAATGTGTGCAAGCAGTAGATAACCTCCTTAAAAATGAGGACATTTTACACCCTCAAAGACTACAAAGTATATTCAATGAGAATTATGAAATTTCTGACAGTGAAATGTTAGAAAGTTTAATAAATTATGAAACACAATCACAATAAAAAAAATGTTTGAAAAAATAAAGAAATAAAAAATAATCATCAAAAACAACAAACAATTAACATACAGTATTTCAAAAGTCTATCATTCTTTTTTCCTTATAGTACGCTGCCCAGAACGCTTTCCGGTTCGCACACCGGCCGCTCCCCACGCAAAAAAAAAAAAATTTTTTTTTTTTGGCCCTGCTGGGCCCTTTTAAAACCTCCAGATAAAACCTAGGGGGTCAACGAGGATCTACTATGCCCCCTTATGGTAATTTCTCCCTTCAATTTGGCCTCCTCTTGTCTCTCGATCCTACCGAGAGACAAGATGGCGGCCGCTCCGGACTGTTTAGAATGTTGACAGACACCGGAGAGCCAATCAGCTTCGCATCGCAAAGTTCCGTTACGCGAAAAGTATGCGAACCGGAGCGCTACCCGGAGCGCTGTTACAGATATATATCTTTTTTTGAACGTTAATTTCTCAAAATCCACTGGAGCACATATATTGAGACCTAGCAAAGGCACATCGGGCTAACAGTCCCTACAATTTTGCCAAGTTTTGTGCAAATCCATTCAGCCGTTCGGGCTAAAAGTGAGGCCAACCGCCCTATAGAAAAATGAATGGGAAAAACGCGTTTTGGGACCCCCCTTTTTTCTCGGCCCCCCCTTGACGAACCCCCCCCCCAATTTTCAGAGGCTGCTCAGAAACAAAATGTGCCATTTTCCTGAAAATTTCAGCCAATTCCGTCCACAAACGCCAAAGTTATTAGACATAGAATTTTCAAAAGTCCCATAGGGAAAAAATCCTAACTATATATACCTACTGGCGACCGCCAGTAGGTAATATATATATATATATATATATATATATATATATATATATATATATATTACCTACTGGCGGTCGCCAGTAGGTATATATAGTTAGGATTTTTTCCCTATGGGATTTCTGAAAATTCTATGCCTAATAACTTTTGCGTTTGTGGACGGAATTGGCTGAAATTTTCAGGAAAATGGCACATTTTGTTTCTGAGCAGCCCTTGAAAATTTGGGGGGGTTTTGTGGAGGGGGGGCCGAGAAAAAAGGGGGGTCCCAAAACGCCTTTTTCCCATGTTAATTTCCATAGGGCGGTTGGACTCACTTTTAGCCCGAACGGCTGAATGGATTTTCACGAAACTTGGCAAAATTGTAGGGACTGTTAGCCTGATGTGCCTTTGCTAGGTCTCAATATATGTGCTTCAGTGGATTTTGAGAAATTAACGTTTAAATCAAGATATATATCTGTAACAGCGCTCCGGGCAGCTATCCGGTTAGCGAACCTTTCGCGTAACGGAACTTTGCGATGAGAAGCTGATTGGCCCTCCGGTGTCTGTCAACATTCTAAACAGTCCGGAGCGGCCGCCATCTTGTCTCTCGGTAGGATCGAGAGACAAGAGGAGGCCTAAACAAAGGGGGAAATTACCATAAGGGGGCATAGTAGATCCTCGTTGACCCCCTAGGTTTTATGTGGAGGTTTTAAAAGGGCCTAGGAGGGTCCAAAAAAAAAAATTTTTTTTTGCGTGGTAAGCGCCAAGTTCGCGAACCGGATAGCTTTCTGGGCAGCGAACTTTATGGATAAAAGAATGAAAGACTTTTCTAATACTGTATGTTAATTGTTTGTTGTTTTTCTTTTTTTTTTTTGTTTTCTTTTTATTAAAGTGTTTTTTTTATTTTGATTCTTTTTCATAATTTATTAAACTTTCTAACATTTCAGTGTCTGAAATGTCATTATTTTCTTGAAATATTGTTTGCAATCTGTGAGGTTGCAAAATGTCCTCATTTGCAAGGAGGAGATCTACTGCTTGGACACATTGCAGCAGTTCATTATCCAAGCTTTCATCCATAAATTCCATGTCAATTGGTTCAATCAATTCCTGGCTGCTCTCTTCCAGGTCCATCTCAAAAGAAATTTGCTGCTCGCCTTCCATTTTGCCTGAAATTTGGATTAAAAAAATATATATTAGTAGAGATAGGGCACTGTTGGGATTAATTTTAGATAGGCAGTTTTTATCAGTGAATTTATCTTTTGGCAGTGTATAGTATCAGAGTGGAAATAGGACTATAAAAAAGTGTATGTGATTTAACCAAGACAAGCCTAACTCCATTCATAACTATAACAGAGAAGTCTATCTAAATCCATAACTACTACAGAGGGATAGTATATATCTATCAGAAAAAGTCTATCATATTAAGTTATAGTGCACAATATACTTCAGTTTTAAAAATAACAACTTACCTTCACAAACAAGTTGAAGTGTTTAGTAGCTAATCAAATGTAATGTACAACAAGAAGTAGCAGTCAAAATGGCTGTGTTTCCTTCTCTTCCTTTATATATATTCAGGTATATAACCAATCAAATGTCAGGTAATAAAAGTAGAAAATGAAAGTAACATTTTCATTGGTTGTCAATTCCAACACTTCAGATGTGTTTTGTGAAGTAATTTACCTCACGGTACTTGGAGAGGTCTACAGGCTAAATGGCTAAATGGAATTTCAATGAAATTTGTGAGAATGGAAGGGATTGTTATGTAGTATGAGCTAATCTATATTTGGTGAGAGTGTCTCTAGTCGTTTTTCTGTAAATTACTTTCCCGCCTTTTTTTAGGACCGCTTTCCGGGAAGCTGCCCGGTTAGCGAACCTTAAGCGTCACGGGAGTCCACCATTTTGTGTTTCGTTCGCATTAAGATACAAGATGGAGGGCAAATAATGTTTAGAATGGGTAGAAGGGGGCATGGTAGACTTATCTTGACCCCCTAGGTTTTCTGAGCGTGACTGAGGAGGCTTATATGTGCGGAAAAAAAAACTTTTTTTAAAAAAATTCCGCGAGGTTAGCTTTCGGTTAGCGAACCGGGTAGCGCTCCGGGGAGCGAATTTTGTGGAAAATTAGTGAAAAAAGTTAGAGAAAAATAATAATTATGAGTGATCAGATGTAGGGTAGCTCTGAGAAGAGCTTTTGGGTTTATGGTACATTTAGGTACTTATAAGTAGGTACCAATGCACAGTCTTAAATTCAGAATGAAAATTCTGTTGCCCTCATCTGAGAAGTGAACTCCATCTCCTCTGTAGATATCTTGCATGTAGTAACGCAAGTTATTGTTGTACAGAGAGCCCATTCCATGGTCTCTCATGTAAGCTGAAACAGATTTGTTTACATGCTTCCTCGCTTTCTCAATTTGTGGACAAAATTGGTTGGACCACCTCCATTTCTGTCTTTGGCATATATTGGAATATACCAAGGCAGTTTGAGGAAAAAGTGCCATTAATTGCTCCAAGGTGTCCTTTAAAAGCATTTCCAGACCTACCCCTGTCAAAGTGCCCAAATCATTACCTCCACAGTGCACTATTAACAGGTCAGGTTTTGGCAAATGCATAAAGGTTTTCACCAATGGTATCAATTGGTGACATTTTAATCCTCTTTGGCCCAACCACTTAATTTCCACATCTTGTAAATTGAGGTTGTGTAAATTTCTGCTCTCAGCATACCTTTGAGCCCAGTGGATGTAACTATGTCCAACAATCCAGACGTTAAACATGGTGGAAGAAGGTTGTTCTGCAGTCAGATGAAGTGTGGTAATGAAAGGGCAGTTGAAACAGTAGGAGTTTCTAAAGAAAAAAAAATGTGGATTTACAATGCTAATGATTCATTAGCAGTGATTGGTGCATTTCCATTTCTGAAAACAGAAAGTTAGGGTGCATGGATGTGTTCTTTGAAAGATGTAATTTGAATGGTCAAGGAAGAAACATTTAATGAAAGATTGCACTGGATACGCAGGTGCACTGAGAGTTCAGAGTTCAATTGAAACATTGTTGTGTGAATTTGCAAACATGAGAGGTCTTCCAGGAGGTGGTTGCTATGGAAACAAGGCAGACAGGGCAGAGGGGGGAAGGGTTTTGATTTGAAAAAAGTGAGGGAAGAGGTATGATTGGCTAATATGAGAGATATGTGAAAAGAATATCTGTATTTCTGTGCTTTCAATAGCTGCAGCCTTTGGAGTGCATCCTTTTTCTTCTGCTGAAGACAATTTGGTGTATTTCTGAGACTGTTTTCAAAACTCAAAAAATATTTGCTAAGGTGAGAAAAGATTTATTTAATTTAGATAGAGAATAGTATGATTTAAGGAGAAAATGATGAAGAAAGCTGTGTTTTTAAAATGTGGTTTTGTCTCTAGTGATATACTAATAGAATTAGTTTCATAGAGAAATTATAATTGCATATTTGGTGTAACATTCTGGCATGCAGTAACACAAGATATTGTAATACATGGAGGCCATTTCATGGTCTGTTATGTAAGCTGAAACAGATATGTTGCTTTTAAAAACGATTTAAGAAATCAATTACATTTCAGGATATGTACTGCTAGAGCTTCATAGGTTGTTTTGGGCCATATTTATAAGGTATTTGAGTGTCTAAGATGTTATGTTCGCCTTTTAAAATGTAAAGTGTTCCTCATGGGGCAAGTGTCTTGTAAATACGCTCCCACTTGTGCTTGGCAAATTTAGATTTTCATTATGGGAATTACCTAGCCATGTTAATAGTGTCCCAAAAATGGTGCTAGGGCATTCCAGAAAACACTTTCATGTGTCTCAAGGACATTTTTAGTCATTTCTTCATGAATGCAGGTATACAATTGATTTATATGCTGTGTTTAAAAACGAATTTTGAAATGAATTAAATTTCAGGATATGTACTGTTAGAGCTTCATAGGTTGTTTGGGTTCATATTTAGAAGGCATTTTAGTGTCTTTGATGTTATTTTTCCCTTTTTAAATGGAAAGCGTTCCTCATGGGGCCCTGAGCAGTTCTTAGCCATGTTATTTAATAGGAAGTGGATAACATGGCTAAGAGCATTTGCTGGAAAATGCATGAATATCGCTGATTTTTCTGCTATATTCATGCATTGTGGCCGTTTTTTTTCACATTGCTTCATAGGTTGTTTGGGTTCATATTTAGAAGGCATTTTAGTGTCTTTGATGTTATTTTTCCCTTTTTAAATGGAAAGCGTTCCTCATGGGGCCCTGAGCAGTTCTTAGCCATGTTATTTAATTGGAAGTGGATAACATGGCTAAGAGCATTTGCTGGAAAATGCATGAATATCGCTGATTTTTCTGCTATATTCATGCATTGCGGCAGTTTTTTCCACATTGCTTCATAGGTTGTTTGGGTTCATATTTAGAAGGCATTTTAGTGTCTTTGATGTTATTTTTCCCTTTTTAAATGGAAAGCGTTCCTCATGGTGCCCTGAGCAGTTCTTAGCCATGTTATTTAATAGGAAGTGGATAACATGGCTAAGAGCATTTGTTGGAAAATGCATGAATATCGCAGATTTTTCTGCGATATTCATGCATTGCAGGCCGTTTTTTATCACATTTGCAAGCACTTCTTAGCCATGTTATCCAATGGGAGGTGGATAACATGGCTAAGAGCATTTGCTTCAAAGGTTGTTTGGGGTTATATACCATTTTTGGGAAATTATTAACATGCCTATCTAACTCCCATAATCAAAATCTAAATTTGCCAACCGTAGGTGGGAGCGTATTTACAATAAATTTGCACCATGAAGAATGTAAAATAGCATACTAGATACTCAAATAACTTATAAATATGACCCAAAACATCTTATGAAGCACTAGTAGTGCATATTTCCAGAAATGTATTGGTTTTCATTTAATGATTTACTTCATTGGTAGGCCTTCACATGTTTTTTTACCTTGGTTTTTTTTCAGTGAAAATCTTATCTGCAACCATGTGTTGGCCTCACCTCAAATTAACAAAACAGGTGATGGACTGAATGTGGATCAATGACACACATTCACCCCAGTCCAAAGATCTGGGCCTAAACAAACCTTTAGATAGGCTACATCTTATCGTCATCCTGAATTAATGATTTAAAATATTAGGGAGTGATTTATGAGTGTTGTATGCCTGTTTTGTACCATTGAGTGTCATTTTTGTGATGCAGTGCTGGTGGAAAATATTTGCTATGTTAAATAATTAGTACGGCATTAAGTTTTAGATGACTGTTATTTATTTACTGTTTGGTAATAGTGGTTAATAACTTTTTATATTATATTTTTTCACAGATTCAACTGCAGATTCTTTCATAGTTTGGAAAATGCCTTCCAGAAGTCGAATACGAAAGGCTAGAAAACGTCAAAGACAGCAGGATGATGTTTTATTGCAGCAGTCCTCTTCCCCAAATACTTGTCAAAACACCAAGAAAGGTCCGGGTAAGAGCACGAAATCATTCTTAAGAAATATTTGTAGTAAAAAAAATTTTGCTCAAAAAAATGTGTCTGTTCACAAAAAGAAAAGTAATTTAAATGGAAAGGAGAGACCCATCACAAATGTTACTGGTAGAGGAAGAGATAACTCTGTGCATGATAGTAGAAGGAAACAACAGTTTAGGGACATTCGACAACGAATGTTCCGTAATAGGATATTAGTTAATTTATTGAAAAATATTAAAAAGAAAGGCCAACAGAAAGCGGCATTTTATAGGAAGAAGAAAAATGTAGAGAAAATTATTGATCATGCTTTTGAAATCAAGCGAAAGTTGTTTATTTTGGTAATCAATAGAATTAGGAAACTAAGCAAGGTAATTTCTGATTTCAAAACAAAAAGTAGATGGAAGAGAGTAGTAAATCGTACTAACTTTTGTGAAGTTTTTTCTGGAGAATGGATGCATAGTTCAAGTTCTGAGGCATTTTTTAATGAGGAGACTTATTTTCAGGATAATGATTTGGTGCATGCAGTTGACATAAGTGGTCGAGCTTATGAAGTGAAGGATGGTTGTCCAGTTGAAAAAGAACAACTTGTGACAACAGAGACAGAAGAGGCGCTAAGTGATGAGGTTTTAGGAAGACGTCCTAAGTGTCCTGTGTACATTTGGAAGTGTAGTTCTATTTGCAGTGTGCGACAGGTTTCCATCAATTTGCTTTGTGATTTTATACGGACATTTAATAAGAAAAGTTTGAAGCAGAAAATGAAGTTGTTGCAAGATTTAGATCCTTGCAGAGTGAGACAAATGACAGGTTTGCGTGGTCATTCACTGGCTTGTCTTTCCAGGAGAGTATGCCAGAGTGTTTTTCATCATTTCAGGATGCTAGCAGTGCATCATAATAAAGTGAGAAAATTAGTGAGAATGTTGTATTATGCTAAGAGTCCAGCAATTATGCTTAAACAGTTATGTGCTGCTCTTTTGCATGGTTCTGAAATAGATGTGAAGAATCTTTGTGAAGAAATTGAGTTTCGTTACTTTGGTAGTAAAGATGAGAATGTTCAAATTGACCCTGAAGTAGAGGGTAATGTGGAAGATAATGTACAGGTTTCCAGTACAGATAATTTTCAGAAGGAAATTGCCACGTTTCAGATGAAATCAAGTGAGAGGCCTAATTTCACTTGTGTATGTTGTCGACGCACTTATTATAAGAATCAGACTAAGGTAGTGGATTTATATGCAAAAAGTGAAAGGGAAAATAATAGTGAATGGAAGGATTTAGCCACATACTTGATGGTAGAAAATTATTTTGATTTGGGATCGGATCAACGTGTGTGTACTTATTGTTGTAATAAATTAAACCAAAACCAGATGCCTGCTAGGGCAGTTCATAATAATCTGGAATTGGTTGAGATTCCTTCTGAATTGAAGGATTTAAATACTTATGAATCAATTTTGATTCAAAGTATCCATCCCTTTCAGGCTATTGTAAGAATGGAGCCAAAGACAGGGAAGTTGCCTCCAGCAGATTTACAGAGAGGATTAAAGGGAAGAGTTGTTTATTTGCCTCTAGATTTGAACAAAAACATTAACACAATTGGAATAGAAAAAGTGGAAGAGGAACCTCTGGTTATCTTGGTTAATGGGGTTCCGACAAAGAATAAGAAAATATGGCAAGATTTAGTGGATGTTAGGAAAGTCAAAAAGGCAACAGTGTATTTGAAGAAAAATAATAAGTACTATAAGAATGTATATGTTGCAGAAGAGGAAGTAAGTGATGAAGAGGATAGCGATTTGTGTGCTGGCCAAATTGAGAAAGTAGAGGCCTCTAAAAGTGAAGAAATATATGAACATTATAGTGTTCATCCTTTGCATTCCAAGGAAGTCATGGGGAATGCTATTGAGTTGTTTCAAATGAAACAAGCCAAAGGGAGTCCCATTAGTGTTTGGGAGGAAAGTTTGGAAGCTCGGTGTTTCCCACAGCTATTTCCCACAGGTCAAGGAGGAAGATATGATGAGCGACCTCGTGAAATTCCTGCGTCTGAATACCGGACTTTACGATTGTATGCAGAAGATCCTAGGTTTCGGCAATGCATTCCCTATTTGTTTCATCTCCTGTTTGAAAGCGATCTGTCTGGACTGTCATATGCAGTGAACCACATCTTAAAAAGTGGTATACAGATGCGAAACATCTCGGCAAGTGACTTTATGCATAAAGTCAATGTCCAAGACAGTATTTTGGATTCACACTTAATTAATCTCATGGCGTGTCAGCGTGGTACTAATGAGTACTGGTACCGTCGTCATGGTGATTTAAAATGTATGCTGAGGAACTTAGGAACTCCGACATGGTTCCTCACTCTGAGCTGTGCCGAGTATGGCTGGGATGACTTACTTGAATTTCTACGAGAGGCAAATGGAAATATTGAAAACATTGAATTCAAGACACCTGGAGAACTGTGTTCTTTGGATCCTGTGAATGTATGCAGGTACTTCAATCATAGATTTGAAGCTATGATGTCTTTCATCACAAATAAAAAGAATCCACCTCTTGGAGAGGTGTTGGATTTCTTCTGGAGAAAGGAGTATCAAGCAAGAGGTGCCCCTCATATACATATGTTGCTGTGGATCAAGGATGCACCTAAATTTGGAACAGATCCGGATGACTTAGTGATGAATTTCATCGAACAGTATTCTACGTGTGCTGTTCCAAACGCAACGGAGAAGAAAAGTCTAAGAGAACAAGTTCTACGTTTCCAAAGCCATCGTTGTGGAAAGTACTGTCGTCGTAAATTCAGAAACAAGGACAAGTTCTACACCAAATGTCGTTTCAACTTTCCACGACCGGTGATTTCTAAAGGAAGAGTGAACAGTTTGATGTCTTCGCTGCGACATAATGTGACGAGGAAATCACCCAAGAATACATACAATTTGAAAAGGAACGAAGAGTCCAAGTACATCAATGACTACAACCCAGTGATTTTGTCCATGTGGAATGCCAACATGGATATACAGTTTGTGGCTGACAACTGTATGGCTGTGGCTCGGTATGTGACATCTTACATCACCAAAAAAGAAAAGACTGAACTGAAGGATATGTGGGAGGACATTTCCCATGAAAAGAGCCTCAGCAAGAAGTTGTACAGTTTCAGTCTGAAGATGTTGTCGCATCGAGAAATCGGAGCTTACGAATGTTCTGATCGATTGTCTTCAGCAAGTCTCTATGCCAAATCCAGGAGTCTCGTTTGGGCGAGTCTTGGTCTTGCTGCAACGCGAAATCGAGTTCTAAAACCTGTTCGGGAAATTGAGTATTTGGCAGAAAAGGAACCAAACAGTACCGACATTTTGAAGACCAACATGTTGGATACATATTATCCAAATCGAAGCAGTCACCTTGAGAATGTTTGTCTATATGAGGTTCTCCAAAATTATATATTCAAGAGGAACATCAAAGAAGATATTGAGAAAGGAGTGTATGCTGTAATTGGAAGTGAGGGATGCCTGGTCAAGCAAAGAAAATGCCAATTAGTAAACCATCGAAAATTAAGTGGCGAATCTCCAGAAAAAAAGGAGTTTTTCTATTTAGCACTTTTGCAACTTTTCAAGCCTTGGCGTGCAGAAGAGGAACTGCTTGGAGATTTCCTCTGTTACGAAGACTCTTTCAATGCAGCCAAGGAGTCCATAGAATGTCCTGCTTTTTCTAAATATCAAGAAATGCTAACTTTGGAAATTGAGCAGGAAGCAACGATTGCAGCCGAGATTGCCAGAGACAGTTCTCAGGACAGTCAGAGTTCTGTTTCATTGAGTCAAGATCCACTTGGAGGACCTATTATCGAAAATGAAGCTGCCACTGCTATGAATGAAGTAGAAAGAGCCATGGCACATGCTCAGGAGGATTCAGTTAACTTACAAGACTTGGAAAAACAACTCAACGTTGAGCAGAGGAAAATATATGATGAAGTTACCAAGGAAATTGAGCACGGATTAAGTCATGAGAAGAAAGAGTGCTCGTGTACGTCGTTGAAGCCTGTCCGACTGTACGTGAGTGGAGAAGCGGGAACTGGAAAAAGTTTCCTCATTAAAGCAATCTCTTGTTATTTGCAGGAAAGGACTGAGTCATCGCTGTCTTGTGTTGTCACCGCTCCTACTGGACTGGCAGCACATAATATTAAAGGTATTACTTTGCATCGTCTATTGATGCTGCCGGTGGAGCATGACAACAAATTACAATACAACAAGTTATCTGGAGATGCTTGCTGTGAAGTTTCAAGAGTTTTGAGGAAAATGAAACTACTTATCATTGACGAAGTAAGCATGGTTTCCAATGTCATGCTTGCCTTTGTGCATTTGAGAATGCAAGAAGTACTTAAAACTGAATATGATGTCTTATTTGGTGGGAAACACATTATTGTTTTCGGAGATCTTCTACAGCTGACACCAGTAAAAGGTCAACCTGTGTTCAAAATACTCACGCATGAAGATACCAGGAAGTGCCTAGGGAGCATTGGCAACGTCAATATATGGTTAAACTTCAATTATGCAGAACTGCATCAAAATATGCGTCAGGCAAAGGATGAAGATTACAAGAATATTCTACAAGATATTAGAATTGGAAAAGTGACCGAGCATGGGAAAGAAGCTTTAAATGCACGGTTACTGTCAAATTTGTATCCCAAACAAGAGATTGTGCCTGAGAATATTTTTCAGAAAATTACTGAGAAGAAATCCGGGATATGTCTCATGCCAACTCTTGCAGAATGTGCCATCTTCAACAACAAAATGTTGAATTTAGAAAAGCAAGAGATTGTGAAACTTGAAGCTATCGACAAATTAGAGCATATGGGATCAACAATTATTTTGTCAGACAATTTGAAATCAAAATTGGATTCATTAGAGAAGACTATATCTAAAACAGCGGGTTTTGAAAAGACTTTGAATGTGTGTTTAAATTGCCGAATTATTTTGAGAAGGAATTTACATGTAGAAAGAGGTCTGGTAAATGGATCAATGGGTAATGTTGTTGATTTTGAGAAATACAGAAATAGAGATGGAATAGAATTTATAAGAATTAAATTTGATGGCATTGAGGAAGTACAGCAAATTGGTCGTTGTTCTGCTAGGTTTTTGCTTGTTAAAGACTTATATGTTCGCCGTAAACAGTTTCCTGTTTGCTTGGCATATGCGGTGACAATCCATAAATCGCAAGGTTTAAGTGTAGACAGTGCATTGGTGAATATTGGCAGTTCTGTGTTCAAGGAGGGTATGGCATATGTGGCATTGTCACGAGTTAGAACTTTATCGGGATTGTACTTGATTGACTGTGATGTCACAAACATTTGTGCGGATCTAGATTGTGTTAAGGAATACAATAGGTTAAGAAGAGAGTATGCGCCACATTTGCCTCAATATCCTTTGTTTGAGAAACGTGTGGTAGGCCGCAAACGTAGAAATAGCAGTAATAGTAGGGAGGTTGTTGCAAAAAGACTAAAAGTCAATGAACCGAAAATTGTTAGCAGAAAGAAAGTGGATTCTGTTGAAGATGTTGTCGGTTTTCAATTTGAAAACAGTTCTGGTGTCAACTGCTATGCAAATGTAGTGGTTAATGTTCTCTTTTCACTAGAGAGTTTAAAAGAACAGATTCTGTTGAATTCTGAACAAATTTTATGCTGTTTGTTGAATTCTGTTTTCGAGAAATGTAGCACTGATCGAACAAAAGTAGAAAGTGTGTCTGAAGTTCGTTATCTGTTAGATGAATGTTCAGGTCAAACAGACTTCTCTGAAAATAATCAGCAAGATTGTCAGGAGTTTTTAATGTATATGCTTGATATATTGCAAGTTGAGGGTGTAGATGTAGATCACCTGTTTGGGCTTTCTTATCAATGGCAGCATGACTGCGAGAACTGTATGGTATCAAGTACTACTAGTGTAGACTCAGAAAGATTTATATATTTAACTTTGCCAGACAGTAAATCAGTCTCCTTTAATAAGCTAGTAAATGCAGCGGATCACAACATGGAGTGTAGCCAATGTAAATGTGATATGATGTCAACATTATTTATACGTAGATATGGCCAGTATGTCATTTTAATGATGCAACGATGTAGGCCTGATGGATCAAAATTGTCAACTTTAATAAAAAATTTTGTGGCTTCTCAGCTGTCAATATCAGGGAGGACTTTTGTTACTGTAGCAATTATCTATCACGATGGTCCATCAACAACATCAGGACATTATACAGCTTACTTAAAGTCTGGAAACGGCTGGTCATTCTGTAATGATTCTGTTGTAACGTTCAAAAAAAAATTGCCGTTTGACCTTAAAAATTCTTACCTGGTGTTTTTAAAACCAAAATTTTAAGTAGAGGGAATGTAAGTCTGCAATGCTGTCTCGATTAAAAATCCAACTATATAAACCTGATGCAAGTAAGTCTGCTTCATAGTAAGCAGTATCAGTGTCATAGGAAAAGGAGAACATGAGTGACAAAGAAGAGTAAGATATTAGTAGTCCAGGATTGTGAAAATAATCTCAAATATTTTATTTTTGAAAGTTGCGAAAATAGAAAATGTCGGGATTTGATTGGAAGAATTACAAGATTTGCGAATCGCGGCAACATGATTTGGCCTAGTGGAAACATGTGATATAATGAGAGAAGTTTTTTTTCTATGTAACATATTTCACGTATCGATGGAGGTTTTCTTTCAGAAAGTGGCGGGCTGAAAATATTTAAAGCACAACAGAGTGGATGCTGTTTATAGGAGATCGTTTGACGTCATTGAAAGTAAGTTAATTTTAAGAAGTTTTGAAATCAGATTTCTTAGGTTGTATGGGTTTTTTAAACACAGTCATTTTGATTGTGTTTTTTTTTCCCCGCTGTTACATGATGAATACCTTCAAGTCACTGATTTAAGTGAAATTTGATACATTCTGAGAACAGCAAAAATAAACCATTTAACATGTATAATTAATGTTATGCTTTTTGTCCTTATGATATACATTTAGAAATGTGTGGTACATATGGGTAAGGTGAGTTCTGTAAATATCAATTTTAATGCTTAGAGTGCTGTACTTCTGGGTAGTGTTTTTTTTTAAAAAAAAAAAGAGGCCTCACCTCAAAGAAAGCTCTTGAAAGCACACATCTTATTTGCATCCTAAAACAATCATTTACAATGTTAGACACAATTTTATTATGGCTTTACATCTTTTTTGCGCTGCTATTGCATCACTATTGTGAGACATTAGCAGTGCAAGAAAAACATCATGTTCCAAAATAGGCCTCAGTTCAGCAATATCAAGATACAGTTTCTTTCGAATATATATCTTTAGGATTGTGTAGGGGACGTAGAGAAGCAGAGACTTCTGTAAATGTCAAAGTTGTTGAAAAACTGTTTGTTTTTGAACCTTTTCCCTTGTCTTTTCTAATTTTTAAATACATGTTTTAATTTTTTTTGAAATGTTTGTTCTTTGTTTTACAGATTGAAAGTATGAAAAAATATTTAAAAAAGGTAACAAGAATTATAAGGTAAATGTTTTCCACTCTTTTTACCCGCAATGCACTGCTGATGATGTCATTGACACTATCTCTCATTTACTCTCTCTAGCTGTCTTTCTTTTTACATTATTCTCTGTTTACTTCCCTTATACTAACTCTTCTTTTTTTTAAAAAAATATTTTTTTAGTTCGCTTAAAGTTCGCGAACCGGTCAGCGAACTTGAAGCGAACCAAAAGAAATAGAGCTTGCCAGAGTGATAAACATTCTAGCAATTTTGTTTGAAAGGGGAGGTAGTTCTGAAAAGAACTGTTTTTTTTTGTTTTTGTTGTTTTATATTTTTTTTTTATTTTTTGAACATTTTTTGATTTTTTTGTATTTTTAGAACTGTTTTATGTTTTTTTGTGTTTTTTATGGAGGGGAGACAACAAAAAACAGGCTTTCAAAACGGCTCAACTGGAGCAAAAAAAAAGAAAATTACTTTTTGGGTGCATTAGGGCATTTATGATTTTCATATGCAATGTTCATGAGGTTGACACTCATGTTGCCATATGACAGCATAGCACCACAGTAAATACAAGACAACTTCATGTGCTGGAAGTTAGGTTGGATGTTTGGCACAGTCTCTTGTGCCTCTCTTCCCGTCAAAGACAATGTGGATGTAGATCTTGCCACAGGAGTTGCCGTCGGATTGTCTTCAAGATCCCTTAACTCAGCCCGGCTGTAGTTCAAGGGATGCCACCTGCTCATGTGACGATGCATTGTATAGTTCCCCATACTGTACTTCTTTTCTGTGCCTCTCGACAATCTGTAGTCACAGATGAGGCAGGTGGCATATTTTGCATTCACTTTCTTGGTTCCAGGAGGGATGGTGAAAAACTGCCAGATGAAACTGGTTTTTCGTTTAGAAACCCGGGGCAACTCATCAACAAATTGTTGTCCCTCTCTCTCCTCTTCTTCTTCTTCCTCATCTTCCTCCTCTCTGTTAGTCATAATTTGACTAGGTGGTCCTCTCTTCTTATGGGGAGGTGGAGGTGGTGGTGGGGGTGCACCAGCTGCAGCAAGAATGGAAGCCATTGTGGAACTTCAGAAAAATGGTCTTTCTCTCACCAAGATGAAAGTCAGAGTGAGGAAATAAGGAGGGGTTTACATGATTTGGGGAAAACAAAAGTTCTGAGCCAATGAAAAGTGTTATTTTTAGGTCACATGACCTAGTCATACATCATTTGGAAACCAAAAGTGAAATGAACCAATGAGAAGTTTGATAAACAAGTCACATGACCTGTTCCGCTTACGTTACGCGGCGCGCGCCGCGTCCCAGATCGCTTCCGGTTCGCTGTCCGGAGCACTTCCGGGAGCGCTAACGCGACGCGTCATTAGACGCATTACGCGATAACGTGATACGTCGCGCTTCCGCGGCGCGTCACTGTTCCGCTAACGTAACGTTGACCGGTTCGCGTACTAGATCGCGGCATCAAGATGAGCTAACGGAAAGCTTCCCGGTTCGCGAACTAGAAGCGAAGAAAAAAATATTTAAAAAAAATTATCAATAAATATCTATATATATTTTGGGATTTAAAGAATAATACATTTTACAGCTACAGATGTTAGCTTTTAAAAAACCAATGAAATTCACTGAAAAAACCATAGGTTATAGACCATATATAGTTAGAAATTTGCATTTAAAAAACCATTGATATTCAATGAAAAAACCATAGGTTATAGACCATATATAGTTAGGAATTCGCATTTACAAAACCTTATTTTACTCGCACAAAACCATTGAAATTCCATATATAGTTAGTTGCACTAACTATATATCGCGCACCCGCAATCCACTGCTGATGATGTCACATATTACATCATTCATGACATGGTCAGTGACATCACTGATGACATCACTGATGACATCTCAAATGACATCACTGATGACATCACTGATGACAACATCCAGTGACTGTATGTTTCTGTAAAGTTAAAATATGTCTTACATATTGAAGAATGAGTGGATGTATAAGTGTCTGGATGAAGGATTTAGTAGGTGCATGACTGACTGTATGAGTGAGTGATTAAATGTGTCTCACTGAGTGCATGGGTTAGTGACTAAACTGTCTTAATTTGTGCATCATTATGTCTGTTGTTCTGTAAACTGTTGCATGTGTTGATAAGTAGCTATATGAGTAACTATATGGGTTATTGATTGGTTGCCCAAGTATTTGTATGGGAGACTGAGTGTGTGTGTGGGTGGCTGGGAGGTGTATGACTCTGTGCATAGATGTGTGAGCAGTTGATTCACTAGATGTATGGTTTCAAAAGTGCATGTGGAAACAGCTGTATGGGCGGTTGACTGTGTGCATGAGTGTATTGGTGAGTGAATGGATATCTCAGTGCTACATGTCAAAGTAAGTACATATGTAATACACAGTACATGTGAGAGTTGACATATATAAATAACTGTGCATAAGAGCCAGTGAATGTGTGAGTGGCTGTATGGATCATTGTGAACTTGTATCAGGGATTGTATAAGAGAGTAAATATGTGTTAGTATATGTTTGAATAAGTAAAGTTTGTATAACTGTATAGTTGAGGAAATGGAGGTGTGATTGATTCTTTGCATGACTAACTAGGTGTGTGAGTAACTCCATGGATGAGTGACAGTCTGTGAGTGTCTGTTTACACTGATAGTATCTAAGGTTATATTAGAGTCTGAAGAGGTTCATCGTATTATCACATGAATGATATCATCAGTGATGTGATCAGTAATGTCAAATGAGATGTCATCAGTGATGTCATCAGTGATGTCATTTGAGATGTCATCAGTGATGTCATTTGAGATGTCATCAGTGATGTCATCAGTGATGTCACTGACCATGTCATGAATGATGTAATATGTGACATCATCAGCAGTGGATTGCGGGTGCGCGATATATAGTTAGTGCAACTAACTATATATGGAATTTCAATGGTTTTGTGCGAGTAAAATAAGGTTTTGTAAATGCGAATTCCTAACTATATATGGTCTATAACCTATGGTTTTTTCATTGAATATCAATGGTTTTTTAAATGCAAATTTCTAACTATATATGGTCTATAACCTATGGTTTTTTCAGTGAATATATATATATATATATATATATATATATATTCAATGAAAAAACCATAGGTTATAGACCATATATAGTTAGGGATTAGCATTTAAAAAACCTTATTTTATTTGCACAAAACCATTGAAATTCCATATATAGTTAGTTGCACTAACTATATATCGCGGACCCGCAATCCACTGCTAATGATGTCACATATTACATCATTCATGACATGGTCAGTGACATCACTGATGACATCACTGATGACATCTCAAATGACATCACTGATGACATCATTGATGACATCTCAAATGACATCACTGATGACATCACTGATGACAACACCCAGTGACTGTATGTTTCTGTAAAGTTAAAATATGTCTTACATATATAAGAATGAGTGGATGTATAAGTGTCTGGATGAAGGATTTAGTAGGTGCATGACTGACTGTATGAGAGAATGATTAAATGTGTCTCACTGAGTGCATGGGTTAGTGATTAAAGTGTCTTAATTTGGCAATCATTATTTATGTTGTTCTGTAAACTGCTGCATGTTTAAATCAGTAGCTATATCAGAAACTATATGGGTTATTGAATGGTTGCCCAAGTATTTGTATGGGAGACTGAGTATGTGTGTAGGTGGCTGGGAGGTGTATAACTCTGTGCATAGATGTGTGAGCAGTTGATTTCCTAGGTGTATGGGTTCAAAAGTGCATGTAGAAACAGCTGTATGGACAGTTGACTGTGTGCATGAGTATATTGGTGAGTGAATGGATATCTCAGTGCTACATGTCAAAGTAAGTACATATGTAAAACACACTCCATGTGAGAGTTGACATATATAAATAACTGAACATAAGAGCCAGTGAATGTGAGAGTGGCTGTATGAATCATTGTGAACTTGTATCAAGGATTGTATAAGAGAGTAAATATGTGTTAGTATATGTTTGAATAAGTAAGGTGTGTATAACTGTATAGTTGAGGAAATGGAGATGTGATTGATTCTTTGCATGACTGACTAGGTGTGTGAGTAACTCCATGGATGTGTGACAGTCTGTGAGTGCCTGTTTACACTGAGTGTATCTATGGTTATATTAGAGTCTGAAGATGTATTATCACATAAATGATATCATCAGTGATGTAATCAGTAATGTCAAATGAGATGTCAGTGATGTCATCAGTGATGTCATTTGAGATGTCATCAGTGATGTCATCAGTGATGTCATTTGAGATGTCATCAGTGATGTCATCAGTGATGTCACTGACCATGTCATGAATGATGTAATATGTGACATCATTAGCAGTGGATTGCGGGTCCGCGATATATAGTTAGTGCAACTAACTATATATGGAATTTCAATGGTTTTGTGCAAATAAAATAAGGTTTTTTAAATGCTAATCCCTAACTATATATGGTCTATAACCTATGGTTTTTTCATTGAATTTTCAAGGTTTTGTAAATGCAAATTCCTAACTATATATGGTCTATAACCTATGGTTTTTTCTGTGAATTTCATTGGTTTTTTAAAAGCTAATATCTATAGCTGTAAAATATATTCTTTATTAAGTGACGTATCACGTAGCCCGTGAGACGCCTCATGATGCATCGCATAACCGTGACGTATCGTCTCTGCAGCGCAAACCAAACCCAAAACGTAAGCGCACCAGAACACGCTTAAAGATATATATATTTTTTTTTAACCTTAATTAGACAAAATCCACACGTGCAAATATCACAAACGTTCAAAAAACACAATATGTCGGACTCCCGTTACGCTGCCGGTTAACTGCCCGGTTAACGTACCAGGAAGCACCTTTACCGCGAAAAATCGCAATTTTTTTTTCTTTTGCCCCGCAGGGAACTTTAATAGCCCCCTCATCAATCCTAGGGGTTCAGGAGGGGTCTGCCTTACCCCTTTCATTCATTTACACCTTTTTTTGTTTTCCACCTCTTGTCTCTCGATCCCACAGAGAGAAAAGATGGCGGCCGCTCCAGACTGTTTACAATGATAACAGCCAATCAGCTTCTCCTCAGACTCCCGTTACACTGCCGGTTAGCTTCCCGGTTAGCTGCCCGGTTAGCTGCCCGGTTCGCGTACCAAGACGCGTCTCTACGGCGAAAAAATCGGATTTTTTTTTTTTTTTGGGCCCCGCGTGGCTCTATAATATCCCCCTCATCAATCCTAGGGGGTCAGAAGGGGTCTACCTTGCCCTCTTTCCTTCATTTCCCCCTTTGTTTAGGCCTCCTCTTGTCTCTCGATCCTACCGAGAGACAAGATGGCGGCCGCTCCGGACTGTTTACAATGTTGACAGCCAATCAGCTACTCCTCAGACTCCTGTTACACTGCCGGTTAGCTTCCCGGTTAGCTGCCCGGTTAGCTGCCCGGTTCGCGTACCAAGACGCGTCTCTACGGCGAAAAAATAGGGTTTTTTTCTTTTTTTTGGGGGGGCCCCGCGTGGCTCTATAATATCCCCCTCATCAATCCTAGGGGGTCAGAAGGGGTCTACCTTGCCCCCTTTCCTTCATTGATATGTAGATAATTTGGGATGCACCCAGATGGCAGATGCGAGAGAGCAGTGATCAAGCGAGATTGACCATTGGTTAAGATTTCTTCTTGAACTGTGGTGGCGTATAACGCTTCTTCGAAGATAAAGACTAGTTATCGTCCACCTTCATCCCAAGGTATCATGTATAGATACCCAGAGGTGATTGCCTTGTGAGGTGCTGTCAAAAGCGTCATCCCCAGGACATGTTTACTAACAAATAATAGATGTGGAGATAAGATAGCTGTTTAGTCTGGTCTAGTACACTGCAAGTGTAGATATCAGTTGACAGCTCAGGTGAGCTGGTATGTCTGGGTGGAGGGTGGAGGGAATGTGCAAAGGAAGCACTGTTAGTGGAGGAGTGTAAAGTAGGGACACGATCGTGAAAGGTTAGATGGGAAGTGTAAAGTTGAATGGGAAAAAATAGGAAGAGGTGATGTCGAAGAATTGGTGGGTAGGACTGGTCTTTTTGCTCTAAAAGGTTCAGTTAATTGTGTTCTTGTGGCAGGTAAGGCTGCGGGTGGTATTGTTTAGCGCACTGTAGAGAAGAGGGGTATTAAGAGAGGTAGAAAAGATAAGGAATCAAGGTTTCAGTTTGGGAAAGAAGTCAGAGGATAAACAGAGCATTGGTGAGAGAGGTCCTCAAAGGTGTGTAAAAGAATAAGAGGCAAGATGGCATAGATAGGTGTCCTTTCTAAGCTGACTGAAAGGACAGTGGTATGGTCTGATGGGGAGGAAAGGTCTAAAATGGAGGCAATAGATGTTATGTGAATGCTTGGTATTCTGATGTTATGATGAGGCAGAGAAGAAGGAGCAGAATGAGCATGACGAGATAGAGAGGATGTAGCAGGGGCTAGGGATGTTTCTAAGTCAAGGACAGAGTAGGTAACAGAAGCTTCGGATACAGAAATTCAGTGGAAGGGTGTTAGTGGAGGAGTGGTTGTTTGTTTGAAGAGAGACATTGAAGGACAAAGAAACAGAGAAAGGTAATGAGACAGGAAGCAGAGGGGGAGTGAGATGGGGGTAGAGGAGCTTAAGGGTACCCCTGCCCTGCAAGGAAAACACAGCGGATGTGAGATTTGGCATGCGAAGACAGTGCTAGAGGATGGGACAAGGGGAAGAAACAAGGGAACAATTATATGAATATCATGTCCTTTTATTTCATATTAAGTGGATGGAAAAGAAGGTGCTTGTTTTAAAGTCCATATGCAAGAAGTACAAAGCCAAACCTAATCGGAACATGCATTTATCTAAAGCCACGGGATACATGGTATTCTGGTACACAAATTGCATATTTGTTTCTAATCCCGAAGTATCAGATCAGTATGTTATATATACCAAACTCATGCCAATTTCTTCTCAATGACCAAACATCTATGGGGAGACATAAAATTCTTATAGTTTGATGGAAGCAAAGTGAATATAAAACAAAGAAGATAGAATATCGTCTCAGATAAAAAACCGTAGCAAATTATTCACAGTTATTTAAACAACTATTACGCATTTGGGGATCTCTGCACCCATTAGTATTATCAAATTTGATTGAACTCTTCGCACCATTAACTCAGAATTTCCCCCTCTAGGGGTTTTAGCTGTATGCTGAGCACCATAATAGCTTATGTGCTGCTTGATACCATTATATGTCCCCCAGATATGTTATGCCACTGCATAGGTAAAGTATTCTTGATTGCACGAAGGTGTTGAAATATCCTCACTTTTAATGTATTTGCTGTGCTTCCAATATACCTTTTACCACAACTACATTGAAGCGTGTAAACTACAAAGGCTGTTTCACATGTAATATGTTCTGTGGTCTTCTTTTTCAGGCCATTTCCAAGTTGATAAAATTATTTATTAACACCATGTTTGCACACTTTGCATCTGGAACATTTCCAGAAGCCATTTTGACTCCTGCCCAGCCATTTGATTGGATATCTTGTATATAGCTCCATGTGAGCAGACCACCCAAGGAAGCCACTTTTCTGTATGCTATTTGTGGTTGTTCAGGTAAAATGTCCTTTAAGTGTTCACCTGATCTCAATATATTCAAATGTTCTTTTAATCACTTTTTCACGCTGGTCTGGGATCCACTGAAATCCATTCCATATCTCCCACAGTCTCTTTTTGCACCTGATGTGCCCTTCATCTTTGTTGGGAGGAGCAATGTTCCCTCTAATTTTTCTCCTCTGTGAGCGGCAATAAAGGATCTCTGTGCACTGCAACCAAACTTGTGTGCACTGAAGACATCCGACAACTCACTATGCAAGTGATTGCAGCAGGGAAGCTAACACAATTATTGTTGTTGGTCACTCCAACTAAGGCCGGTGAGGAATGGTCACTGGCAGTGCAACCAGTTACATCAAAGATTCTTTATATGCAAATACAAAATAAATAAGATGCTGCAAATAGTTGTCAGCGGCTCTCATGTGTCTCAGGATACACTGCACTAGTATGTCCAAGAGGACTGTTTCCAGAGAGCCCACCTGTGTAACCTACGGTG
Organism: Lissotriton vulgaris; assembly: GCF_964263255.1. Lineage (NCBI taxonomy): Eukaryota > Metazoa > Chordata > Amphibia > Caudata > Salamandridae > Lissotriton > Lissotriton vulgaris. The sequence goes on from NC_141694.1 coordinate 888,911,256, forward strand.
CAGGAAACACTGGAACACTTACTTGTACACCCAGTCCTTTAACAGCTGTGCATCACAAGTGACTGCCCGACTCCTAACATGTACCCTTAAACTTCAGAACGAATCAGGGGGCATATTATCTACAAAGGGCATTACATTATCGCCGCTTTTATCTGCAGGAAACTGCCGATAAAGCGGCGATAATGGGCTTGATAATATGCTCTATGAATTCCAATCGAAGCCCATGTTAGATGTCAAGACATTTAACATGGGCTTCGATTGGAATTCAATAGAGCATATTATCAAGCCCATTATCGCCGCTTTATCTGCAGTTTCCTGCCGATAAAAGCGGCGATAATGTAACACCATTTCTTGATAATATGCCCCCAGGTTCTGGCATGCACTACCAAGCACTTTCAACACTTCATGTGACAACATGCATATTTAGCCAAAAGACTTTGGAACTGTGGGGCATATTACCAAGCAATAGCGACAATTATCGCTATTGCTTGGCTAGCGTGAAAAAATTATCGCCGAGCTGCGGCGATTTTTATCGCAGATAAACCTTGGTATTACCAAGGTTTATCGCAAATGCAATAAAAATCGGCCGCAATGCATGAATATCGCTGAAAGTCAGCGATATTCATGCATTAGCGGGCTAATGCTCTTAGCCATGTTATCCACCTCCCATTGGATAACATGGCTAAGAACTGCTCAGGGCAGGTGTTAGCTTTTGGAGATATTTACGCTTAGCGCGAATATCTCCAAAAGTTGGTAATAGGAGATAGCGATGTTAGCGACTGTTTCCAGTCGCTACCATCTTGGCACGCCCACTTTGCATGTCATTAGTGATAAATATCACTGACATGCAAAGTGGGGCCCAAGATGGTCGCTATCTCCTCCTAGCTGTCGCTAACTGGTGTTAGCGACAGCTAGGTAATAGGGAGATAATTTTATCTCCGCTTTCTTGGCTTTTAAAGCCAAAAAAGCGGAGATAAACCCCCTTGATAATATGCCCCTGTATTATCTCCAACATTCCTATGAACATTCAAAGCCTCACACACTGACATTTAGATCAAAACTACTAGGGGGCATATTATCAAGAAACGGAGTTAAAATGATTGCCTCTTTAGCATCAGGAAACTGCTGCTAAAGCGGCAATAATGGGCTTTATAATATGCCCTTGTGAATTTCCATAGAAGCCCATGTCCTGGTGTGAACATGGGCTTCTATTGGAATACTCTACAGCATATTATTAAGCTCATTATCGCCTCTTTAGCAGCAGTTTCCTGCCGCTAAAACGGCGATAATCTTAACTCCGTTCTTGATAATATGCCCCTATGTTCTCTTCTCATTACATCTTTACATGGGCATAAGGTGACATACTTGACACAGGTGGAAATCCGGTAAATCTCTCCTTTGTTCTAACTGCAGTGCCTAGGTACATATCTACAAACTTTCTAACGTTAAATCCCTCCATATGTGAAATCCTTTTGACTTAAGCAGTTTCCCTATGCAGGATGCCAAACTCTGGCCCAAATCTTTGGAACCCTATCCTACATCTGTCTTATAGTCAGGACTTTATAGTCTTTGTTGACTCTGGTTTCCCCACTCTCTCTTTTGCATTGAATTATGTTGTTTGTTAGGTTTTTCTCATTGTCGACTTGCCGAAGTACTAAATTGCTTTTAGGCAGTACTACGGAATTTATATATTTCATGACCTCAAAGCACCTTTCAACATATTTTAAAATCTTAAACATGAGGGCTTTCTGTACCTTGAACATTTTGAACATGTCACAGTGTTGCTTCACTGACTTCTGAGCTTGCAGCACATTCAGTTAAAGGCTTATGAATGGTCCATACTAGCATCTAAACTAAGGCCTCTGGCTTTTGGTCTTTCTGGCATATTTACTTCATGTTGGCTGTCTGCTAACACTCTCACCATGAGTCCACACTAAGCCAGTTCCCTAACTAAATACGTTTAGAAATTCCAAGACCAGAGAAAGCAAAGGTCAAAATGGGCCTCAAAATATTGGTTACGGCTGTGGTGGCACAGTGGCACTTCTCAATCTGGCTTGAAACCGGTAATTCCCAATGACTGCCTAATTCAAGATAAAAAAAAAAGAAAATAAAACATGCCTCTTCCTAAACATGATGGCTACTGGCTTACAATACAAAACTGAATGAAACAAAAATAACCATCTCGTATAATTCTAATAGAAAAATATGGATGGTACCTCGTAGGAACAGATGCTTAGAGTAGGTATGGAAACCCCTTTCAGTTTTAATGCATATCACTCGAAAATATGATTCTTATTGAATCAAATATTGACCCACCAGCACTGGCAATGAACTGCACTTCTTTTTAAGTGGCTCTACACTGGCAATCGGGCAAAAGGTTGTTATAGTGTAAGAGTTAGTGGCTCAAGTGGACAGACCACTGCCCCATGCTCAATGCTGTGGTGGGGAAAAGCAAAACGTACATGACAGATGAGCAGACTAATAGATGAGAATAGCTGACACAAAGCACCGCTTTTTATGTATATATGTGTTTTATTCATGAAGTTTGCTGATTGCATGAGACTTGCAAAAAACTAAAGTGGTCTTTAGGCACAACCTGTCGTACCCTTTTACCAGTTATGTGCATTTATAGACTTCAAAAACAATGCAGTGACTCGGTTTTTTAAAGTATGACATTGCTTACACAAAACGTTACTGGAAGTGTAGTTTAGAATATTATGTGTGCCTGAGCTATTTCTGATGCAGTTAGTTCATGTTAAAATAAGACAATGTGCTTTAAGGGTAATGAATTCCATGCACATGTTTCCCTCCAAAACAGAGTACCACTGAGCAACTCCTATCCCAAATACTCACAAGTGTTTTGTAATGTTTCTTAGCAGGGAGACTGGTTTGGGAAGCAGGGAAATAGTAAGGATAAGGCAACATAGTTAACAGCCACATTTCATGGTGTCCTTAACCAGGCCTGATTTTTCACCCAACAGCTCTACGCATGACGCAACTTGCAATTTGAAGTTTCCAATTATAATATTGACCTACACGTTGCAGGATGCTTCGTGCTGTTTGCTTAAAAAGCAAGAATGTCTGAAAATCATCTTCGAATTATGGTGGTGGTTGACAATAGAATTTTTTAAATAATCTCCTGATTTTGTGTGCTTGAGTAGAATAATGGATGTCCATATGTTGCCATAAAATTGAGTTTTCTGACATTCAGATTAACCCCTTCAGTTTTCCAATGTAACTAAAGGCTTCTACAATCACTGTAATCAGAACCCAATTGAAGAGAAATAAAGACTCCAGACTAAATTTTATTTCCTGTGGACAGTGTACTTTAGCTGGCAGGTCCTATTAGTTGCAAGTAAAGACAAAAAAGTAAACACAAAATGGTAGATTGACTTTCTCCAGTGTTGACATGTATTTGTGATAGTCAATCGTCAGAGAAAGATTACAATCAATGAAAAACAAGAAAGGTAGTTGACTGATACCCAGCTCTTTCTTGTAGTCGGTAGATGTGGTGAAGTAAGAAGTACTCAGTACCAAGGAGTAGTCAGAAAATTAAAATACCCACCACTTTGAACCAAAGCCCCGATGGCACCAAGCATGTGAAGCAAGTGAGCTCAACCCTCTCTGGAAGAGCTCCTATGTCTCTTCCATCCAAGCACCTATCCATTCATCCTTTCACCCATATCTCCATCTGCTGATATCCACCATTTCACCTTTATATCATGGTCCATTCATTCTTTCATCCGCCATTCAGTATTTCACCCATTCCATTCATCTGGTCATTCCATCCATCCATCCATTCGCTTATATTCACCATTTCATTCGGTCATCCATTCATTCCTTCTTTCAATCTTTCACTATTCCATCAGTCCACTGGCAACTCGATCTATCCACTCACACATTTATCTGTGTATTCATCCATTCATATATCCATCTACCTATACATCCATCCTGTGACTTACACATCCATGAATGAAGCCTTTCATTCATCAATTGATCCTTTTGTCCATTCATTGAGATTTCCATTTACTTTGCCATCCATTCACCTGTCCATTCACTTAGCATTCACCCAGCCATGCGTCCACCCACACATCCAGCCACATGTATCTACCTTCTTTTGCATCCATACTTTCTATCACTCTTCCTTTACCCTTACCTACTTTCAGCCTTCCATTCTTTTTTTGTTTTTCTTTCAATCCTCTTTCTTCCTTACCTCAATTATGAAATGTTGTCTTTCCTTCCCCACTGTAGCTACAAAAGCAAAAGGGGGTGAGGTTTCACATGTCCAAGCTCACATAACTTCAATAATAGAGTCTATCAAAATACAATAGATGCACTGCATTGGCCTATTTATGCAGTGCAGCTGGATGTCATTCGAACACTCATCCTGGGTCCATGTGTCCTGCTGGCCTCACCACTTACCATTTGGGTGTCAAAAAAGGTGAGAGCCACTCTTTGCCAATCCGTAAAGTTTCCAACATTGAATTTCTAACTTTTCCATAAAGCAGCCAGTTAGCTAGTCATCATGGTCCTTGACAGCTCTTCGCAACTGAAAAGTAAATTTTTTTTCTGAAAATAAACTTCAGAGCAGGGAGTATTTGCTGGCTGTTACAGTCCTCGTACAGTTCCTTGATTTGCCCCACACTTCTGAGACTAAGGGGCCCATTAGGATCACGGGTGGATTGCCACCGCCCGGATGGCGGTGGTGATCTGCCTGTGATCCGAGCACGCCCGCCACCCATTTCCCCCCGCCGTATTGCTATGGCGGGGTGAGCGAGGTGGATGGGAAGACCGTCCGCTGCTTTTCCGCCCAGTCAACTCGTTGACCGGGCGGAAAAGGGTTTAATAGGGTGGCGGTGTCTGTTAGACACCGCCAGCCATATTACCATGGGTGCGGTAACATGCCTTTCCGTGGCTGCAGTGTTGTCACAGAAAGGCATGCGGGAATAGACTGCATTGGCTCGTTGCAGGCCCCCAGGGACTCTGGGGGTTGGGGGGTGCACATGGGGGTTACCTATGGTATCCCCCTGCAGTTCCACGCACAACATGGCAGGCACCGCGCTGTTTCTGCCATGTTGTGCAAGGAAGTGCACGACATGCCTTCCTGGCATTGTGGCAGGCGGTGCAGAGTGCACCGCCCGCCACAATGACAGGATTGCAGAATGCGCCCGCCACTGTGGCGGGAGTATCCTAATTGCCCCCACGGGCCGCCAGCCCCTATGGTGGGCGGTCCCATTTCCTGATAGGGAATGACCCCCTAAGTTTGAAGCAGAGGGCGCTGGAAAGTACCCCCTGCTTCCAGCCCTTGCAAATCCCCTTTTCTTGTCAAGTTCAGTGCTTTTCTGAGCAATGCCACGAATCAAGAGCAACACTAGTTTTATTGCTAATATTTCTCGCCTGGTGCTAGATTTGCCTGCGCGCTCCCAAAATGATTTAGGGCGCTGGGAGAAAGAATAGTGTGTGCACGCGTATAAGCGCACACCCTACAGGAAACATAAGTGAGGAGGTTAGCCCTATTTTTATCTCATGCTCTACTTAGTGCATACTGCAGCACTACTGTTGGATAGCTTTTCTGTTTAAATCTCTCTAACATTTCTATGGCATGTAGCTTAAAGTCCCCTTCTTCAGAACAATTTTGTCGAGCTTTCACAATTAATTTCTCCATAGGGGACACTCCATTTGGGATGTCCGCTATTAGCATGAAGTACACTGTTGCAACTTGTACTATTTCTGTGAATCTTGAACATATTTTTCTAGTTTGCATCTCAATATCCAGGAAGTTTATTATACGTACACTTATTTCATATGTGAACTTCAAGTTTAATTCATTATCATTGAGTGAAAATATGAAGGGCTCTAATGCCTCCTTGTTTTATTTCCCAGATTACAAAAAGAATGTCACTGTATCGGACCCAGAGTTTGACGTGATTTAACAATTCAATGTTACGTTCTGTGCAGACCACTTCAGATTTCCACCATTCCATCATTCAATTTGCATATGTGGTAGGAAATGATGCCCCAGTAGATGTTCCTTGATTTTGAGGGAAGTACTTCCCATCAAAGATAAACACCATTATGCTTCAAATGGAATTCCAGCATTTCTAATAATATTTTAGAAAGTCCCATTAAGCTATATAGATTCACTGAAAAAAACACAGGTTTCATGGATGTTATAGTTAAAAGTGAGTATTTAAAAAACGTTAGAAATTCATGGAAAAACAAAAGGTCACAGGGGCTTTATAGTTAGACTGACATTTCACTCGTAAAAATCAGAGACATTCAGCCTTTAGCTGAGCGAACTATAATTCACTCCCCTGCCCGGCACTACTTATTCCCTCACATATTACGTCACTCATGACATGGTCAGTGCCATCACTCATGACATCACTGATGACATCACAAATGTCATCACTGATGACATCATCCACAGCATCTCTGACTCACCTACTCACACCCCTATAAAATCTTTTATACATTCATTGCCACTCCCACCCAACCATTCACAAACCCATTCAGAACCATACCAGTACTTACAAACCCATTCACTAATTCATAGATCTACACACACATCCACTCACTCACGCATACTGCCACTTGTGAACCCACTCACTCACTAATGCAGCCATTTACATATCCACTCATACAGCAATACAGGCGCTCACACACTGAGTGAGTCACCCATAGAACTACGCACACGCCTAGACACTTATCCATACAATCAATCATATAGCCACTTACTCACCCAAACAGTTACCCACCCACCCACTTACTTACTCATACAAATTGTAACACATACTCACTCAGCTATACAGTCACTGACAGAGGCATGCGCTCATCCTTGTAGCCACTCTCACATTAACTCACTCACACATACAGTCACTCCTATGCCCCATCACTCACGTATACTGCCTTTCATATACTTAGTTACTCACCCATACTGATACATGCACTCAATCACCGAAACAGTCATACAGACACACACTCACCCATACATCATCTCACACATGCAATAGTACCCCATACAGCCACTAACTCACCCATTCCCTGATCCATACAGGCAGTCATACACCTCGTCACCCACAAACACAGACACCCAGACAACCATAGACGTAGTCAAACAACCAATCAATCACCCATATAGCCATTCACGTACCCATCAAAATACTCATACACCCACATAGGAATTAACTGGCAGACAGATACACAAATTCACACAACCATTCACTCACCCAAATAAAGCCCAGGGAGGTGGCAGTCATGACTCATGGGTCTGTGGGGAGCCCGCATGGCCCCCACATTTAAAGAACGTTGCCCTGGGGAGGGGGCGGTCCCTGAGGCTGCATTGCGGCAAGTTCCTCCCCACTCATTTAAAAAAGATAGAGCCCCAGGGAGGTGGCAGTCCCCAGGGCTGTGGAGAGCCTGCGTGATCCCCTGTATTTCATTATTATAGCCCTGGGGAGGTGGCAATCTCTGGGGAGGCATAATAATCTGGAATTGCCCCCGGAACCTGTCTAGGCAGTTACCGGTAGGTAGGGATAGTTTCCATATGCAATTTTTTTTATTTGCCTATATGAATGTCAGACCTCCAAAAGATACCATGCCAACTTTAGCTGCATCATTCAATAACAGCCACTGCTCAACAAAGAAGAAGCAACCGAGAACTAACGGCTGGACAATCCTAAACCGGAAAAGGAACTCAAAGATGGCCGCCGCTTCCACTCCCTAGTTGCGGTCTAGTCTTTCTCCCAACAGTTGTAGAGAGATTAGGTGAAGCGCGCGCCTCAAGACAAATACGCACTTCACTGAAGTATTTCCAGATTACGCATCTTAGTTTAGCTAGCTCCAAAGAAATTCAATTTTCGTCGGGCATTCGTCCGGTAACTTCGTCGCTGCATCGCCGTGGGCAGTCAGAGCAGGAGAGGCATTTTCGAGAGCGCCGCTCCAGGTGAAAAGGATTAAAAAAAGACGTTCCAGAACTTGCCTATTCTTCCCCAGTTTATACCGATGTCGAGCAACAGGATTCAGACGGTTGCTTCAGCGACATAGCGCCACCTTCGTGGAGAGACAAACAGAAGACAAAGCTAAGTCATAGTTTGAACGTCGTGTGAGTAGTGCTCAATATGACTTGAAGTGTGAATGGCATTGTAAAACGTTAAAGAGAAAACTGTTAGCACTTACCTCAGAGTAGGTTTTAAGGTAGAACCTGGAAAGAAGGAAAGAAAGAAAAATAAGATTTACAAATGTTGTGTATAGTTTGAAAAAAATACAGAATTATAAAAGGACAAGAGAGAGTTGAATAAGGAATAATTAAATAGTACTTACCCATGAGTGTAGGTATACTCAAACCTGTAGGAAACAAAGAAAGAGTATAGGTATCAAGTTATCTTTAGTTCTAGTGATTTCAAACCTCAGTCTCAGTGTCCACGGAATGTTCAAGAGAAACTTCAGAGAGTCAGCACCAGTGAAAAGTAAGTGAATTAAAGACACTAGAGAAATACAGAATAGATATAAGATAAAAAGAAATATTAAAAGGTTGTTTATGTTTTGGATGAAAATAACTGGTGCATTTATAGAAAGCAGTTAAGAGAAGTGTACAAATTAAAGACACAGAAGAGAGGCACAGTTCTTGAAACAATAGGGTAGGTAGTAGTAACTAGAATTGCCATATGTATAGAAAATAAATAGAGTAGGAGTTTATAATTCATGTTGTTCATTGGTTAGATTCTCTCTGAATTATACAGTCTGCTGAGAAGGAGAAAAAGTAGATGGGTTAAGAGAGGACAGAAGTTTTAGGACCACTCTTCTTGTTTATTATTTTATCCACTCCACCTTCCCCCTCGGGGGTAGTCTTGGAGTCTAGGTATATTACTGGATCTCTGGGGTATCCTTGGGAGGGAGTTGGGAACCAGCGTCTCTGTTCCTGTGTAAGTTCTAGGTAAGATTGTTGCTGACAGAGTGAAGTGCCCAAGTGGTATACTGAGCAGAGATGGCAGAAGGAATAAACTTGCAGACACTAGGAACGGTTTTAGAGACTATACCAAAGGAGTTAGTGGCAGCAAGGGAGGAAAACCAAAGTCTTAGGCAAGAAGTGGTAAACTCAAGAAAAGAGACAGCAGAACTAGCTCAGAGACTAAGACAACCTTTTGGTTCTGGGCAAGACACATTGAATCCTTCCGCTGAAGACTCGAGTAGGATGACAACACAAGTCGTCCATTCCTTGTCCCCTGTTATCTCATTAGCTGCTCCAGAGCGATTTAGTGGGGATCCACAAAAGGCACAAATATTCATCACTCAGTGCTCATTACACTTCATGTGTCGCCCATCAATTTTCCCAGATGCGCAGTCAAAAGTGGCCTTTATTTTATCGTACTTGAGTGGTGACGCAGCATCTTGGTCTATGCCTCTGGTTTTCCGGGATGATCCTATTTTGCAAAATTATGAAAATTTCAAAAAAGAATTCCTCCGGATTTTTGACAGGCGAAGAATCTCCCAAGCAGTAGATAATGAATTGCTTGAATTAAAACAAGGAAATTGGGGCCTTCTAGCATATCTAGCCCAGTTTAATAAACTGGTAGTTGAGACTGACTGGCCAGAGAGTAAAAGGGCCGCAGTTTTCTATAGAGGACTAAGAGATGAGCTCAAGGACGTGCTGGTGCAAATACCCAACCGGCCCACAGAAATCTCAGAACTAATAGACCTGGTCTTAGAAATAGACTTCCGCCAAGGTGACAGAAAAGGGGAAAAGAGAAGAGATTTTAGACCGTCAGTTCCCATATTTGCTCGGGCAAGGTCGGAAGGCAACAAGATTGTGGAAGAACAGACGGGTGCGGAGCCCATGCAAATCGGAACCATAAGGGGTCCTTTAACAAAAGAAGAAAAAGAGAAAAGGAGAACTAGTAACTTAAGCATGTACTGTGATTACAGTGGACATTTTGTTAAAGGTTGTCCAAAGAAACCTAAAACCTCTTTTAAGCCGAAGGAAAACTCGCAGCACCACCTGTAGCGGGAGTTGGACCGGTGGATGCTAATCAAAAGTCAACTCCAAAAGAACATCAAGTAGCCAATATTTTGCAGTCCTCCACCCCACATTGGATCTTATCTATGGTGCTTAAGTTTCGGCAAGTAACATTGACAGAGGTTTCAGTAATGATAGATTCCGGAGCCACTGGACTCTTCTGTGATTTAAAATTCACAATATATAAACAAGGGGTGGAACCTGGGGTGGACAATATTTAACGGGGTCCAGTGTCCGTGTCCGAATCACTAGTAGCAAAAAGAAGTATAAAGTTCCCCGGTAAGATTTTGCAAATGGAGTGTGTGTATGTACATGTGGCAAAGAGAGAAAGGTATTCAAGAGGGAAGGGGGGATTCCCTCTTGGGAACTAAAACCCTCACACACCCAGCAAGCTAGGTGTCATGCTTCATCATATGGGTTCTGCTCCTCGTCAGACTGGCGCTGCAATGTCTGACGGGCTCCCACAAAGGGGCTCTTTATCGGAGATCTTTTGTTCCAGCCATATGGTGCAAGCGTGTAAGAGGGCAGGTGAATGTGTAGTCGTGAAAAAGTGATAGTGAATTAAAAAACGTGGGTTAGTCCACAAAGAACTTTAATAGTGTGGCTAGCTCCCGTGGTTAAAATGGTGGGAGGGGAGATAAACGCCACATGTATTAGCTGCGAAATACCTACAACCCTCTATTTAGTTCGACATGTTTCTTGCAATTCTAGCAATTCCTCAGGACCTCAGTGCTCAGTACTACACAGTGAATTAAAAATTAGTTGATTCAACCTTTAGTCTTAAGGTCAGTAGTAGAGCAGGCCTACTGGTCCTGCCTATAGTGATGCAACCTAAGGAGAAAGGAGAACATATACGGAGAATAGTCAGTGTAGGTCTCCAATGGAAACTAGATGCACTCTTCTCTACAAAATGACAACACACACTGATTTTAGTAAAAAGGCCCAAAGGAGCCTAAGAGAAAGAAGACGGTAGGACGCTTACCCTAAGTGTATCCCTAAGGTGCCCCGCAGTCTGCTCCTGTGGGACCTGCACAGAAGAGTCAGGCACCTAAAAAGAGGAGGACAATTTATATCCTCAGTCAAAGCCGGTATCAAATTGTGGTAAAAACCACTTACAACCGGGCTAGAAATGAGCCAAGTTCACTCGCTGGCATGTATTGCTCACTGCTCAGAACGATATTACTGCAGCAGTAAGCAATCAAGATTGTTTTGGAAGGGCAGCCATTACCCTGTAAGCGAACACTGACAGGGAAAGCGCTGGGCCCCATCAACCACCTCATATCCACAGCGTTATCAGGAACTGAAGGCGTTGGAGTCTGAGAGGAGATTAAGCCTGCGCCCTCCTGCCAGTGAGCCATATGGTGAACTGAACTACGCCTAAGCATGGGCGTAAAATCCGTTCCGCTCGCGGATTTTGCGGATTTTCGGTAAATTCGCAATCCGCGAGATTCGCGAATTTCCCGCAAAATCCGCAAATTTGCACACAGCGGATTTTTTTTTCTTGGTGATACAATTTTGCGGCGTGCGGCGTTTACTTCCCGTCATTCATCGTTTGCCGAGTTATTTTTCTAGATATTTTGCGAGTGCTGCGCCATTTTGGATCTTGCTGCGGGATCTCGCGGGAATTTGGCAAGCGCGATTACGTAATCGCGGCTTGCCAACTTGTACAGCGAGAGTTTGTCAACGCGAGTACGCCGTGATCACGTATCGCGGTACTTCGCAATTGCGAGCTTGTAGATGCGGCGAGCAGCAACAATCTCGCACTCGCGAAAATATAAAATTTGCAATTCTGCACAAGAAATCCACCAGCAAGCAGCATAAACCTTCTGGAAATGATGATTTTTATCTGAATAACTCCTCAGGTTGACATTTGCCTGCACTTTTTTTGCGAGGAGTCCATTTTGGGGAGGGGGGGGGGTGGGAGGAAGAAAGTGCCCCACAGTCTTCAACTTCCTGTTCCTGTCCAGCAGGCTCCTCCCAGTGCTTTGTCCATCTCCTGGTCACTTTTCATTTGGATCTGGAGCTGGAAGGATTACTTTTTGTGGATGCTGCTGGATATTTGGATTTGAGGCCTTTTTGACTTTCTTTGGATCACTTTTGGATTAGAAATTTCACAAGTAAGTTTGTTTGGGGCATTACAGTTGCTGCAACTACAATTTTGGAATTTTCGATTTTTGGGCAGTTTTGGGGCCTTTTGCCCAGGGGTACTCAGTGGTGGGTGCACTGAGTCTTTCTGTGGGGTGTTTTGAATTTAAACATCATGGAGGGGCTGGATGGCTTGGGATTGTGCTGATTTTTCTGTGATTTTCGTTTTTTTGGCCTGTTGTGGCCTTTTCACCCGGGGTAGTGAGTGGTGCATGGGCCTAGTCTTTCTGTGGGTTGTCTTGAATTTAAACATCATGGAGGGGCTGGATGGCTTGGGATTGTGCTGATTTTTTTGTGGTTTTCGTTTTTTCGGCCTGTTGTGGACAGACCATGTGGTTGGGGGCCATTTTGAGTGCTGCTACAGGCCCTGGCCGTGTGCTGTGAGGGAGGGGGCCATTTTGAATGCAGGCAGTGTTCTCAGGCCTGCACCCATTTTGCCTAGCTTTCATCCATTATGCCTAGGGGTAGCGAGTGGTGCATGTGCCTAGTCTTTCTGTGGGTTGTCTTGAATTTAAACATCATGGAGGGGCTGGATGGCTTGGGATTGTGCTGATTTTTCTGTGATTTTTGGTTTTTTGGCCTGTTGTGGACAGGCCATGTGGTTGGGGGCCATTTTGAGTGCTGCTACAGGCCCTGGCCATGTGCTGTGAGGGAGGGGGCCATTTTGAATGCAGGCAGTGTTCTCAGGCCTGCACCCATTTTGCCTAGCTTTCATCCATTATGCCCAGGGGTAGTGAGTGGTGCATGTGCCTAGTCTTTCTGTGGGGTGTCTTGAATTTTAAACATCATGGAGGGGCTGGATGGCTTGGGATTGTGCTGATTTTTTTGCGATTTTCGTTTCTTTGGCTTGTTGTGGCCTTTTCACCAGGGGGTAGTGAGTGGTGCATGTGCCTAGTCTTTCTGTGGGTTGTCGTGAATTTAAACATCATGGAGGGGCTGGATGGCTTTGGATTGTGCTGATTTTTCTGTGATTTTCGTTTTTTTGGCCTGTTGTGGACAGGCCATGTGGTTGGGGGCCATTTTGAGTGCTGCTACAGGCCCTGGACATGTGCTGTGAGGGAGGAGGCCATTTTGAATGCAGGCAGTGTTCTCAGGCCTGCACCCATTTTGCCTAGCTTTCATCCATTATGCCCAGGGGTAGTGAGTGGTGCATGTGCCTAGTCTTTCTGTGGGTTGTCTTGAATTTAAACATCATAGAGGGGCTGGATGGCTTGGGATTGTGCTGATTTTTCTGTGATTTTCGTTTTTTTGGCCTGTTGTGGCCTTTTCACCAGGGGGTAGTGAGTGGTGCATGTGCCTAGTCTTTCTGTGGGTTGTCTTGAATTTAAACATCATGGAAGGGCTGGATGGCTTGGGATTGTGCTGATTTTTCTGTGATTTTCGTTTTTTTGGCCTGTTGTGGACAGGCCATGTGGTTGGGGGCCATTTTGAGTGCTGCTACGGGGGCCATTTTGAATGCAGGCAGTGTTCTCAGGCCTGCACCCATTTTGCCTAGCTTTCATCCATTATGCCCAGGGGTAGTGAGTGGTGCATGTGCCTAGTCTTTCTGTGGGTTGTCTTGAATTTAAACATCATGGAGGGGCTGCATGGCTTGGGATTGTGCTGATTTTTCTGTGATTTTCGTTTTTTTGGCCTTTGTGGCCTTTTCACCAGGGGGTAGTGAGTGGTGCATGTGCCTAGTCTTTCTGTGGGTTGTCTTGAATTTAAACATCATGGAGGGGCTGTAAGCTTGGGATTGTGCTGATTTTTCTGTGATTTTCGTTTTTTTGGCCTGTTGTGGACAGGCCATGTGGTTGGGGGCCATTTTGAGTGCTGCTAAAGGCCCTGGCCATGTGCTGTGATGGAGGGGGCCATTTTGAATGCAGGCAGTGTTCTCAGGCCTGCACCCATTTTGCCTAGCTTTCATCCATTATGCCCAGGGGTAGTGAGTGGTGCATGGGCCTAGTCTTTCTGTGGGTTGTCTTGAATTTAAACATCATGGAGGGGCTGGATGGCTTGGGATTGTGCTGATTTTTCTGTGATTTTCGTTTTTTTGGCCTGTTGTGGCCTTTTCACCAGGGGGTAGTGAGTGGTGCATGTGCCTAGTCTTTCTGTGGGTTGTCTTGAATTTAAACATCATGGAGGGGCTGGATGGCTTGGGATTGTGCTGATTTTTCTGTGATTTTCGTTTTTTCGGCCTGTTGTTGTGGCCTTTTCACCAGGGGTAGTGACTAGTGAGTGTTGCATGTGCCTAGCCTTTCTGTGGGGTGTCTTGAATTTAAGCATCATGGATGGCTTGGGATTGTGCTGATTTTTTTGCGATTTTCGTTTCTTTGGCTTGTTGTGGCCTTTTCACCAGGGGGTAGTGAGTGGTGCATGTGCCTAGTCTTTCTGTGGGTTGTCGTGAATTTAAACATCATGGAGGGGCTGGATGGCTTGGGATTGTGCTGATTTTTCTGTGATTTTCGTTTTTTTGGCCTGTTGTGGACAGGCCATGTGGTTGGGGGCCATTTTGAGTGCTGCTACAGGCCCTGGACATGTGCTGTGAGGGAGGAGGCCATTTTGAATGCAGGCAGTGTTCTCAGGCCTGCACCCATTTTGCCTAGCTTTCATCCATTATGCCCAGGGGTAGTGAGTGGTGCATGTGCCTAGTCTTTCTGTGGGTTGTCTTGAATTTAAACATCATGGAGGGGCTGGATGGCTTGGGATTGTGCTGATTTTTCTGTGATTTTCGTTTTTTTGGCCTGTTGTGGCCTTTTCACCAGGGGGTAGTGAGTGGTGCATGTGCCTAGTCTTTCTGTGGGTTGTCTTGAATTTAAACATCATGGAAGGGCTGGATGGCTTGGGATTGTGCTGATTTTTCTGTGATTTTCGTTTTTTTGGCCTGTTGTGGACAGGCCATGTGGTTGGGGGCCATTTTGAGTGCTGCTACGGGGGCCATTTTGAATGCAGGCAGTGTTCTCAGGCCTGCACCCATTTTGCCTAGCTTTCATCCATTATGCCCAGGGGTAGTGAGTGGTGCATGTGCCTAGTCTTTCTGTGGGTTGTCTTGAATTTAAACATCATGGAGGGGCTGCATGGCTTGGGATTGTGCTGATTTTTCTGTGATTTTCGTTTTTTTGGCCTTTGTGGCCTTTTCACCAGGGGGCAGTGAGTGGTGCATGTGCCTAGTCTTTCTGTGGGTTGTCTTGAATTTAAACATCATGGAGGGGCTGGATGGCTTGGGATTGTGCTGATTTTTCTGTGATTTTCGTTTTTTTGGCCTATTGTGGCCCTTTCACCAGGGGGTAGTGAGTCGTGCATGTGCCTAGTCTTTCTGTGGGTTGTCTTGAATTTAAACATCATGGAGGGGCTGTAAGCTTGGGATTGTGCTGATTTTTCTGTGATTTTCGTTTTTTTGGCCTGTTGTGGACAGGCCATGTGGTTGGGGGCCATTTTGAGTGCTGCTAAAGGCCCTGGCCATGTGCTGTGATGGAGGGGGCCATTTTGAATGCAGGCAGTGTTATCAGGCCTGCACCCATTTTGCCTAGCTTTCATCCATTATGCCCAGGGGTAGTGAGTGGTGCATGGGCCTAGTCTTTCTGTGGGTTGTCTTGAATTTAAACATCATGGAGGGGCTGGATGGCTTGGGATTGTGCTGATTTTTCTGTGATTTTCGTTTTTTTGGCCTGTTGTGGCCTTTTCACCAGGGGGTAGTGAGTGGTGCATGTGCCTAGTCTTTCTGTGGGTTGTCTTGAATTTAAACATCATGGAGGGGCTGGATGGCTTGGGATTGTGCTGATTTTTCTGTGATTTTCGTTTTTTCGGCCTGTTGTTGTGGCCTTTTCACCAGGGGTAGTGACTAGTGAGTGTTGCATGTGCCTAGCCTTTCTGTGGGGTGTCTTGAATTTAAGCATCATGGAGGGCATGGGATTGTGCTGATTTTTCCTTTTTTTCCGATTTTTTTGGGGTGTATAATTGAACTGATGTTCCTCTGTCTTCCATTGCTTTTAGGTGCACAAGACTCAAGAGAACCACCAGTGCCAGGAAGAAGTCCTGCAGCGGTGTGTGTGTGCAGCATAACGTCACGCGACGTCACGTCTGGCCTCAGACAACTCTGCAATTCGTGCAACTGCGGCCTGCTGTCTGACCTGCTCTGAAGAAGATGCCCCCAAAAAAGGTCTCCGTAGCTCCTCTAGCAAGAAAGTTGCTAGTAAGGAGCAGAAGAAGCAAGTTACCAAGGAGGCTGGTGTGCCGGCCGCCGCGTTTTTTGGGAGTAAAAAAAAAAGTACGCCTGCAGCAGCAGCGGGATCTGCTGGGGACCAAGCTGGGAGCAGCACCCCCGCTCCATTGAGCTCAGTGCCTCCACCACCATGCCAACTTAAGTCAAAGCCCTTGAGTGCTTCAGAGGCAGTCAGTGTACTTCTTCAATCACCATCGACCAGTGATGTTGGCTCATCGCAAGAAAGTAGCAGCAATGTCCCTGAATCAACACAGGTTGTTGTAACTCATCTGACAAGTGTTGAACAACCACAGCCGCAACAACAACGCCATGTGCAAGTACAAGCCCAAGTACATGTGGAAGGAGAGGCAGCGCAAGGAGATGCGCAAGCAGAGGTGCATAGAGGGTCACAAGTGCCCACAATAGTTGTTCCTCCCGAAGTAGGGGCACATCAGGAAATTGACAATCAAACCGAGGTATCATTTGAGGAAGCCACTCCTCCTGATGATCATTCATTGTCTTCCACATCCCTAGCAAGGAAAAGATCAAGGGGGGTGTCTACATCTTCTTCAAGCCCACCTCCTTCTGATGATCTGGATGAAGATTGGGAACCATCATCACGGCAGTCTGAGAGTGAGGCACACCATGATCTGACAAAGATACCTAAGCGTAAAAGGAAGGTTGTCGAAAAACTCATAGCTATGGAGTGTGATGAGGCTCAACAAGAAGTGACGGATACTGCTGCTGATAAAGCCTCTCACGACGACGAGCCAGTCATCATAAAGGTCACTGCAGCCCCAGCGGGCATGCAGCAAAGAGACATTTTGACCCTATCCCGAGAAGCTGCTGAGCGTGATGATGATGTCGACGAGGAGGCAATGGAAACACAACAATCATTGGATTTGGAGTTAACTAGTACACCAACACCTACCGCTTCCATATTTCTTCCTCGCAAGAAGGGACCTCCATCCACCTCGACCTCAATTAGTGGTGGTGAAAGTGCAAAACGTACTGAAGTTCGGCAATCCACATCCTCCACTTCATCTGGCATTAGCAGCAGGACCACCACCACCAGTATCGCCGCCTCCTCCGGCCCCCAAAGACATTTCAAGTCTGCAGTTTGGGACTTCTTTAGTGTTTGCCCAAAAAAGGAAAACGTAGCCATTTGTAGCATTTGTAAGCTTCGAGTTAGTCGTGGTAAGTTTGGTATCAACTATGGTACCGGAGGCCAGAGAGGTCATCTTAGGAGACAGCACGCTGTCCAATGGTTTGCGCACCTAGAGGCGATCAAGGAAGCCAGATTTGCACGTAATGAAAACGTCGATGTTTCATCTGATGATGACGAGGAGGAAGAAGACGTGTCAAACACTTCACTTACACCCAGTACCCCTGTCAGCAGCACACCCTATGTGAGCCACACTAAGAGTGTGGGAGAGAGTGAGACACCAATGCGAAAAAGTTCATCAGCGAGCGTAACTGGGTCGAAGATATCATCATCATCATCCCGTAAATCCTTGGTCCAGGGCAACATTAAAAAGATGTTGTTTACAGAAGCGCAATATGAACGCAACCACCCACTGACGCGTCTGTATAACACTAAGCTGGCTAAAATGCTAGCTCTGGACCTTCTCCCTTTTTCTTTTGTAGAAGGGGTTGGTTTTCTAGAATTAGTGGCAGCGCTCTGCCCTAAATGGAAGGTTCCTAGCCGGTTCTATTTTGCCCGAGTTGCGGTTCCAGCACTACATGAAGATGTTCTGGAGGTGATTGGGGCAGCTTTGCAGAAGAGTGCTGTTCACACTATACATCTGACAACAGACATGTGGACCAGTGGCGCAGGCGCTGATTACATGTGCATCACTGCACACTGGGTCTCTTTTTCAGGGGTTAAAGCAAAGCTAAACGCAGGTGTTGACCCGGACCAAGTTTTTAAAGCTACTCGGAAACATGCAACACTAGCCATGTTTGGTTTGGAGAAACGTCACACAGCACACAACATTTTGGATGTGTTTAACACAAAGGTCCTTGACTGGCTGTCCCCAAAAAAACGCCAGGTTGGTTATGTTTCCACGGATAATGGCGCCAATTTAGTTAAGGCCATGCAGCTGGGTGACTATTTCAGAGTGCCGTGTTTGGCGCACTGTATAAACCTGGTTGTCAAAAAATTCTTGAGTGATAAAGACAGTGCAGCGTACAGGGTAGTGGACACCTGCTGAAAAATGTACAAACATTTCAGCCATTCTTTTAAGGCCCGGAAGCATCTGAGGAGCCTGCTATATGAACGTCAAACGCCAGTGAAAGCACTCATCCAGGAGGTGGCAACACGTTGGAACTCAACCTTCTACATGCTTGAGCGTCTGTATGAGCAGTATACGGTACTCGATCCCTATTTCTTAACACAGGGTACAGCTCAGAAGGAGGACCTGAGGATGGGTGCGGCGCAATGGAACATAGTTAAAAGCCTGACATGCATGCTTCGTCCTTTTGAGTTCTTCACACGTGCAGTCAGCAAGGAGGACTGTCATTTGGGAAAAGCTATCCCATTGTTGTACATGCTGGAGCACCAACTGAAGGAGGTGTGTTCTGTGTTTGAAAAAGATGAAGAAAACCAAGACCCTTTTGTTCTGGCGGAGAAATAATTAGAGCACCTACAAGGTGATGAACGTCTTAAAATGATCCACTCAAACCAGCATTACATTTGTGCTACTTTCTGGATCCACGCTACAAAAAGGCGCTGGCAGGCCAAGCATTCTTTCCTTTTGCTGATGAAGATGTTACAAAGTACAAACAGTGGCTAGCCTCCTCAGCCAAGAGGTTTGAAAGAGAACGGCAGCAAATTGAAGGAGAAGGCAGTACATCAGCATCAGCAGGCCATCCCCAGTCACAACAATCCACTTCTGCACCTGTGGCTGTGGCACAAGTGACCTCTCAGCCGTTAAAGAGACCGGCAACCGGATCACCTGCACCACCAGACACAACAGTGACATTGGAGGCTGAAGAGGATTGGCTAGCTCGGCTTGGGTTTGGTTCTCAAAAGGTCACAGCAACAGCTAAGCAAAGTGGAGGAACCTTGGAGGAGAACCTTGAGTCGATGGTGAAGGACTATCTGAATGACTCAACAGAGGTCTATGTTAATGCTGACCCATTGGCGTATTGGCATGGGAAAAAAGAATTGTGGCCACAGCTCTCCAACCTGGCTTAAAACTACTTGTCTTGCCCACTCGCAAGCGTGTCTTCTGAACGTGTTTTCAGTGCTGCTGGTGGCATTGTAACTTCCAAACGGAGCCGCCTCTCGCCCAAAAATGTGGAGAGGTTAACAATGATCAAGATGAATCAGCACCTCATACCACCAGATTACAGAGTACGAGAAAGCGCGCCGGATGAAGACGAGGTGGACAGCAACATAGATGAGGGAATTTCTTCTCTGTCAGGTGACACTGAGCTCACCCTGCCTGAATTCGCAGAGTATGATGACGAAGCCTTATTCTTATTCGTGGACCGTGACACCGATCCCTGAAAATGAGACAATGAATCAATAACTTTCTTTTTGGTCCTTATTCACTTTTATTCCTGTGTGTCTGTCTTTCTTTGTTGTGCACAGTTAATATAATTCAAACTTTAATCACCTAATCACAAAAACAAGCCCATCAGCAGAACTGTCTTCACTTGTTTGCTTATTGATTTGAAGGTGCCGCAGTCTGCATTCCTCAAGTTCACAAGTTCAGAAGAACATGCTCCTCTATCCTCCTCCTCCAGACTCCTATTTCCATCAAAGCAGAGGGCTGGTTTACGCCCAATGAAGAAAGACTCAGCACTTGTGGGGGTGTTGTTTTACCTCTTTGCGGGTGAGTTGACGGCTCTGGGGGCATTGCTGGGAAGCTCTAATACCGGATAAAAGTGGTTTGGACCAAATCCGAGGCGGAAATTTTTTGGTGTTTTTGCTGACTTGCTTGCCTTTGAGGTGCTCTTAGGGGGGGTTCCGGCTGTTTGTGGGTGAGTTTCGTGGTCTGTGAGCACTGCTGGGACACTCTAATCTTGATTGCATTTGCTTTTCAGGAAATCCGTGGTGGTAAACCGGGCTTATGGCCTAGCTACATAGCGCGTTTGGACCGAAGGCCGAGAAATATTGTAAGTATGAGATTTTGCTTTTGGCCTGTTTGGGGGTGTTATGCTTTTTGGCGGGTGGGTTGGCAGGTCTTGGGGCATTCCTGGGAAGGTCTAATACCGGATAGAAGTGGTTGGGACAAAATCCACGCTGATTTATTTTTTGCTATTTCTGACATTTTGCTCAATGTAGCGTTTTCGGGGGCCTGTTTGGGGGGCGTCCTGGTGTTTGTGGGTGGGTTTCGGGGTCTGGGAGCACTGCTGGGACACTCTAATCTTGATTGCATTTGCTTTTCAGGAAATCCGTGGTGGTAAACCGGACTTATGGCCTAGCTACACAGCGCGTTTGGACCGAAGGCCGAGAAATATTGTAAGTATGAGATTTTGCTTTTGGCCTGTTTGGGGGTGTTATGCTTTTTGGCGGGTGGGTTGGCGGGTCTTGGGGCATTCCTGGGAAGGTCTAATACCGGATAGAAGTGGTTGGGACAAAAATCCACGCTGATTTTTTTTGTTGCTATTTCTGACATTTTGCTCAATGTAGCGTTTTCGGGGGACTGTTTGGGGGGCTTCCTGGTGTTTGTGGGTGGGTTTCGGGGTCTGGGAGCACTGCTGGCTATGGATACTTTACTTTGCAAGAGGTTTGAAGCAAATCCATGGTGGCAGAGGGGAGTTAGGGCCTAGCTGCAGAGCGCGCGCGGAGTGATTTGGGAAATTGGCAAAAAAAATGACTAAGTCCCCATTTTTGTACTTTTGCTCTTTGGCTGTTTGGGGGTCTTCTACTCGTTTTCTCCTGGGTTGACGGCTCTGGGGGCATTGCTGGGAAGCTCTAATACCGGATAAAAGTGGTTTGGACCAAATCCGAGGCGGGATTTTTTTTGTGTTTTTGCTGACTTGCTTGCCTTTGAGGTGCTCTTAGGGGGGGTTCCGGCTGTTTGTGGGTGAGTTTCGTGGTCTGTGAGCACTGCTGGGACACTCTAATCTTGATTGCATTTGCTTTTCAGGAAATCCGTGGTGGTAAACCGGACTTATGGCCTAGCTACACAGCGCGTTTGGACCGAAGGCCGAGAAATATTGTAAGTATGAGATTTTGCTTTTGGCCTGTTTGCTGGTGTTATGCTTTTTGGCGGGTGGGTTGGCGGGTCTTGGGGCATTCCTGGGAAGGTCTAATACCGGATAGAAGTGGTTAGGACAAAATCCACGCTGATTTTTTGTTGTTGCTCTTTCTGACATTTTGCTTAATGTAGCGTTTTCGGGGGCCTGTTTGGGGGGCTTCCTGGTGTTTGTGGGTGGGTTTCGGGGTCTGGGAGCACTGCTGGGACACTCTAATCTTGATTGCATTTGCTTTTCAGGAAATCCGTGGCGGTAAACCGGACTTATGGCCTAGCTACACAGTGCGTTTGGACCGATGGCAGAGAAATATTGTAAGTATGATATTTTGCTTTTGGCCTGTTTGGGGGTGTTATGCTTTTTGGCGGGTGGGTTGGCGGGTCTTGGGGCATTACTGGGAAGGTCTAATACCGGGTAGAAGTGGTTGGGACAAAATCCACGTGGAAAAGCCTTTTGGCACTTTTTGTAACTTAGGGTTCGTTAGGGTTAGCCCTAGCAGCAGGATTGCATGTGTTTCGGGGTGTTCTAGATTTTTGCAACTGAGTTCTGGGGTCTTAGAGCACTCGTGAGAATGTGTTATTTTGGTTGCAAGTCATTTGAAGAAAATCCATGGTGGGAAAGGGGGGATTTGGCATAGTTAAAGAAAGCCTTTGCCACTATTCTTAACTTAGGGTTCGTTAGGGTTAGCAGTATTTCTATTGCATGTGTTTGGGTGGGGGGTTTTCGAGTCTTGGAGCGATGCTGGCTATGGATACTATTGCTTGGTTGCTTGCAAGTGGTTTGAATACAATCCACGGTGGGTAAGGGGGGATTTGGGCCTACTTTTACTTTTAAAGTACGTTTTGTCACCAGTTTTCTGCTAGGCCTCGTTTTTTGAGATTTGATTGGGGGTCTTCTACATTTTTGCGACTGGCTTTAGTAAGGGTCTGGGTGGGAGCACTGCTGGGAAGATCTAATTTTGTTCTAAAACACAGTTTACAGTACACCTAGCTTGAGGGGAAAGATCCGCTACATTAATTTGCCCATACTTATTTATCCTTCAAAAGGTGACTCACTAGGAAAATCAAAGTGTGACTTTTTGCACTCCACAGCCTACATACCTTATATTTATTTATCAGTGGTGTTGTAATATTATATCACTTCCTGTTTTTCGTTGAACAATTACAGGCCGGGTTTCAGTCTGTGCAATGGGGAAAAAAGCATGGAGTCAGGCTTCACATTAGCGAGCCGCAATTCAGCATCCGCCAGGCAGGCAGTGGACAGGGTGTCTTCTGGTCACCAACATTGATGGACGAAGCGTCAGATGGAATGGAGGAGTGCCGCTAATAAGAGGAATTGTTTTCTGCATGCAACTTACTTACCAATTTCAACAGGACAACTACAACAACATACAGATACAGTATCCATTGTTATTTTCTTTGACTGTGACTGCATTTCTTGGATCTCTCTCTGCTTCTAAATTGATCCCTTAACACATCACTTAGTCCACTCCACTATCACATCTGCACCACACATAGTCATTTGTAAGTGCTCCTACGTAATTCGCAAGTCGCAGCACGCCCCAGCCCGTAGAGGACTGGGATGGCCCCAATGATGAAGCATGTCACCAAGGGGCAACCCTGGTGAGTGAGGGGACACCTAGAAAAAGAGCAATTTCTCCTTTTCTATCTACTATACCTTCCAGACCAACCCCATTGAGTGTTGTGAATGGATTTATAGTGACCAGCAAGGCTCTCAGGTATCTGGCAACAGAGACCTTATGTTGAATATAGTTATCAATATTTCCACACACGCCCTGTACTGTCGCATTCTTTCTTCCACAGTTGTCGAAAGTACTACTTACTTTTCACTGACATGCATGCAGTAGTGCATGCACTTTCAAAGATTGATGGATAGGTTTGTACCCTAAGATTTGTTTATGTTCAATTGTTTGTCCATGCTGTGCTTTTTTTACGGGTGTCTTCTGGTCACCAACATTGATGGACGAAGCGTCAGCTGCAATGGAGGAGTGCCGCTAATAAGAGGAATTTTTTTCTGCATGCAACTTACTTACCAATTTCAACAGGACAACTACAACAACATACAGATGCAGTATCCATTGTTTTTTTCTATGACTGTGACTGCATTTCTTGTATCTCTCTCTGCTTCTAAATTGATCCCTTAACACATCACTTAGTCCACTCCACTATCTCATCTGCACCACACATAGTCATTTGTAAGTGCTCCTACGTAATTCGCAAGTCGCAGCACGCCCCAGCCCGTAGAGGACTGGGATGGCCCCAATGATGAAGCATGTCACCAAGGGGCAACCCTGGTGAGTGAGGGGACACCTAGAAAAAGAGCAATTTCTCCTTTTCTATCTACTATACCTTCCAGACCAACCCCATTGAGTGTTGTGAATGGATTTATAGTGACCAGCAAGGCTCTCAGGTATCTGGCAACAGAGACCTTATGTTGAATATAGTTATCAATATTTCCACACACGCCCTGTACTGTCGCATTCTTTCTTCCACAGTTGTCGAAAGTACTACTTACTTTTCACTGACATGCATGCAGTAGTGCATGCACTTTTAAAGATTGATGGATAGGTTTGTACCCAAAGATTTGTTTATGTTCACAATTGTTTGTCCATGCTGTGCTATTTTTTCTTGTCTCCCAAAACCTTTCCCAAAAACCCCCCTACCCATCAATTTTTCAAACCCTAACCATCTTCCCCCGGGCTGTGTGGTTTTGATTGATGTGTGACTAAATTACAGCAATAAATCCACACACTTGCTGGGGAGGATAAGGTGATAGCAACAGGCTGGTG
This sequence comes from Lissotriton vulgaris, assembly GCF_964263255.1. Taxonomy (NCBI): domain Eukaryota; kingdom Metazoa; phylum Chordata; class Amphibia; order Caudata; family Salamandridae; genus Lissotriton; species Lissotriton vulgaris. The sequence goes on from NC_141694.1 coordinate 888,935,613, forward strand.
AAGAAATCCGAGGATATATTCTTACTCTGCTTGACAAAGACCCATGGCTAATGTCAAAGAACTTCAACCGAATTAGTAGTTATACTTTACCATTTGTTAGGCTACAATGTGGCACTGTTCTAGTGTACTGTCACCTGCTATATTCTCTATTGTACCGTTGTATTGCTCAGGAGGACAAACCAGATTTCATTTTCTTTTTTTTCATAGGCATGCAACTGCCACTGTGTCACACCACTAGTACCACCGCTATGAGGAAATTTCATCCGCCCAGGATTGCCAACCTTAATCGCCATTTCCCGTGGAGCCAGCCCTGTGCCGAGCCCTACTTTGAAACACAAATTACAGGACAGGTAAGATAAGCGTTTGTTGGGAGGGAGTATAATGGAGTATTAGGAGAGACGAGAGACTGACGGTAGTACTACTAAAGTCCTAGGACTCTTGTTTGGGCATTTACACTTAAAGGAAGAAAATGGAACTAAACTTTCAGGAAAACAAAGTTACTGTTAAACCCCCACCCACCAGGCAAGCAGTAAAAACAGGTATGGTCAGATAAAGTTTCAAAAAGTATATTTTTATAGCCCTAACAAAATAATCTCCCGCAAGACCCTCCCTAACCCCAAAGGTTGTCCTTTAAAAGTCCCAAACCCAACTCCCGATTCCCACCCCCCAAAAGTCTCTAAAAAAGGGGCAAGGGACACTATGGGTGGATGCTGTTTACTTTTTGGGCCAGGGCATCATACTCCTCGCGGAGCAAGGCATGCTCTAAGTGGAGCCCCTCCAACACGTTTGTAAAGTGGTGGAGCTCCTGCTGAAGGTGGGACACCCTCAGGGTACTGCGGCGCAGGCGTGCCTTGCAGTTGCAATGGCTGTGAGAGGCAGCTGTTGTCCTTGCTGCTCGGCGTCGGCGTTTGGCTTTGGCTGGAGCACTGTGCTGGGTGGCAGCCCGTGGGGGCACGGAGGCCGATGCAGCCGACGTTGTTGTCGTGGTCGACTGCGCACTTTCGTCGTCCTCCAGGGCCACCAGCCGCCGATATTCTGCAACAGTGGCATCGATGCTCCGTTGCCGGGCCGCTCTAGCCAGCTCCTTCCTCCTTGTTGGTTTGGAAGGAGCATCTATATGAAGAAAGAAAGACATAGTCTGTAACCAATGCTCTTTATGATTAACTCAATCATTCAGCAGAAATTTGTGTTGCAGTACAACTAGCAACTTGCAAGCGCATTACTTAACTATTGAGGCCAGTATCTATCTAACCTCCCACTTCTTCATCCTTGCTCTAACATTAGTGGGAGTTTAAGGAACAAATTCTACGAGCACTATGGACTTCCATTGGAGTCGACTATGAAAGTACACCAGTCTTATTCTTCTTCTAGTCTCTTGTTTAGGAAAATTGGTACGTTATCTTCTGCAAGCCGGCATAATGCAAGCGCAGTGAACTTGCACCCGAGAAAAAGAGACGCACGCCATGATGAGTGACCTAGACTTGCGTTACTGTACCGGTCCAGTACATGCAGGTGGTGAAGCTCTTACTTTTCTATTACGGGTGGCACTGAGAATACTCTGTTACAAGGGCTACTGCTTAATTAATTTAACTTTCACCCTACAGTGCAAATGAGTACTAGAAATGGAAAATGAAGAAGATAAATAATCTGATTATCTATCACTTCACATGGGATGTTTTTGCTTACATATGGGATGACTTTAGGTGCTTTGCTTTTTATTGAGTGACCAGTGATACATCCACACATGAATGACTGAGTACTACTAAACTTATTAAGAGAGGTAGGGAGTGGCCACCGTAATAACCGGATCTATGCTGTGCTTGCAATACAAACTACTGCTACTATTGATGGTAGTATTTGGACAAAATTACAACTTCTTTTCCTTGCCTTTCCTACACTGGAACGGACGTGCGGGTGCAGTGTTACATGCTCTTCAAAGTTACACTTAGTTCATCCACTGACCGTCTACTCTCTCTAGATCATGGGTACTCACAAACTTTCTCTCAGGGGCTAAATTCACAGTGTAGTTTGTGGCCGAGGGCCGCACTGGTGGGGGCGGAGTCAGAGGGGGCGGGGCTACAGCAAAACGAAAACTTGTGACCATGAGGTTGCACACAGGTCCCTGCAGCAGATGCCTTCATCCACTGAGCCACCAGACCCAGCATTTACATACATCTCTCTCCCTCCTGCTCTCCCTCCTGCCCTCCCTCTCCATCTCTCTCTCCCTCCTGCCCTCCCTCTCCCTCCCCCTCTGTCATCTCACTGTGTGTGTGTCTGTCTGTGTCAGCCTTCAGCCCGGGCTGAGACAGCTTCCTCAACGCGCACACACAGACAGCCACACCAAAGTACTTAACAGGTCTTTAAAAGACCATTAACATATTATTGAGGCTTTGTTTGTTGTAGCGCCCCTGCATCTCCACCCTGACAATCACTGCTTGCCCGGCCCCACAGAGCAGAGGCTTTGTTCTATTTCACCTCTTTGTGGCCCTGCAACTCCACTCTGCTCTGTGGGGGCCGGGGGAGCAGTGATTGTCAGAGTGGAGATGCAGGGGCGCTAACAGGTGAAATACAACAAAGCCTCTGCTCTGTGGGGGCCGGGGGAGCAGTGATTGTCTGCAAGGTCTGCGCACCGCCAAGGAAGGCTTGCCGGGTCGCCACCGGCCCGCGGGCCGTACTATGAGTACCCCTGCTCTAGATACACATATGCTATCTAAGAGTCAGATAGTAGCATGATCCAGGTATATTATGGACACATACAGTTTCTGTGTCACCCACCCAGGCTGTTGTCCTTCCACCAATCATTGCTTCATCATTCACCCAGCCATGCATCTCATATTCTTTCCTTCCCAGCCACGTCTTCAATCTCAATAAGTAAGGAATATATAAGAGCTTACCTCTGCCCGCCACCACCACCGTCTCAACTCTCACAGCCGGCACTGGAGCCGCCGCCTCCTCCCCTGAAGAATTGCCCTCTGCCTCCGTGTCGAGCACCACCACCTCCGCGCTGGCCCCGCCACCAGATGTTCCACCTACAAAGTACATTTAAGAATGTTAGAATAAACCACTCACTAGTATTTGGTCTAGGAATGAAGACATGTGAAAACAATGTAATTTGAGACTGTCTACTCTAAAGAAAAAAAAAATGTCCCTTTTTCCAGGAAAGGGTGTTGTCTTGCTGCACTTTTTGGCACAACTGATGAAGGCTGGCTTTTTAACACGCACCATTTTTCTCCACACAGACAGAAGATGGACTTCTAACAACAAGATCAAGTTGAAACCAGGTGAGAGCTCGGCTCGACCACAAGAAATGTCTTCAATTAATCGTCAGCACTAACCACTTTTCCATTCTCAGTTAAACGTTTAGTTTTTTTATTATGACTTCATTTTAATAAATGTGTTTACTTTTAATAAAGCTTTTAAACTTAAATAGACTCTGTGTTTTTTGGTCCAGACTAGAGTGACTGAGCGAAAGGTTTTGCAATTTTTGCAAGCATGAGTCCGTGCCTCTGACACTTCTTGACTCTGACTCCGAGTCCGTACTCTTGAGCTACGTTGGATAATCATCATTGGGGATCAATCATCGATGAATTCGGGAGGTAAATGACTGTGCCACACTATGTAGTCAGTCAGTAAGGACATTGGGGGTTCAAAGTCTGTTATCACAGAGGTATGTGGAAACTCTAACAGCGCCTATTATAATTGATAAGCAATGCACTATTTATTGTCCATAGTTCTGTTTCTGCAGAAGAATTGTCCCCGCAACAGTAGTGGTATGGATTGTCCTCCTATCCAAACCAAAAGGTAGTATCTTATTCTTTCTTGGTGGTCATTCACATTTTATAGTTGGGAATTTTCAAAGCAGATAGAACACTTCAAAAGACATTATGGACAATCCCAGAGGACTGCACTAAGTTGATAGAGCTATTGCTGACTAGAATGGGAGTTTCGCCAACCGTGCAATCTTAGTTAGCTACACAGACAGACTAATAAGAATAGGGAGTCATAGTAGAGGCAGGATAAGAATTTAGATACAGTCTACAAGAAGATCAAAGACGATTTTGAAAAAATCAAATGAGGAACGCTAAGAAAAATAGGTACTAGTCTAAAATGAAAACTTACTGGGGCCAGCAAAGGAGCCCTCGCCTGCCCGATCCTGGCCCTGTTCAACAGCATCCGCCGCCTGCTGCTCTTGTGTCCCCTCGCCCCTGGGGGGAGCTGACGTACAACATGAAAGAAAGAACAGAAAACATGGATGATTGTTGCTTGTCAATGTCAACCAAATCAAACATTTCAAACCAACAATAACAAAATATTTCCGCGAAATTATATTGATTAGGGTTAGTTTTCATTGATTTGCAGACCTGCGACTTCGAAAGTCACGTAACTCACTAAACAAAGTACTGAAAGGTTCACCTAGGACTGGCAGGCAGCAGTCCGCAGGCAAGACGCAAAGTGACAGACAAACTCCATTGTGATTTCAGTCAGATCAGTGACAACACTAACAGTTGCCTGCTACATAACCAGTCATTTAAATAGTCAAACTATCAATCCACCGCCACTATTTTTCTTATTGTCAGGGGTACAAAGGAAGGGGCAGATTTAAGCCCCTTGCGGCTCTTTTGCTCCGTTCTTGCGTGACTTTTGTGACGCACCAGCTAAACAAAAGAGGCGCCATGGTGCGGCGTATAATATTATAACAGCGTGACGCATTTGGGAGATGCATCCCGTTAAAAAGCCCTGCGCCATCAGGGGGCGTTCCGGCGCAAGGGAGGGCATTCCTGCGCTGGAACACATCCTAAAAGTGGCTGAGGGAAATCTACAAAATTTCAATCAGTCACCTTTAGGACAATAATGCGTCACACAAACCCTGCACCTGCTTGAAGCAGACGTAAGGCTTGACCCAGCATTGGGGAGATAGGGTACCCCAGAGCATTGCTGGAGCTGCGCCATCGTTGCGACGCAACTCCAGCAGTAAAGCTTCGGTGACGTTTTGGGCCCATGGTGCGCCGCATTGCAAATACGGCGCACCATGTTTGGTGGTGGTAGCGGGCCGCACAATTACTGGTGCATCCCTGCTACTTTGCAGGGATGCGACGGTAATTGCAATTCTGCCCCTTAGGGGCATACTTACTTACGCGTTCTGGCGCATCTCCAGAGATGCGCCAGATCAAATGCGTCACGCAAAACTACCCTTGCGACACGGCAAATGCGCCTCATTTACAATGCGGCGCGCCCTGGCGCAAGGGTAGGCACTTGCGTGACGCATCTCGTCACGTAAGAGCGGCGCATCTCTGGAGTCACGTCGCCAACGCAATGCAACTCCAGTAAAGATCAGGGCCACCCAATACTTAACATGCTGTGTCAGTCCTTACGCCTGCTTCAAGCAGGCATAAGGAATTGAATTGACGTAGCAGCGTCGCAGAAGTGCCTGCGTTAAATCTTGTAGATTTCATGCAGGCACTTTTGCGAGGCGCACAGCCGCCGGACCGCCCACCCTGCGTACTAGGAACGCACCCATTGTGGCGCAGGCCCATGGCTTTATAACGTGACGCATCTCCCTAGATGCGTCACGCTGTAAATGACTCGCAGGGATGCGCCACGTTTACGCCGCTGTTGCATCACGCAAGGCAACGTAAACGTGGCGCAAGAGGCTGGTAAATGTAATCTGCCCCCTAGTGTCTAGCATTACGCAGTTCTGTAAAGTACACTCATACATAATAGTTACTCAGGCCAATGACACCACAAAATAGAAAACAAATAAGCATAGTAGCAATGCCACTGAGAAGGAGAGCAGTGCACCTGAAATGCACAGATGATTTTGAAATATAATTTAACTACAATGTAATCGTCAGCAGCATTATTGGCTTGCTCCATGTAAAAAACAAATATTTGCAATACAACAACACAGAGCAGGAGAAAACATAGTAGTGAGTGATGAAATAGCTACTACTACTCACCAAGCCCGGGGATCTCCAAGCCGAGCTGGTCCAGCAGGTCACGCTCCTGGTCCAGGAGGTCCGTCCAGCGGTGGGTGGCCTGGCTGTAGGTGCGCTGGACCCCAGAGAGTTGGGACATGGCCCAGCACACCTTCTGCCACCGCTTCCGGCGCTCCCGGATGTTGTAGCCGCCGGCCGCGATCCTGCCGCCTCCCGCGATGATCCTGGGCTGGCGGCGCTGGACGAAGTAGACCAGCGCGCCCACTTCCTCCGGGCTGAAGATCTCCCGTCGCGTCACCTGCTCCCCCCTCAATCGCCCGCATGCTGTCCTGGCACGGGGTCCAGGACTCCTCCTCCCCGCCGCCGCTGCGTCCCCCAAGTGCCTGGGCAGCTTCACGGCGCCTGGCTTCACCATGGTCTGGGCAGGTAAGGTAGGAAGTAGAAAATTAAGAAGGAATAGGATAGGGAAGAAGAAAAGAAAAGAGTTTAAAAAAGTAGTTTAAAAGTAAACAAAAATAGCAGAAAAGACAAAAATATACAGCTAGGAAAAGAGAGGGATAGATAAGAAGCAAAATCGTTCGAAAAAAAACTGAAAACAAGCAAAGGATGGCAAAGATAGCAAGAGGATAAACACCATGCCCAGACACAGGAAATGAATGAAAAACAAGATGGCCGCCCGTTCACGAGCGCGAAAGTAAGTTCGCACGCGATTTTCCTCGCGATCTCGTGCGAACTTGTACTCGCAATGCGCTTACTTCGCGAGATTATACATAGCGGGCGGAAACGGAAATACGTCACGCAAACGAAATGGCCGCGCCCGTACTCGACCTTGGGGTAAATTAGCGTGTTGCGCTGCAAGCGGCTCGCGAATACTGCAAAAAAACTCGCGAAATAACACGCCGCAAAAAAAATATAAAGCTCATTCGCATGAATTGGCGGCTTCCGCGGTCGGTTTCACACGACGCCGAGCCTCGCAAATAGCGCGAAATTACCGAAAAACGATTTTTGCAAAAGCAAAACAAATGAGCAGGTGCAAAAGGTCAATCTCATGATTTGTAACTATTCCCTGTTGTGCTTCCTGAGGGGGCCCTCCAGAATTCGGTTGCCTGCTTGCAACTATTGTGTGACCCTGCTCTGACCTTAACTGTATGCCACAAAGGTCCTGATTTACAGCTAAGGGAGCAGACAGGCAGGTGCCAGGCTGGAACTTCAAATTCAGTGACACATTAATTAGCCCCTAATTCATTATTGTCAGTTGGGGCAGGGCAGGTGTTGTTAATAAACTAACCCCAAATTAATTCATGTCAGTTGAAGCAGGGCAGGTGTGCTTGCTTTTCCCCCCCATCTTCTACAGTGATGATGAACCAGAGGGTGGCATTGATGTAACAGAGGGTGGCATGGGTCAAAGAGAGGGTGGCAGTGGTGAAACAGAGGGTGCTGGGAGGCTGTGATGATGAACCAGACGTAGAAACAACATAGTCGCGACCGTTGCGAGCCGACAAGTAAGTTTGCAGTTGCGAACTAGTACCAAATCCTCGCGAACTGGCAGAAACACTTGCGAACACAAAAAAAAAAAATCTGCAAATTCGCGGGAATTTGCAGATTTTGCGGATTTCGAGTTCGCAAATTCGCAAAATTCGCGAACGCCAGATTCGCAAAATTCGCCCATGCTTAACTACGCCCACCGTCTCTTGTGATTGCCAGTGTGCCCCGTGTTCACCGGTAAAAGCGTACACAACAATTCCAGAGTGGACCGTCTCAATCAGCCTCAATCAGCCTCAATCGTTGACATGGTGAAAATCAGGTAGAAGCCCGACCCGAAATGCTCTCTTGTACCCTGCATCTCCATGATCCGGCGAGTCCCGCGGGGGGCGTGGTCACACGGTCAATACTCGCGCATGCGCAATGGCAGATGTTTACAAACTAATGATGGTCTGGTTGAGCAGACGGCATGGAGGGTGCCACCCGGCGGCCATCTTGGGTGTATAGATCGTATGGATATGAAAGCTAGCACCCATGATCGTGAAGCTCAAACCGATGAATGTGTTGTGCATAATAATGACGACCATGCTAAGAAATACTTTATACATATTCCTTAGGGTGATAAACTCCAACAATTTGTAAAAAAGGGTTTGTAAAAAAGGTTTGTAAAAAGGTTAATAACCTATCACAATGTCGTCGAATATCAATGGTTCATTCCGCATAAAGGGGATAGTGTTAGGTTCACAGGGCAAGCTAAACAGGTAAAGGGGGGGCGAGAGAGAGTGAATGTCACTCTTAGAAACACCCCAAGGGGGCGAACTATTTGGTTCTAATGGTAAGGATAGTAGTCTGTACTGTGAAATGAGCGCAGCAATTGGAGCTGGGGGAGCGTGACCAATAGTAGGATGGATCACAGGTGGGCCACTAGTGAAGGAGCACTAGGTCTGTATTGCCTATAGGATAGACCACGCGAATGAATGTATGGAGAACTTGTGATGGTCTCTCTCTTGGTCTAGTGGTTGAAGGAGGACCAAGGGACAGCGTCGTTGAGACCCACTGTATCTAGTCTCAATCGATGCACCCACCTCTGTTCAATCCTGAACAAGCCTTGTTTTGTGATTCCAGGGTGGCATTCTAGAACCAACCAGCGGATGCTATCGGCTGGGTGTCCTTGTTGTGTGTAATGTTGGTACAGTTTGGTGTGTGTCTTAAGGCATCTGATATTACTCTTGTGTTCTTGTATGCACAGTTTAACTTGTCTCATCGTCATCCCAATATAGTGTTGGTCACAGGGGCACGTGAGTAAGTAAATGCATTTAGCGCTGTTGCAATTGGTATGCCTCCGCATATGCCAGACAAAAGTATTTGACAATTGGATCTCTTTAGTTAGACTAGTCTGAGGACACACTGTACAACCCCCACAAGGAAAATGGCCCTCTACTGGCGGGAGATCCCATAATGTGCTCTGGTTATTGGTGTTTGATTTTTTGGGTCTTGTATGGATCAGTGCGTCCTTTAAATTGGAGGTGCGTTTGAATGCAAAGCTCGGGCGTGGAAAATCTAGACCCCGGGAGTTAATGATGCTCCAGTGTTTATTGATTGTTTTCTTTATGAAAGCTGAGTTTTTAGTTAAAGAGGTAACGCAAGTGATCACATCTTCAGGCTCTTTTAAGCGAGTCTCCAGTAAGGCTTCCCTGGGATTGTTAGCGGCCCGTTTGTAGGAGTTTTTAATCAATCTAGTTGGGTAACCCCTGTCTCGCAATTTGTGCTGTAGGACACTTGCTTCCTGTTTAAAGTCAGTGTTCATAGTACAGTTCCTGCGGACCCTGAGGAATTGCCCGAATGGGAGATTATCCCTCAGGGCCCTCGGATGATAGCTTTCGTACAGGAGCAAGCTATTTCTGTCTGTATTCTTGCGGTAAAGTGTGGTACTCAAACCCTCAGCTTCTAGGTCTAGGAAGGGGATGGATGTATCAGAAATTGTCCCTGTAAATTTTAGGTAAGGATTTTGTCCATTGATCCCGGTACAGAAGGTTTCACATGACAAAACGGTCTCCCCTCCAAAAAAACAGGATGTCATCAATAAAGCGACGCCAGAGTGTTATATTGCCCAGAAAAGGGTTCTGGGGTGCTCTGCTGACTCTCTCCTCAAATGTAGCCATATAGATACAGGCTAGACTGGGGGCAAAAGTTGAACCCATGCATTTGATGGTAGAGTTGTGTACCATATTGAAAAAAGTTCTCAGTGAGGGCTATGTTGGCGCACGCCATGATAAAAGACACTGGCGTAGGGGAGCACCACTCCTCTTGCAGCATGGTAGCCTCCACGGCTTCAAGTGTGGCCTGTTGTGGAATGTTTGTATAAAGTGCTTCCACCTCTAATGTCAGGAGGAGGTCTACACCCTCTCTCCCTTCAATGTTGTCTATTAGACGGAGCACATCCCTGGTGTCTTAGAGAAATGAAGGAATTTTCTTGACCAATGGTTGCAAGAAGAAATCGCAAAACTTGGAAAGTGGTTCAAGTAATGAGCCAATCCCAGAGACAATTGGTCTCCCCGGGACCGGTGTTGTACCTTTATGTATTTTTGGGAGGGTATAGAAATAGGGTATTACAGGTTCTCTGGTCAGAAGAAAGGCAGCCTCATTCTTCGTGATCCACTCATTAGTCTCACCCTCCAGGATTAGACTGGTGATAGTTGTCGTTAGTCTTTTTGTGGGGTCTACAGTGAGAGGGTGATAGTGAGAGTTATTGGCCAATTGGGGTTTGCACTCTGCGTCGTAGTCCTTGCTATTCTGAATCACAGTAGCACCCCCTTTGTCTGCCTGTTTTATGACAATAGAGGTGTCGTTGGCTAGAGATTGAACAGCCTGTCTTTCCGTTGTGCTGAAATTGTTAAAGCGGTTCAGAAAAGGGGGTGGTTCAGAAAAGGGGGTGGTGATGGACAGAGTATCTGAATTAAACAGAACAATCATACCCAGTCAACAGATCAGGGCTTGATCCGTCACCGTTTTTTAGCTCACTGCACCATCCCAGCTCAGAACCTGGCCACATGCAAATTAGTCTGTCCCTTGCCCAGTGCATCATGGGTACAGGGCAGACCAAACTACCAAGCCAATTCTTATACTGGGAAGGAAACAAGCTTCCGGGGACCGGTTTCTGGCATTACTGCCGTCTTCGGCCCGGCTTGCTTGAATTCTGATGGTGCAATGAGCAAGGGACTCACATCTGAGTATACCCTTCCACGCTTGTGGTGGACAAAACGATTCAGAAAAGGGGGTGGTGATGGACAGAGTATCTGAATTAAACAGAACACTCATATCCAGTCAACAGATCAGGGCTTGATCCATCACCGTTTTTTAGCTCACTGCACCATCCCAGCTCAGAACCTGGCTACATGCAAATTAGTCTGTCCCTGGCCCAGTGCATCATGGGAACAGGGCAGACCAAACTACCAAGCCAATTCTTATATTGGGAAGGAAACAAGCTTCCGGGGAACGGTTTCTGGCATTACAGCCCTCTTCGGCCCGGGCTTGCTTGAATCCTGATGGTGCAATGAGCAAGGGACTCACATCTGAGTATACCCTTCCATGCTTGTGGTGGACAAAACGATTCAGAAAAGGGGGTGGTGATGGACAGAGTATCTGAATTAAACAGAACACTCATACCCAGTCAACAGATCAGGGCTTGATCCATCACCGTTTTTTAGCTCACTGCACCATCCCAGCTCAGAACCTGGCTACATGCAAATTAGTCTGTCCCTGGCCCAGTGCATCATGGGAACAGTGCAGACCAAACTACCAAGCCAATTCTTATATTGGGAAGGAAACAAGCTTCCGGGGACCGGTTTCTGGCATTACAGCCGTCTTCGGCCCGGCTTGCTTGAATCCTGATGGTGCAATGAGCAAGGGACTCACATCTGAGTATACCCTTCCACGCTTGTGGTGGACAAAACGATTCAGAAAAGGGGGTGGTGATGGACAGAGTATCTGAATTAAACAGAACACTCATACCCAGTCAACAGATCAAGGCTTGATCCATGACCGTTTTTTAGCTCACTGCACCATCCCAGCTCAGAACCTGGCTACATGCAAATTAGTCTGTCCCTGGCCCAGTGCATCATGGGAACAGGGCAGACCAAACTACCAAGCCAATTCTTATACTGGGAAGGAAACAAGCTTCCGGGGACCGGTTTCTGGCATTACAGCCGTCTTCGGCCCGGCTTGCTTGAATTCTGATGGTGCAATGAGCAAGGGACTCACATCTGAGTATACCCTTCCACGCTTGTGGTGGACAAAACGATTCAGAAAAGGGGGTCCGACTAATTTGCATATAGCCAGGTTCTGAACTGGGGTGATGCAGTGAGCTAAATAACGGTGATGGATTCAGCCCTGATCTCTTGACTGGGTAAGAGTGGTCTGCTTAATTCAGACACTCTGTTCATCACCACCCCTTTTTCTGAATCGCTTTTGGCCACACAGGTGTGGCAGGGTATACTCAGGCATGAGTCCGTTGCTCACTGCACCACCAGGATTCAAGCAAGCCGGGCTGACGACGGCTGAAATGCCAGAAACCGGTCCCCGGAAGCTTGTCTCCTTTCCGGTGAAGAATTGGCTTGGTAGTTTGGTCTGCCCTGTTCCCATGAGGCACTGGGTCAGACTAATTTGCATATAGCCAGGTTCTGAACTGGGGTGATGCAGTGTGATAAATAACGGTGATGGATTCAGCCCTGATCTCTTGACTGGGTAAGAGTGGTCTGCTTAATTCAGACACTCTGTTCATCACCACCCCCTTTTCCAATTTGTTAAAGCAGCGTGTCTCTGGCTTGTTTTCAAGGCTCCTCAGGACTGCTCCCTCAAACGCCAGCACTGCAGGTGGAACCATGCTATCTGTGGGTGTGAAAGTAGAGGGGTTAGGTAAGCCGGTGTCAGTTCTTTCAATGTCTGGTCTGTCATGGAAGAAGGACCGAAGGCGTACCTTCCTGAATAGTTGTCCGACCTCAACCATTTCATTGAAGCTGTCGGGTATAGGGGTGGGAACATAACCCAAGCCTTTCTCAAGAATGTTAATCTCGGTGGAGGTGAGTGTTCTCTCAGATACGTTCACAATTAAACTCTCCTTTCCCGGGTCGTGCTCCTGGTTTCCACCGTGGATGCTGTGGCTGGTTGGTCTTGCCATTGTGCACCCTTTTGTGGCCCTCGCTTGCGCCCTCTTCCTCTGCCCCAACCTCTGTCGTGAAAAGGGGGGTTCATGGGGTAGAACTGGGGCGGTCCCTGTTTGTGGAAGGGGTATTGCCAAGGTGGCATCATTTGTGGTGGCCCATGGAACATAGGTCCATTGTTATACCCTTGGTTCCAATTGCCACGTCATTGGTTTCAGTTATTTTTGACTGGGTAGCTACCGCTTGAGTCGCTACCGGAGGAGCCCCCCCGGCTACCAGTGTCCGTACTTTCGTCAGAGGAATAGCCATTCCTATTATTGGAGTATCCATCTTTAAGGTAGGGGTAGACCTTCTCCTTATCGAACCTGGCTACATCTTTCTGCAGTTTAGTCATCTTTTGTTTAAGGAGAAATTCCTGGTTCTCTGCAAACTCTTGGTTAATCTCAGCCAACTTAGTTGTAAAGGGGGTTTTGTTCATTGTTCCTCTAATGGCTGTCTTGATGGCTGTGATCTTCACCAATAGTGCATCTGCCAGTCTTTTGGCTGTTTGTGTAATAAGGAAGAGCAGATCCTTAGTGCACTTCCACGACACCTGGCACCAATCTACCTTGAATTGGCTGTCTTCGAGAAACAGTCTTGGTACAATATTAACAATTAAACCATGAGGGGCAATTTTGGCTCTCAAGTATTCGGTCATCATGGCCCCATGAATAGTAATCCTGAGCCACTCTTTTTTTAGGATGGTAAGCGTTGTCCAGTCTTCATTAGCGCTACTCGAGGCAGTGGTAGCTCCCACCCCAGCGAGAGTGGGAGCTGTCCTTAGGGCCTCGGCTATGGCTTCCTCATCAAAGCTCAAACCTGGAACATCCTCCATGGTAAATGAGCGTCTAAAGAGAGGAGTAGTTTACAAATGGGTGTTTCAGAATTGAGGCCCCTCGGTTGGCTCAATGACAACAGAGGGGGTTCTTTGGTCCTCTCAGTAAAATGATACTGTAGGTAACCTCATCGGTTCTGCGGGAGAATTCCCGTGCACAATATATAAACAAGGGGTGGAACCTGGGGTGGACAATATTTAACGGGGTCCAGTGTACATGTCCGAATCACTAGTAGCAAAAAGAAGTATAAAGTTCCCTGGTAAGATTTTGCAAATGGATTGTGTGTATGTACATGTGGCGTAGAGAGAAAGAGAGAAAGGTATTCAACAGGGAAGGGGGGATTCCCTCTTGGGAACTAAAACCCTAATAGTGTGGCTAGCTCCCTTGGTTAAAATGGTGGGAGGGGAGATAAACGCCACATGTATTAGCGGCGAAATACCTACAACCCTCTATTTAGGTCGACATGTTTCTTGCAATTTTAGCAATTCCTCAGGACCTCAGTGCTCAGTACCAAACAGTGAATTAAAAATTAGTTGATATAACCTTTACTCTGAAGGTCAGTAGTGGAGCAGGCCTACTGGTCCTGCCTATAGCGATGCAACCTAGGGAGAAAGGAGAACATATACGGAGAATAGTCAGTGTAGGTCTCCAATGGAAGCTAGGTGCACTCTTTTCTACAAAAAGTGCCTGCTCCACTCCTGACCTTAAGACTAAAGGTCCCACCATTTTAACCAAGGGAGCTAGCCACACTAATAAAGTTATTTGTGGACTAACCCACCTTTTTTAATTCACTATCATTTTTTCACGACTAAACATTCACCTGCCCTCTTACAAGCATGCACCATATGGCTGGAACAAAATATCTCCGATAAAGAGCCCCTTCGTGGGAGCCCGTCAGACATTGCAGTGCCAGTCTGACGAGGAGCAGAACCCATATGATGAAGCATGACACCCAGCTTGCTGGGTGTGTGAGGGTTTTAGTTCCCAAGAGGGAATCCCCCCTTCCCTCTTGAATACCTTTCTCTCTTCCTCTCTATGCCACATGTACATACACACACTCCATTTGCAAAATCTTACCGGGGAACTTTATACTTCTTTTTGCTACTATTTAAAATTCACAGCCAAGGTAGGATTACGGGCAATACTAAAACCAAAGAGTGAACCAGTCCGGGTGGTGGACGGTACAAATCTATCATCCGGACCCATAGTGAGCCATACGGAACAAGTGCGCCTAATTTCTAGAGACGGACATGAGGAAGTCATTCAATTTAATTTAATTGATGCGCCCCAATTTCAGCTTATCTTAGGTCTACCATGGCTCACGGAACACAACCCAACCATCGATTGGAGCTCCAGGACGATAGTGATGGATTCAGAATATTGCAGGAAGAATTGTTTCAAAGCAAAAGAAAGAACCAATGAGCTCAGTCCTGCTCATTCTTTATGTATGACGGGAGTATCAGTGTGTGTTATAGATTTGCAGGAAAGACCACCTGAATATGAGGATTTTGAAGATGTTTTTAATGAAGTCGAAACGGAACAGATGCCACCTCATCGGTTGTATGATTGTAAGATTGATCTAAAGCCAGGTTCAAATCTGCCTTGCAGTCGAGTTTACGCTCTAACAGAAAAAGAGCATTGTCATTTGAAAAAATACCTGGACAAATACCTAGCGAATGGTTTTATCCGACCTTCACAGTCCCCAGTATCATCGCCTCTATTCTTCGTGCCCAAAAAGGAGGGAGATCTGAGAATCTGTATCGATTATCGCGCAATCAACAAGATCACGAAGAAAATCGGTACCCCCTTCCTCTTATTTCCGTTTTGCTGGATCAGGTAAAAGGAGCACAGATATATACCAAACTAGACCTAAGAGGAGCTTACCACCTCGTTCGAATGCATGAGGGGGATGAGTGGAAGACAGGTTTCAGAACGAGATTTGGGCTATTCGAATACCAAGTCATGCCGTATGGTCTGTGCAACGCCCCGGCTGCCTTCCAACATTTTATTAATGACATCCTCAACAAATTTATCGATCAATGTGCAATTGTGTACATTGAAGATATTGTGATCTATTTGTCTGACAAGAGCAAGCATCAAGGTCCTGTAAGAGGGGTTTTACAGAAGCTCAGAGAGAACAAGCTCTTTGTGAAGCTAGAGAAGTGTGCATTCAATGTTTCGCAAGTGGAGTTTTTGGGTTTTGTCCTATCTCCAACCGGGATAACTATGGATGAGCGAAAAATCAAGGCTGTCGTTGACTGGAAGTCCCCTGAAAGTGTTAAGGAAGTCCAAAGCTTCATAGGATTCGCAAATTTCTATCGAAGATTTATAAGTGAATTCTCTCTTAAGATACTTCCACTTACACGTCTGCTCAGGAAAGGAGTTTGTTTTGAATGGGGACCAGAGTCAGAAGAATCCTTTAAGGCATTAAAGAAAGACTTCACCACTGCCCCAATCCTCTTGTTTTGTTTGCAATACCGCCATAAGTGCGCTGGGGATGCCCAGACGTGGGTCCCAGGCACTCCACACCACTGGAGTCAAGCTAGCCGGGCTGATGAGAGGTGTTACCTCGAAACCGGTCCGGTCCTCGGATGCTTGATTCCGTTCTGGGAAGGACATGGCTTTTGTAGTTCGGACTGGACTGTTCCCATGGGGCACAGGGTCAGAGCTGATTTGCATATCGCCATTGTCTAACCCAGGGTGGTGTGGAGTGCAAAAAAACGATGGATTTGGGCCCAGATCTTTGGACTGGGATGAATGTGTGACATTGATCCACATTCGGTCCATCACTTGTTTTGTATGCAATACCGCCATAAGTGCGCTGGGGATGCCCAGACGTGGGTCCCAGGCACTCCACACCACTGGAGTCAAGCTAGCCGGGCTGATGAGAGGTGTTACCTCGAAACCGGTCCGGTCCTCGGATGCTTGATTCCGTTCTGGGAAGGACATGGCTTTTGTAGTTCGGACTGGACTGTTCCCATGGGGCACAGGGTCAGAGCTGATTTGCATATCGCCATTGTCTAACCCAGGGTAGTGTGGAGTGCAAAAAAACGATGGATTTGGGCCCAGATCTTTGGACTGGGATGAATGTGTGACATTGATCCACATTCGGTCCATCACTTGTTTTGTTTGCAATACCGCCATAAGTGCGCTGGGGATGCCCAGACGTGGGTCCCAGGCACTCCACACCACTGGAGTCAAGCTAGCCGGGCTGATGAGAGGTGTTACCTCGAAACCGGTCCGGTCCTCGGATGCTTGATTCCGTTCTGGGAAGGACATGGCTTTTGTAGTTCGGACTGGACTGTTCCCATGGGGCACAGGGTCAGAGCTTATTTGCATATCGCCATTGTCTAACCCAGGGTGGTGTGGAGTGCAAAAAAACGATGGATTTGGGCCCAGATCTTTGGACTGGGATGAATGTGTGACATTGATCCACATTCGGTCCATCACTTGTTTTGTTTGCAATACCAATCCTCTTACATGCAGATCCTTTGGAACCATTTGATTTTGAGATGGATGCCTCAGGTCAAGCAGTGGGAGGAGTGTTATCTCAACAACACAAGGTGACGGGCCAGTTGAATCCAGTCGCATACAGATCGCGAAAACTGACGCCTGCTGAAGTGAATTATACCATAACTGAAAAAGAGTTATTGGCTATAAAAGATGCTTTTAAAGAGGTGCAACACTATCTCATGGGAGCTCAGCATCAAGTACCAGTTTTCACACATCACAGAAATTTAAAATTTCTGAAATCGGCCAGAACACTGACTCCAAGACAGCTTCGTTGGTCATTATACTTTGCTGACAACGATTTTGTGATCACTTACAGACCAGGAGCGCAGAAAGGAAAGGCTGATGCCTTATTGAGATTAGGAACTAAGGATCAAAGAAATCAGACAGAAAATCAAAAAATAATTTCCAAGCTCTAAAATTATTGGGGCGACAATCTCAACTGATCTAAAAGAACAAATCGTCAATATCATGAGTCCCGAAGAAATGCAAGATTGGGTAGAAGAAGGAGCAGAAAGAGAAATGAAATATCAGCTAACTTATTATAAGGGTGCCTTATACTTGCACTCTAAAGACTTGCAAAATCAAGCGATGTATGAGTGTCACGATAACCTCTTGGCTGGACACAATGAGAAGTAAAGACTGAAGAACTGATTAAAAGACATTACTGGTGGCCTCATATGACCAAAGACATTGAAGAGTACGTTAAGACCTCTGAAATCTGCGCTCGGAAAAATCTGAATGGCAAGCCCCTAAGGGGTTGTTACAACCCTTGCCCACACCACCTTTCCCATGGCATACAGTTACACTGGATCTCATAGTCGACCTACCCCTTAGTCAAGGGTTCAATACTATTTTAGTGGTTGTAGATGCATTTTCAAAGATGGCACATTTCATGGCCCTGAAAGGTGTACCCACTGCTAAGCAACTCGCTAGTCATTTTTGTACCCAGATAGTGAAGATTCATGGAATTTCAAAGGTCATAGTCTCAGATAGAGGGACACAATTTGTGTCTCATTTTTGGAAGGCCTTTGTGAAAGGGTTAGGTGTTGAGGCCAGATGTTCAACTAGCAATCACCCCGAGACAGATGGACAGACAGAGAGAATGAACCAAGAATTAGAGCAGTACTTAGGACTGTTCTGCTTGAAACAGGAAGGAAAATGGTCGGAATATTTATGGGCAGCTGAATTCGCACACAATAATGCTAAAAACGTCTCTACAGACTATTCCCCATTTTATCTGAATTATAGCAGACATCCACATTCTACAATAAGACAAACAGATATTTCAGTTCCAGCGGTGAAGGATTTAGTGTCTCATCTAGTACAGGTTCATCAAACTGCTATGCAAAACATAGAACAAGCTAAAAAGAAATATAAAATCTATGTAGATAAGAAGAGATGAGAGGGTCCTCCCCTAGAGACAGGAGTTAGTGTTTGGTTAAGTACAAAGAACCTTTAGCTAAAAGGTAACCGAAAATTTCAGCCTAGGTTTATAGAGGATAAAAATGACTTCAGTTACTTATCGGCTAAAGTTACCCACTAAGTTGAAGATCCACCCTGTTTTTCATGTTTCTTTACTAAAAAAGGCATCACCAGAACTGCGTAGAGAATTACCACCCAAACCAATTCACCTAGAGTCTGGAGTTGAATTTGAAGTCAAAGAGATATTGGATTCTAGGATTGTAAAAGGAAAACTTTACTACTTGGTGGATTGGAAAGGCTATGGGCCTGAGGAGCGATCATGGGAATTGGAATCAAATGTTCATGCTCCCAGACTGGTGAAATCCTTTCATCAGCGATTCCCAATGAAACCAAGATTGAGAGGACCTCCTAGGTTGGGGGGTACTGTCAGACCTCCAAAATATACCATGCCAACTTTATCTGCATCATTCAATAACAGCCACTGCTCAACAAAGAAGAAGCAACCAGGAACTAATGGCTGGACAATCCTAAACCGGCAAAGGAACTCAAAGATGGCCGTCGCTTCCACTCCCTAATAGCGGTCTAGTCTTTCTCCCAACAGGTGTAGAGATATTAGGTGAAGCGCACGCCTCAAGACAAATGCGTACTTCACTGAAGTATTTCCAGAGTACGCATCTTAGTTTAGCTAGCTCCAAAGAAAATCAATTTTCGTCGGGCATTCATCCGGTAACTTCGTCGCTGCTTCGCCGTGGGTAGTCAGAGCAGAAGAGGCATTTTCGAGAGCACCGCTTCAGGTGAAAAGGATTAAAAAAATACGTTCCAGAACTTGCCTATTCTTCCCCAGTTTATACCGACGTCGAGCAACAGGGATTCAGGCGGTTGCTTCAGCGACATAGCGCCACCTTTGTGGAGAAACAAACAGAAGACAAAGCTAAGTCATAGTTTGAATGTCGTTTGAGCAGTGCTTAATAAAGACTTGAAGTGTGAATGGCAATGTAAAATGTTAAAGAGAAAACTGTTAGCGCTTACCTCAGAGTAGGTTTTAAGGTAGAACCTGGAAAGAAGGAAATAAAGAAAAACAAGAGAGAGTTGAATAAGGAATAATTAAATAGTACTTACCCATGAGTGTAGGCATACTCAAACCTGTCATAGGAAACAAAGAAAGAGTATCAGAATCAAGTTATCTTTAGTTCTAGTGATTTCAAACCTCAGTCTCAGTGTCCACAGAATGTTCAAGAGAAACTATTCAGAGAGTCAGCACCAGTGAAAAGTAAGTGAATTAAAGACACTAGAGAAATACAGAATAGATACAAGATAAAAAGAAATACTAAAAGGTTGTTTATGTTTTAGATGAAAACAATTGGTGCATTTTTAGAAAGCAGTTAAGAGAAGTGTACAAATTAAATACACAGAAGAGAGGCACAGTTCTTGAATCAAAGGATAGGTAGTAGTAACTAGAATTGCCATATGTATAGAAAATAAATAGAGTAGGAGTTTATAAGTCATGTTGTTCATTGTTTAGATTCTCTCTGAAGTATACAGTCTGCTGAGAAGGAGAAGAAGTAGACGGGTTAAGAGAGGACAGAAGTTTCAGGACTAGTCTCTTCTTGTTTATTATTTTATCCACTCCCCCTTCCCCCTCGGGGGTAGTCTTGGAGTCTAGGTATATTACTGGATCTCCGGGGTATCCTTGGGAGGGAGTTGGGAACCAGCGTCTCTGTTCCTGTGCAAGTTCTAGGTAAGATTGTTCCTGACACTGAATCTTCGCAAACTTTTCAAAACAAATGGTCCACTCACTTCAGCTGTTGTGTTGAAAGTTCGGGATGATCCATCAAGTGGGAGCCAAGAAAATGGGGATCCCAAAATGCTTTTTCTCCATATTCATTTCAAAAAGAAACTTCAGACAAGGCTACAGCCTTAAATGCTGATCAGAATTACACCAAATTTAGAGTTGATGTAATATGTAACTGTTTGGGTTAGTACATACATTATATTGTCTATATGGGTGAGCGTGTAGGTGTGTGAGTAGTTCTATGGGTAACTCACTCAGTGTGTGAGTGCCAGTATGGGTATATGAGTGGATATGTCAATGGCTGTATTGGTGACTGAGCAGGTGTATGAGTGACAGAAAATGGCCCAGGAGGGGGCCGCTCACCCCCTCTCTTGTAAGAAATGATTAAAAAAAGAAATGGGCCAGACCCAGGGGATGGGGTTCACGGTGTCGAAATTGGCCTAGGAGCAGGGGCCGCACGCCGCCCCTTCATTTAATTTCATTAATAGGTTAATGGCTCAGCCCCCTTGGCTCCAGAGGGACCTTGGGGGCCAAGAAGCCCTCCTGGTACATCCTGTAAGTCCAACGCAGGGAATTCATGAAAGCTGGACGGAGGTCCAGTCCCCTTTCTCCACCACTCAGCAAACGTCACTGCAAGTTAAAAAATGTTAGAAATTCACTAAAATAAACAAAGGTTACAGGGATGTTATAGTTTAGGAATTAGCATTTAAAAACCATTAGAAATTCACTGGAAAAAAAAGGTTACAGAGACATTATAGCTAGGGTCAGGTTTTACTCCTACAAAACCCGAGAAATTAAGCTGTTATAGTCACCTGAGTTAACTATAACTTGCACCTCCACAATGCACTGCGTATGACCTCACATATTGCATCACTAATGACATGGTCAGTGACATCACTGATGATATCACGGATGACATCTCAAATTACATTGCTGATGACATCATTGATGACATCATCCACAACATCTCTGACGCACCCACTCACACCACTATAGAAACTTTTATACACCCACTGCCAGTGGCACTCTCACACAACCATTCAGAAACCCATTCACAGAGCCATACCAGTACTTGCACACTCACTTTTTCATATACACACATCCACTTGCTAACCCATACTTCCACTCATACACCCACTTACTCACTGACACAGCCTTTGACATAACCGCTCATACACCCAAACAGGCACTCACACACTGAATGAGTCAGCCATAGAACTACTCACACACCTAGACACTCACCCATACAATCAATCACAAAGCCACTTAATCACACAAACAGTTACACACACACCCACGTACTCATTCATACAAATAGTAACACATACTCACTCAACTATACTGTTTGTGACAGAGGCACACACTAATCCATACAGTCACTCATATACCCAGTTACTCAGCCTACTAACACAAGCACTCAAACACTGACACAGCCATACAGACACTCACTCACCCATACAGCTTCTGAGACACACACAGTACTGCATACAGCCACTGGCTCACCCACTCACTCATCCATATAGGCAGTCACACACTTCCTCGCCCACACACACAGACACCCAGATAAACATAGAGGCAGTTAGATAACCAATCAAATACCAATGTAGCCATTCATGTACCCACTTAGACATCAACTGATAGATACACTATTTTACACAACCAGTCACTCACCTATGCATTCACTTGGACACCTAATCACTTACTTATACAGTCAGTCATGCGCCCACTGAAACACACTCATGCAGCCACTGATCAGCAATATACCTTAGTATATACATTTAACACTCATAAAAGTTTTAAAAACAGTCACTTGATGATGTCATAACTGATGCCATCAGTGATTTCATTTGAGATGTCACCAGTGATGTCACTGACCATGTAATAAGTGATGTAATATGTGAGGTCATCAGCAGTGCATTGCAGGGGCGCGAGCTATAGTTATCCCAGGTAACTATAATGGCTGAATTTCTCTGGTTCTAACCTTTCTTTTCTTAGTGGAAAAAATAAATGTACATATATATATATGTAGGGCTTTGTTTGACTGCCGCCCTCCCCCATGTGATTAATATTATGTCTCCTTGTTGGGTTCTTGCACGTATCATTTGTATATATGGTTTCACGGTGATTCAATATGTATGTATTTGTAGCAATTTTTGGGTACACTTATTATTTGAGGACATAGACAATATGCTTTTTCTGTATTTCCTGATTAATATGCTTTCTCAACAGTCTGATTAGTGACAATGATATCCCCTTGATCTTTATACCAAATAGCCCTGGCCTTATAACTATGCTGCTACAGTCGTATGTTTACATATTGCGCTGATTTGCACTTTGATAGATATAGATGCAACATTACAATGTTTACAATTAGCTTATTTTGCACAAAATCAATAGTATCACTGTTGATTTTTTATTGCATCTATTATAACATTAACAACTTTTTATACGACGCACTTTGCACTTTATTACGCATTTTTGCACTATCAATACCTAATGTAGGCGAGGGCCTTGTATATTTTATATACAATTTTTTGGTATATGCATTTTAAGCTGTTTAAAGTTTTTTTTACACTTTCAACTTTTATATCATGGGTTTTCAATATTGTCAATTGAAAATGTGGATTCAAACCAGTAAATGAACTTTATTTCCGACTGTTGTTAATTCGAAATGTTTGCAAAACAGACTACGCCATGCATTGCAAGTAGTTTGTCCTCGCTCTCTATTACCACGAGGTGTATGATGAAAAAAAGAAAAAAATGCACTTTTTCACTGTTTAGCAGTTAGTATTTAAAACGTAAGCATTTCCAACTCTGATTGTCTGTGAGCAAGGGCGGATGCCCGAAACGCGTCAGATTGCTTGGTTCAGCTTATAAATAAAAATCTGTGCTTTAAGTAACTATTGGATCCGCGTGATTTCCTGGGTCGCTGCGGTCGGAGCCTGGGAGGTTGCACTTGTTCGATATATATATATATATATATATATATATGCAAAAAAGAAGCTGAGAACTCTGGGTAGATCTCAAGTTTATGTGGAAAGCAACTTCTGTATGGAGCACCCTCAACACCAGCAACACTCAAATATCTGCCTTACTATCAAAGTCTTTAAGCATAGGATTAGCACAGTGCTGATCACGCTGAGATATATATGTATATATATTACCTACTGGCAGTCGTCAGTAGGTAGTTATAGTTACAACCTAGTTTCCGAGGAAAAGCATTTTTTGATTTGCTAATAACTTTGGGGTCATTTGACGAATCTTTGCGAAATTCTCCCAAAAAAAGTTTATCCAGGTCAGCTCCTATTCTGAAAGTTTGGGGGTCAATCGTCAAGCGGGGCTGAGAAAAAAGGGGGTCCCAAAACGCATTTTCCCAATGTTAATTACATTTCCATAGGAAATTTTGCAACGACCTACAGCCCGAACTGCTGATCGGAATTACCCCAAATTTGTCAGAAAGGTAGAGCTTGGTTCAGAAGGTGACCTTTTTTTTTAAATGGTGGAAATCCATTCAGTAGTTTTTGAGAAATTTTAAAAATAAGAGTGAAAAAATCAATTTCCATAGGAAACTTTGTGCAAGGCTGCAGCCGAAACTACTGAACGGAATTACCCCAAATTTGGCAAAAAGGTAATGCTTGGATCAAAAAGCGAACTTTTTTTAAATGGTGTTAATCCGTTCAGTAGTTGGCGAGAAATTAGAAAAATAAACGTTTCGATATCTGGGCGGAGCCTGAGTCCAGTGCACAAGCTTCACTGTGATTGGCTGCCAACACTCCAAACCAGGAAGTGTTTGCAGCCATCTTGTGACTCGGTAGAAGCGAGTAACCAGGAAACATAGAAACAAAGGTATAAAACAAGAGAAGGGGGTAGGGTAGAAACACCCTGACCCGCTAGGCATGCTTAGGAGGTCTCAGAATGACCCACAGGGCCAAAGACAGCATTTTAATAAAAATAAAAAAAACAGCGCAATTCGCTCTGGGGTCGTGGTGGGCTAGGTCTTGGGGGAATTTAAAATAAATAAATTGCGGGGGCCCGCTGGGGCCTCCGCAGTCCCGGGGCTATACTCATGTTGGGAGGAGTATTGCACGGCCCCTCTCCTGGAGCCCTCCATGTGCTTATAACTTTCGCATCGTTCGACGAATGTTTACAACATTTTCCAAAAAGTTTCTCTTTTTTGATCAGCCCCTATCTTGAAAGTTTAAGGGTGATTGCTCAAGGGGGGGGGGGGGCTGAGAAAAAGGTGGGTCTCAAAACATGTTTTCTCATGCATTTTCCATAGGAAACTTTAGACAAGGCTACAGGTCAAACTGCTGAACGGAAATTCGCCAAATTTGTCAGGGAGAAAGTTCTTTGTCCAGAAAGCGTGCTTTTGTTGAAATGGTGTAAATCCGTTCAGTAGTTTTTTTAGATATTAAAGGAAAATATATATATATATATATATATATATATATATATATATATATATATATATATATATATATATATATATATATATATATATATATATATATATATATATTACAGTACTCTATCCTTCAGGAATCCAGTAGAAAACACGGACTCAGATAGACAAAACTGACCCAATTTCTTTGTGCGTTTTTTCATTTATTCAAAGTTTTCCGCCCTGCATCTTATGTCGCCATGACGCGTTTCGGTCCGACCTGGACCTTGATGAGTGATGTCACTGACCATGTCATCAGTGATGTAATATGTGACGTCATCAGCAGTGCATTACACGCGCAAGTTATAGTGAATCCAACTAACTATAACATGGGAATTTCAATGGTTTTATATCAGTAAAATTTCCATCTAACTATAACTGGTGTGAAACCTATGGTTTTTTCTGTGAATTTAATAGGTTTTTTAAATGCTAATTCCTGACTATAACTGGTGTGAAACCTATGGTTTTTTCAGTGAATTTCATAGGTTTTTTAAATGCTAAGTCCTAACTATATATAAGGCCCCAAACCTATGTTTTTTTCTTTGAATTTCAAAATTTGGTTAATAGCAAATGTCTATAGCTATGAAATGTAATATGTTTGAAAATGATTGAATCCTATATTTTATTTGTATTTTAAACAATCTTTTTTTTTTTTTAACCCTGAAGCGCTCCGGGGGCGCGCCCCGGTGAGCGCCCCGGAGAGCGTAGTCGTTTGAAGCGCCCCGGTGCGCGAACCGGGAAGCGTCCCGTTAGCGCCAATGTCGCAAACGAAAACATGATCGTGACATATCGCGTAGCCGCGTCCGCGTGATACGCACGGCGTAAGCGCACCCGGAAGCACTCGAGCGAATACGCTCGCGCAACGTAAACATCCGATGCGCTTTCGCGACCCGGGGGCGCGTCGCATAAGCGCGTCGGTCATGTGACCTGAAAATAACACTTTTAATTGGTGCAGAACAGTTTTAGTTTCATAATGATGAAATCCCTGGTCTTGTGACCTGAAAATAACACTTCTCATTGGTTCAGGCCTTTTTTTTTTCCAAATGATGAAAGACCCCACCTTTTTTCCTTATTCTGACTTTGTCCTTTGACTGAGGAAGACCTGTTTGTACCTCTCTGTACCTTTTTGATCTATATAATGGCTTCAGTAGCAGCAGCAGCTGGTGCATCTGCACCACCACCACCACCACAACCACCAAGAGGACCACCTCAAGATTACATTGGTGGTCAACAAGAGAAGGAAGAGGAGGAGGAGGAGGGGAGGAGAAGATGGCTTGAAGAACACAATACCCCATACCAGCCAAGACCACACATTATATGGGAGTTTTTTCCGATCCCAGAGGGGAAGAAAAAAGTAAATGCAGCCAAGGTGACTTGCCTAATCTGTGGCATGGAACTTTCTAGCGGGAACCCGAATAAAAAATATTCATTCGGAAACAACACAATGATTAGACACATGCAGCGCAAGCATCCAATAAACTATTCTGCTGCAGAGATGAGGGAACTGGCCAGAAACCCTCCCCAAACTACAAGCACCACCTCAAAAAGAAAGCAATGCACTTCGTCGAGACAAGAGGCAAGAGAGACGATGCCTTGCATTCAGCCACGGTTTGAGGATTTCCGTATAACCTGTAAATATTGTGGTAAGAACAGAGCGTAAAGCTCATCGTCCTTGCTGGGGACAACCACAAATGCCCCAATAAACCCTAATTATTTCTTTTCTTTTTTTTTGTTGCTCCAGTTGAGCAATTTTCAATTCCCTGTTTTTTCGTTTCTCCCCATGAAAAATACAAAAAAAATCGAAAACTGTTCAGAAAACCCAACAAAAGTTAAAAATGTTCAAAAAAACAATAAAAAAATATAAAACAACAAAAAGAAGAAAAAAACCAGTTCTTTTTAGAACTACCTCCAATTTATAAAATAAGGCTACTTTTTAAAAACTCTGTCATTCTTTTTTCCCCATGGTCCGCTCCCCGGTCCGCTCCCCGGTGCGCGTACCGGGCGCTCCCCCGCGCTATTATAGCCCCCACATCAAACCTAGGGGGTCAGGGGGGTCTACCCTGCCCCCTTACGGTCATTTCCCCCTTTTTTTTTGCCACCTCTTGTGTCTCGATCCTACCGAGACACAAGATGGCGGCCGCTCCAGACTGTTTCGAATGTTTACAGACACCCGAGAGCCAATCAGATTTCCGTGCGCACCTCGCGTGGCGCGCCCAGAGCACTCCCCGGTGCGCGTACCGGGGTGCTGCCATGGATATATATATTTATTTGAACCTAAATAACTCAAAATCCACTGGAGCACATATCTTGAGACATAGCAAAGGCAAATCGGGCTACCAGTCCCTACAATTTTGCCAAGTTTGGTGGTAATCCATTCAGCCGTTCGGGCTAAAAGTGAGTTCGACCGCCCTATGGAAATTAACATGGGGAAAACACGTTTTGGGACCCCCCTTTTATCTCGGCCCCCGCTTGACGAATCCCCCCGAAACTTTCAAGGAAGGACCGGAGCTCCGCGAGGCAAATTTGAGGAGGTTTTCAGGCAGATTCGTCAACCAGCGCCAAAGTTATTCCAAATAGAATTTTGAGATTTTGCATTGAAAAAAATCCTAACTATAACTACCTACTGGCGACCGCCAGTAGGTAATATATATATATATATATATATATATTCACTGAAAAAAACATAGGTTATAGACCATATATAGTTAGGGATTATCATTTACAAAACCTTATTTTACTCGCACAAAACCATTGAAATTCGCATATATAGTTAGTTGCACTAACTATATATCGCGCACCCGCAATCCACTGCTGATCATGTCACATATTACATCATTCATGACATGGTCAGTGACATCACTGATGACATCACTGATGACATCTCAAATGACATTACTGATGACATCACTGATGACAACATCCAGTGACTGTATGTTTCTGTAAAGTTAAAATATGTCTTACATATTGAAGAATGAGTGGATGTATCAGTGTCTGGATGAAGGATTTAGTAGGTGCATGAGTGAGTGATTAAATGTGTCTAACTGAGTGCATGGGTTAGTGACTAAACTGTCTTAATTTGTGCATCATTATGTCTGTTGTTCTGTAAACTGCTGCATGTGTTGATCAGTAGCTATATGAGTAACTATAATGGGTTATTGATTGGTTGCCCAAGTATTTGTATGGGAGACTGAGTGTGTGTGTGGGTGGCTGGGAGGTGTATGACTCTGTGCATAGATGTGTAAGCAGTTGATTCACTAGATGTATGGGTTCAAAAGTGCATGTGGAAACTGCTGTATGGGCGGTTGACTGTGTGCATGAGTGTATTTGTGAGTGAATGGATATCTCAGTGCTACATGTCAAAGTAAGTATATATGTAAAACACAGTACATGTGAGAGTTGACATATATAAATAACTGTGCATAAGAGCCAGTGAATGTGTGAGTGGCTGTATGGATCATTGTGAACTTGTATCAGGGATTGTATAAGAGAGTAAATATGTGTTAGTATATGTTTGAATAAGTAAGGCGCGTATAACTGTATAGTTGAGGAAATGGAGGTGTGATTGATTCTTTGCATGACTGACTAGGTGTGTGAGTAACTCCATGGATGAGTGACAGTTTGTGAGTGTCTGTTTACACTGAGTGTATCTAAGGTTATATTAGAGTCTGAAGAGGTTCATCGTATTATCACATGAATGATGTCATCAGTGATGTGCTTAGTAATGTCAAATGAGATGTCATCAGTGATGTCATCAGTGATGTCATTTGAGATGTCATCAGTGTTGTCATCAGTGATGTCATTTGAGATGTCATCAGTGATGTCATCAGTGATGTCATTTGAGATGTCATCAGTGATGTCACTGACCATGTCATGAATGATGTAATATGTGACATGATCAGCAGTGGATTGCGGGTGCGCGATATATAGTTAGTGCAACTAACTATATATGCGAATTTCAATGGTTTTGTGCGAGTAAAATAAGGTTTTGTAAATGCTAATCCCTAACTATATATGGTCTATAACCTATGGTTTTTTCAGTGAATTTTCAAGGTTTTGTAAATGCTAATCCCTAACTATATATGGTCTATATTCTATGGTTTTTTCAGTGAATTTCAATGATTTTTTAATAGCAAATATCAAAAGCTGTAAAATGTATTCTTATTCTAATTCAAAAATATATTTTATATTTTTGTAATATATATTTTTTTAAATTTTTTTTTTTGTTTCGCTGCCGGTCCGCGAACCGGGCAGCATCCCGTTAGCTTCATTTTGTTCCGCGATCCGGTCCGCGAACCGGTAAACGTTCCGTTAGCGCAACTACCGCGTTAGAAATCAACATCGTGACTCGTCGCGTAAGCGCGACGTATCACGTTACCGAGTAATGCGTCTTATGACGCGCCGCGTTAGCGCACCCGGAAGCGCTCCGCAACGCGAACCGAGGCACGAAGCGCCGCGCCTCGGAAGCGATCCGGGGCGCGGCGCGGAGCGCGTAACGTAAGCATAACAGGTCATGTGACTTGTTTATAAAATTTTTCATTGGTTCATTTTACTTTTGGTTTCCTAATGATGGAAGGCTTGGTCATATGACCTAAAAATAACACTTTTCATTGGTTTAGAACATTTTTTTTTCCCAAATGATGAAAGCCCCACCTTTTTTTCTCACTCTGACTTTCATTTTTATGAGAGAAAGACCTTTTTTCAATACCAGAGAAATGGCTTCAATGATTGCTGCAGCTGGTGGACCCCCACCACCACCACAACCTCCTAGGAAGAGAGGACCACCTCCTCAGGTCATCCTAGAACAAGAGGAGGAAGAAGAGGAAGAAGAGGAAGAGGAGCAAGGGACAGGAAGGTTTTTACCTGAAGAGCCTAGGAGGTCCCATGTTAAAGAGAGTTATATTTGGCAATTTTTTTCAATACCCCCGGAACAAAAAAAGGTAAATGCCCGGTATGTTACCTGCCTGATTTGCAAAGATGAACTGTATAGAGGAACAGACAAGAAATACAGTTTTGGTAATTATACCATGCATCGCCATATGGAAAGGTGGCACCCTATAAATTACAGTGCTGCACAACTACGTGATCTGGTGGATAACCCCCGACCTGTGGCCAGTACATCCACCAATGAAGAGGCAGTGTCGGGACCAGAGGCGAGGGAGATGATCCCAAATATTCAAATGAAATTTGCAAGTGTGAAGCATGTTTGCATTTTTTGTGGACAACTCTTTTGCTTCAGAGAGAGCAGCATAAACTTAATTAATAAAGCAATTGAGAATCACAAATGTGCAAAACGTCCCAGGAAATAAATTATCTTTTTTTTTGTTGCTCCTGTTGAGCCCTTCATAATGAATCATTTTTATTTCTCCCCCCATCAAAAAAAACAAAAAAAATATAAAACCGTTCAAAAAATACAAAAAAAACAAAATGTTCAGAAAAATAATTAAAAAAATATAAAACAACAAAAATAATAATAAAAAAAGTTCTTTTCAGAACTACCTCCCCTTTATAAGAAATTGCTAGAATGTTTAGCACTCTGACAACCTCTATTTCTTTTGGTTCGCTTCCCGGTTCGCGCGCCGGTACGCGAACCGGGAGCGAACTCAAATTTAAAAAAAAAAAAAGAAGAGTAAGTAAACTGAAAGTAATGTTAAAAGAAAGACAGTTAGAGGGAGTAACACAGAGATACTGTTTAAAGAGGGACTGAGAACAGGAGTGGAAAGAGTAGAGTAAAAAAAAGTAATAGAAAAAGGAATGAGGGAAGTAGCAAAGCCAGGAAACTGAGGGTTAAAGAAATGAAGCAGTGGAACTAATAAAAGTTAAATGTAAAAGAGATGTAACAGAATGAGTACTAAACACTTACCTTATAATTATCGTTAACTTAGTCACGTGTTATTTTTATACTTTCAATCTGTAAATGAGAGAACACAAATTTTAAAATTGATAGAAAGTAGTAAAAGATGAGTGAGCATGAGACAAGATAAGTACATAATAAAAATCACAATTCAAAGTACAGAATTAATTATACATATTAAATGGTTTATTTTTGCTGTTATCAGGATATATCAAATTTCACTGATAACAGTGAGTTGAAGGTATTCATCATATAACAGCGGGGAAAAAAAAACACAATCAAAATGATTGTGTTTAAAAAACCCATATAATATTATCAATCAGAAATCAGAACTCCTCAAAAGTAACTTACTTTCCATGACGTCAAAGGATGTCCTATGAACAGCTTATACTCTGTTGTGCTGTTATTATTTTCTGCCCACCACTTTCTGAAAGATAAGCTCTATCGTTTTAAGAAAAATGAGACATACAAAGCAATTTAAAACAACACACTAAATTACAACAACACCTAGAATCATTATAATCCAGTTACCTACCCTAAATTCTCACTTCTGAAAACAAGTCAAAAGGCAACATTGCTTCATAGTCAAATTCTAATCATTGCCGAAAGAGCAGCCTTTTTTAAATTTCGAATAAGCTGTGTAATATCGTGAAGTTGTTAAAGGACCATCATGTCATATAATAGCTGCAGTTACAAATGTTCTTCCTGAAATCGACGACTATGCAGCCAAAACATTTTTAATTAGACTTGACAACTTATTTACATCTGTTTTATATAGTTGGAATTGTAAAATGACATTTCACCGATAAGTTTCTATAAATAATGTAGACAGCATTACAGACTTACATCACCTCTACTCCTTCTTTTGATCTGCTGCTTGAATTAGCTTATAAACACAAAGACTTTTCGCTCTGTACTACACTTATCCACAAGGCCATATAGAGTAGGAGCTATTAGAACCTCTTGAAATTCCTCTGAACAAATCCCGAGATTCCTTCCCTAAAATTTTGGTTGTAAGAACACTAGGTAAGAATTTTGAAGGTGAAAAGGCAATCTTTTTTTGAAAGTTAAAACAGAATCATTGCAGAATGACCAGCCGTTTCCAGATTTTAAATAAGCTGTGTAATGTCCTGAAGTTGTTGAAGGACCGTCATGATATATAATTGCTGTAGTTACAAAAGTCCTTCCTGATATTGACAACTGCGAAGCCACAACATTTTTAATTAAAGTTGTCAATTTTGTTCCATCAGGCCTACATCGTTGGAACATTAAAATGACATACTGGCCATAACTTCGTATAATTAATGTGGACAGCATTGCAGACTTACATTGGCTACACTCCATGTTTTGATCGGCTGCTTTTACTAGCTTATTGAAGGATACTGATTTACTGTCAGGCAAAGTTAAATATATAAACCTTTCTGAGTCTACACTAGTAGTACTTGATAGCCTACAATTCTCGCAATCATTCTGCCATTGATAAGAAAGGCCAAACAGATAATCTACATCTACACCTTCATCTTGCAATACATCAAGCATGTACATTAAAAACTCCTGACAATCCTGCAGAATATTTTGAGAGAATTGCGTTTGACCTGAACATTTGTCTAACAGATTACGAATTTCAGACACACTTTCTACTCTTGTTCTATCGGCGCTACATTTCTCTAACACAGAATTCAACAAACAGCATAAACTTTGTTCTGAATTGATCACAATCTGTTCTTTTAAAGTGTCTAGTGAAAAGACAACATTAACCACTACACAGCGACGGCTCGTGGAGGGAGTTACGGTGGGGCAGGAGGGTGGGGAGGGGGAGGGGCAGGGTGGAGGTTGCTAAAAACCGGCATATGGATAATTGCAGGTAAGTAAACAATTTAATTAATAAAACGAATTTCGTAGCTCGCACTGCATTGCATTTTGCGATGCAAGGCGCACTACGAAATTCGTTTTATTAATTAAATTGTTTACTTACCTGCAATTATCCATATGCCGGTTTTTAGCAACCTCCACCCTGCCCCTCCCCCTCCCCACCCTCCTGCCCCACCGTAACTCCCTCCACGAGCCGTCGCTGCCACTACATTAGCATAGCAGTTGACACCAGAACTATTTTCAAATTGAAAACCAACAACATCTTCAACAGAATTCATTTTCTTTCTGCTTACAATTTTCGGTTCATCGACTTTTGGTCTTTTTGCTACAATCTCCCTACTATTACTGATATTTCTTCGTTTCCGGCCTACCACACGTTTCTCAAACAAAGGATATCGAGGCAAATGTGGCGCATACTCTCTTCTTAACCTATTGTATTCCTTAACACAATCTAGATCGGCACAAATGTTTGTGACATCACAGTCAATCAAGTACAATCCCGATAAAGTTCTGACTCGTGACAATGCTACATAAGCCATACCCTCCTTGAACACAGAACTGCCAATATTCACCAAAGCAGTGTCTACACTTAAACCTTGTGATTTATGGATTGTCACCGCATATGCCAAGCAAACAGGAAACTGCTTACGGCGAACATATAAGTCTTGTACAAGCAAAAACCTAGCTGTGCAACGACCAATTACCTGTACTTCCTCAATACCATCAAATTTAATTTTTAAAAATTCTATTCCATCTTTATTTCTGTATTTCTCAAAATCAACAACATTACCCATTGATCCATTTACCAGACCTCTTTCAACATGTAAATTCCTTCTCAAAATGATACGGCAATTTAAGCACACATTCAGAGTCTTTTCAAAACCAGCAGTTTTAGATATAGTCTTCTCTAATGAATCCAATTTAGATTTCAAATTCTCAGACAAAATAATTGTTGCTCCCATATGCTCTATTCTGTCAATAGCTTCCAGTTTCACAATCTCTTGGTTTTCTAAATTCAACATTTTGTTGTTGAAGATGGAACATTCTGCAAGAGTTGGCATCAAACATATTCCAGATTTCTTCTCAGTAATTTTCTGAAAAATATCCTCTGGCAGAATGTCTTCTTCTGGATACAAATTTGATAGTAATCGTGCATGTAAAGCTTCTTTCCCACGCTCGGTCACTTTCCCAATTCTAACATCTTGTAGAATATTCTTGTAATCTTCATCCTTCGCCTGACGCATATTTTCACGCAGCTCAGCATAATTGAAGTTTAACCATATGTTAACGTTGCCAATGCTCCCTAGGCACTTCCTGGTATCTTCATGCGTAAGCATGGTGTCAGCTGCAGAAGATCACCGAAAACAATGATGTGTTTGCCACCAAATAACACATCATACTCTGTTTTAAGAACTTCCTGCATTCTCAAACGCACAAAGGCAAGCATGACATTGGAAACCATGCTTACTTCGTCTATGATAAGAAGTTTCATCTTCTTCAGGACTCTAGATACTTCACAACAAGCATCTCCAGATAACTTGTGGTATTGTAATTTGTTATCATGCTCCACTGGCAGCATCAGTAGCCGATGCAAAGTAATACCTTTAATATTATGTGCTGCCAGACCAGTTGGAGCAGTCACAACACAAGACAGCGATGACTCAGTCCTTTTTTGCAGATAACATGAAATTGTTTTAATGAGGAAACTTTTTCCAGTTCCTGCTTCTACACTCACGTACAGTCTGACAGGCTTCAACGACGTACATGAGCACTCTTTCTTCTCATGACTTAATCCATGCTCAATTTGTTTGGTAACTTCGTCATATATTTTCCTCTGCTCAACGTTGAGTTGTCTTTCCAAATCTTCTAAGTTAACCGCATCCTCCTGAGCATGTGCCATGGCTCTTTCCACTTCAATCATGGCAGTGGCAGCTTCATTTTCGATAACTGGTTCTCCTAGTGTATCCTGACTCAATGAAACAGAACTCTGACTGTCCTGAGAACTGTCTCGAGCAATCTCAGCTGCAATTGTTGCTTCCTGCTCGATTTCTGCATTCAACATTTCTAGATATTTTGGAAAAACAGGACATTCTATGGACTCCTTAGCTGCATTGAAAGAGTCTTAGTAACAGAGGAAATCTCCAAGCAGTTCCTCTTCTGCACGCCAAGGCTTGAAAAGTTGCAAAAGAGCTAAATAGAAAAACTCTTTTCTTTCAGGAGATTCGCAATTCAATTTTCGATGATTTACCAATTGACATTTTCTTTGCTTGACAAGACATCCCTCACTTCCAATTACAGCATACACTCCTTTATCAATATCTTCTTTGATGTTCCTCTTGAAAATGTAATTTTGTAGAACCTCATACAGACAAACATTCTCCAGGTGACTGCTTCTATTTGGATAATATGTATTCAACATGTTGGTCTTCAAAATATCTGTACTGCTTGGCTCCTTCTCCGCCAAATACTCAATTTCCCGTACAGGTTTCAGAACTCGATTACGCGTTGCAGCAAGACCAAGACTCGCCCAAATGATACTCCTAGATTTGGCATAGAGACTTGCTGAAGATAACCGGTCAGAACATTTGTAAGCTCCGATTTCTCGATGCGACAACATCTTCAGACTGAAACTGTACAACTTCTTGCTGAGGCTCTTTTCATGGGAAATATCCTCCCACATATCCTTCAGTTCTGTCTTTTCTTTTTTTGTGATGTAAGACATCACATACCGAGCCACAGCCATATAGTTGTCAGCCACAAACTGTATATCCATGTTAGCATTCCACATGGACAAAATCACTGGGTTGTAGTCGTTAATATACTTAGACTCTTCGTTTCTTTTCAAATTGTATGTGTTTTTGGGTGATTTCCTCGTCACATTATGTGGCAGCGAAGACATCAAATTGTTCACTCTTCCTTTATATATCACCGATCGTGGAAATCCAAAACGACATTTTGTATAGTACTTGTTCTTGTTTCTGAATTTACGACGACAGTACTTTCCACAACGATGGCTTTGAAACCGTAAAACTTGTTCTCTTAGACTTTTGTCTTCCTTTGTTTTTGGAACAGCACATGTAGAATACTGTTCTATGAAATTCATCACTAAGTCATCCGGATCTGTTCCAAATTTGGGTGCATCTTTGATCCATAGTAGCATATGTATATGAGGAGCACCTCGTGCTTGATACTCCTTTCTCCAGAAGAAATCCAACACCTCTCCAAGAGGTGGATTTTTCTTGTTCGTGATGAAAGACATCATAGCTTCAAATCTATGATTGAAGTACCTGCATACATTCACTGGATCCAAAGAGCACAGTTCTCCGGGTGTCTTGAATTCAATATTTTCAATGTTTCCATTTGCCTCTCGTAGAAATTCAAGTAAGTCTTCCCAGCCATACTCAGCACAGCTGAGAGTGAGGAACCATGTGGGAGTTCCTAAGTTCCTCAGCATACATTTTAAGTCACCATGACGACGGTACCAATACTCATTAGTACCACGCTGACATGCCATCAGATTAATCAGGTGAGAATCCAAAATACTGTCTTGCACATTGACTTTATCCATAAAGTCCCTTGCTGAGATATTTCGCAGTTGTACACCACTTTTCAGGATGTGATTCACTGCATAAGACAGTCCAGACAGATCACTTTCAAACAATAGATGAAACAAATAGGGAATGCATTGACGAAACCTAGGATCTTCTGCATACAATCGTAAAGTCCGGTATTCAGAAGCAGGAATTTGATC
This sequence comes from Lissotriton vulgaris, assembly GCF_964263255.1. NCBI lineage: Eukaryota > Metazoa > Chordata > Amphibia > Caudata > Salamandridae > Lissotriton > Lissotriton vulgaris. Next base: position 888,971,707 of record NC_141694.1, read on the forward strand.
AGGTCGCTCATCATATCGTCCTCCTCGACCTGTGGGAAAAAACTTAGGAAAACACCGAGCTTCCAAACTTTCCTCCCAAACACTAATGGGACTCCCTTTGGCTTGTTTCATTTGAAACAACTCAATAGCATTCCCCATGACTTCCTTGGAATGCAAAGGATGAACACTATAATGTTCATATATTTCTTCATTTTTAGAAGCTTCTACTTTCTCAATTTGCCCAGCACACAATTCGCTGTCCTCTTCTTCACTTGCTTCCTCTTCTGCAGTACATACATTCTTGTAGTACTCATTATTTTTTATCAAATACAATGTTGCCTTTTTGACTTTCCTAACATCCACTAAATCTTGCCAGATTTTCTTACTCTTTGTCGGAACCCCATTAACTAGGATAACTAGAGGTTCCTCTTCCACTTTCTCTACTCCAATTGTATTAATGTTTTTCTTCAAATTTAAAGGCAAATAAACAACTCTTCCCTTTAATACTCTCTGTAAATCTGATGGAGGCAATTTCCCCATCTTTGGCTCCATTCGTACAATAGCCTGAAAGGGATGGACACTTTGAATCAAAATAGATTCATAAGTATTTAAATCCTTCAATTCAGAAGGAATGTCAACCAATTCCAGATTATTATGAACCGCTCTAGCAGGCATCCGGTTTTGGTTTAATTTCTTTAAACAATAAGTACACATACGTTGGTCCGATCCCAAATCAAAACGATTTTCTACCATCAAGTATGTGGCAAAATCCTTCCATTCACTATTGTTTTCCATTTCACTTTTTGCATATAAATCCACTAACTTAGTCTGATTCTTATAATAAGCCCGTCGACAACACACACAAGTGAAATTAGGCCTCTCACTTGATTTCACCTGAAAGTTAAAAATTTCCTTGTGAAACTTATCTATATTAGAAATCAGTACACTCTGTTCCACATTACCTTCTTCTACTGGGTCAATTTCAACATTGTTCTCTTCACCAGCAAAGTAACAGAACTCAATTTCTTCACAAATATTCTTCACATCCACTTCAGAACCATGCAAAAGTGCAGTGCTTAATTGTTTTAGCATAATTGCCGGACTCTTAGCATAATACAACATTCTAACTAATTTCCTCACTTTATTATGATGCACTGTTAGCATCCTGAAATGATGAAAAACACTCTGGCATACTCTCCTGGAAAGACAAGCCAGTGAATGACCACGCAAACCTGTCACTTGTCTCACTCTGCAAGGATCTTATTCTTGCAACAACTTTATTTTTTGTTTTAAACTTTTCTTATTAAATGACCGTAAAAAATCACAAAGCAAATTGATGGAATCCTGTCGCACACTGCAAATAGAACTACACTTCCAGATGTACACTGGTCCCTTAGGACATCTCCCTAAAACCTCATCACCTAACACCTCTTCTGCATCTGCAGACACAAGTTTTTCTTTTTCAACCGGACAACCATCTTTTACCTCATATGCTCGACCACTGGTGTCAACTGCATGCACCAAATCATTGTCCTGGAAGTAACTCTCCTCATTGAAAAATGCCTCACAACTTGATCTATGCATCCATTCTCCTGAGAAAACTTCACAAAAATTTGTACGATTAACTACTCTCTTCCATCTACTATTTGATTTGAAATCATAAATTACCTTGTTTAGTTTCCTAATTCTATTGATTACCAAAATAAATAACTTTCGCTTAATTTCGAAAGACTGATCAATAATTTTCTCTACATTTTTCTTTCTCTTATAAAAAGCCACTTTCTGTTGACCTTTCTTAAAAATGTTTAACAAATTGCCAATTATCCTGTTGCGGAACATTCGTCTACGAATGTCTCTAAACAGATTTTTCCTTCTACTACCATGCACAGAGTTATCTCCTGCTCAAGCAGTTACATTTTTGAGGGACCTTTCCTTCCCGTTTAAATTGGCTCTCTTCTTCTGAACTAAAACATGTTCTCTAGTGATACTTTTTCGTCGGCAAATGTTTCTTAAAAAAGATTTTGTTGTCTTACCCGGAATTTTTTGGGTGACTTCACAACTTTTAATTCTAGAGGACTGCTGCAAAGGTCCATTATCTCCATTTTTATCAAGGTGCGGTGTAAGTCGCTTTGCTTCTTTTTTTTTTCTTTGCCTTGAGGGCATGTTTGAATTTTTAAGAATATTTTGAGTTGAATCTGTGGAAAATTTATTAAAAAAATGTTATTAAATACTATTACCAAACAGTAAATCAATAACAGTAAGCAAACAATTGAATGGAAGGATTTTGCAACATACTTGATGGTAGAAAATAGCAATGGAATGGAATGCTTCAACATATGACCTGTGCTCTGTTATATGTTAATCTCAACTAATTTCGAGACTCTATTTCTATTTAGAGATTGTTCCAGAACAGACATTGTTCATGTTATTGTTATTGACTTAAAATTGCCAAGCACACATGAGGACGTATTTACAAGGCCCTTGCACCAGGGTGAAGTGACTTGAAATGGCCAAGCACACATGAGGACGTATTTACAAGGCCCTTGCACCAGGGGGAAGTGACTTGAAATGGCCATGCACACATGAGGACGTATTTACAAGGCCCTTGCACCAGGGGGAAGTGACTTGAAATGGCCAAGCACACATGGGGGCGTATTTACAAGGCCCTTGCACCAGGAGGAAGTCACTTAAAATGGCCAAGAACACATGGGGACGTATTTACAAGGCGTTTGCACCAGGGGGAAGTGACTTGAAATGGCCAAGCACACATGGGGGCGTATTTACAAGGCCCTTGCACCACGGGGAAGTGATTTGAAATGTGCAAGCACACATGACGGCGTATTTACAAGGAACTTGCACCAGGGATAAGTGATTTAAAAATGCCAAGCACACATGAGGGCATATTTAGAAGGCCCTTGCACCAGGGGTAAGTGACTTAAAATAGCCATGCACACACATAGGAGAGTATTTACAAGGCCCATACACCACTTATGCATCGTCTTTAACATTTACAATGTGGAGGACCATGGGGCAAAAACAGTACAGATGCATCATGCATCTATTCAACAAAAGCGACGCAATGCAGGACTCACATCGCAAGTAAATACATTCTTATAAATTTAAAAAGCATTCCTTTTCCTTAAAAACGATTTTCTGATCATAATTTGAAAACACAGCACAGCTCCTATGTAGAAGCACACCTTGTCAGTACTAATACTTCACATTATCTACAATTACAATTTGTAAAAGAATGCAATAGCTTTTTGGAAAACATAATGCAAACACTTCACACAAAACATCATTTTAAATGCACAACTGGCTTCCTTATTTTCTCCAAAAAGCATACTAGTCTCTTTCTAAAATAAAAGAACCATATCTCACCTTACCAAATGGTTTTTGAATTTAAAAACAGTCTCAGAGGCCCTTGCACCAGGGGGAAGTGACTTAAAATTGCCATGCACACATGGGGGCGTATTTACAAGGCCCTTGCACCAGGAGGAAGTGATTTGAAATGGCCAAGCACACATGGGGGCGTATTTACAAGGCCCTTGCACCAGGGGGAAGTCACTTAAAATGGCCAAGCACACATGGGGGCGTATTTACAAGGCCCTTGCACCAGGAGCAAGTGACTTAAAATTGCCAAGCACACATGGAGGCGTATTTAGAAGGCCCTTGCACCACTTATGCATCGCTTTTGACATTGACACTGTGGAGCACCATGGGGCATAAACAGCACAGATGCATCATGCATCTATTCCATAAAAAACACGCATTGCAAGAGTCACCTCGCAAGTAAATAAATTCTTATAAATTTAAAAAGCATTCCTTTTCCTTAAAAACGATTTTCTGATCATAATTTGAAAACACAGCACAGCTCCTATGTACAACCACACCTTGTCAGTACTAATACTAAACATTATATGCAATTACAATTTGTAAAAGAATGCAAAATGTTCTTGGAAAACATAATGCAAACACTTGACTCAAAACATCATTTGCACCAGGGGGAAGTGACTTAAAATTGCCATGCACACATGGGGGCGTATTTACAAGGCCCTTGCACCAGGAGGAAGTGATTTGAAATGGCCAAGCACACATGGGGGCGTATTTACAAGGCCCTTGCACCAGGGGGAAGTCACTTAAAATGGCCAAGCACACATGGGGGCGTATTTACAAGGCCCTTGCACCAGGAGCAAGTGACTTAAAATTGCCAAGCACACATGGAGGCGTATTTAGAAGGCCCTTGCACCACTTATGCATCGCTTTTGACATTGACACTGTGGAGCACCATGGGGCATAAACAGCACAGATGCATCATGCATCTATTCCATAAAAAACACACATTGCAAGAGTCACCTCGCAAGTAAACAAATTCTTATAAATTTAAAAAGCATTCCTTTTCCTTAAAAACGATTTTCTGATTATAATTTGAAAACACAGCACAGCTCCTATGTACAACCACACCTTGTCAGTACTAATACTTAACATTATCTGCAATTACAATTTGTAAAAGAATGCAAAATGTTCTTGGAAAACATAATGCAAACACTTGACTCAAAACATCATTTTAAATGCACAGCTGGCTTTCTTATTTTCTCCAAAAAGCATACTAGTCTCTATCTAAAATAAAGAAACCATATCTCACCTTAGCAAATGCTTTTTGAATTTCAAAACAGTCTCAGAAACACACCAATTTTTCTTTAGCAGAACAAAAGGTATGCACTCCAGAGGCTGCAACCAAGAAAGGCACAGAAATGCTGATATTCATCACACATATCTCTCATGTCAGCCAATCAAAACCCTTCCCTCACTTTTTTCAAATCAACACCCTTCCCCCCTCTGCCCTTTCTGCCCTTTTTCCATAGCAACTACCTCCTGCCAGACCTCTCATGTTTACAAGTTCACACAACAATGTTTCAAATGAACTCTGAACTCTCAGTACACCTGCTAATCCACTGCAATCTTTCATAAAATCATTTTTTTCTTAACCATTCAAATTACATCTTTCAAACAACACATCCATGCACCCTAACTTTCTGTTTTCAGCAATAGAAATCCACCAATCATTGCTAATGAACCATTAGCACTGAAACTCCACAGTTTTTTTCTTTACAAACTCCTACTGTTTCAACTGCCATTTCATTCCCACACTTCATCTGACTGCAGCAGAACCTCCTCTCGCCATGTTTTCTGCCTGGATTCTTGGACATAGCTATATCCACTGGGCTCACAGGTATGCTGATAACAGAAATTTACACAACCTCAATTTTCAAAATGTGGATATCAAATGGATTGGGCAAAGAGGATTGAGATGTCACCAATTGATACCATTGGTGAAATCCTTTTTGCATTTGCCAAACCCTGACCTCATAATAGTGCACTGTGGAGGAAATGATTTGGGCACTTTGACTGGGGTAGGTCTGGAAATGCTCTTAAAGGACACCTTTGAGCAATTAATGGCACTTTTCCCTCAAACTGCCTTGGTATATTCCAATATATGCCAAAGACAGAAATGGAGGTGGTCCAATCAATTTTGTCCACAAATTGAGAAAGCGAGGAAGCATGTAAATAAGTCTGTTTCAGCTTATATGAGAGACCATGGAATGGGCGCCATCTACAACAATAACTTGCGTTACTACATGCAAGATATCTACAGAGGAGATGGTGGGTGTGCACTTCTCAGATGAGGGCAACAGAGTTTTCATACAAAATTTAAGACTGTGTATTGGTCCCTACTTATAAGTACCTAGAACTTACACAGAACACAAAAGCTCTTTTCAGAGCTACCTTAACTATAATTAGTCTTTCCAAATTTCGAATGTATCTTTTTTCACTAATTTTCACTTATGTGCGCTTCCCGGTTCGCTACCCGGTTCGCGTACCGGCAGCTAACCGCGCAAAAAATTCATTTTTTTTATTCCAACATATATGAGCCTCCTCAGCCACCCTCAGAAAACCTAGGGGGTCAGGATACGTTTCCCGTGCCCCCTTATACCCATTTCCCACATTGTTTTTCCTCCATCTTGTGATTTAATTAAAACGAAACACAAAATGGCAAACTCCCTTTACGCTACCGGTGAGCGACCCGGTTCGCGTACCGGGAAGCGCTTCTACCGCGAAAAATCAAATTTTTTTTATTTGCCCCACGGGACCCTTTAATAACCCCAACATCATTCCTAGGGGGTCAAGAGGGGTCTACCTTGCCCTCTTTGATTAAATTCCCCCTTCGTTTTTCTACTCCTCTTGTCTCTCGATCCTACCGAGAGACAAGATGGTGGCCGGTCCGGACTGTTTAGAATGTTGACAGACACCGGAGAGCCAATCAGCTTCGCTTTGCGAAGTTCCGTTACGCGTCAGGTACGCGAACTGGAGCGCTAACCGGAGCGCTGTCACAGATATATCTGTTTTTTAAAACGTTAATTTCTCAAAATCCTCTGGAGCACATATATTGAGACATAGAAAGGCACGTCGGGCAAACCATATCTACAATTTTGCCAAGTTTCGTGTAAATCCATTCAGCCGTTCGAGCTAAAAGTGAGTCCAACCGCCCTATGGAAAACTCAATGTTAAAAACGCGTTTTGGGACCTCCCTTTTTTCTCGGCCCCCCCCTTGACGAAACCCCCCCAAATTTTCAGGGGCTGCTCAGAAACAAAATGTGCCATGTTCCTGAAAATTTCAGCCAATTCCGTCCACAAACGCCAAAGTTATTCGACATAGAATTTTCAAAAATCCCATAGGAAAAAATCCTAACTATATATACCTACTGGCGATATATATATATATATATATATATATATTCCAGGAATAATCCGGTGTAGCGCAGAGCTCTCAGCCAGCTGCCAAAAACGGACTCGAACCCAAAATTCAGTGCAAAAATGATTTATTCAGCCAGTGGTATTCCCCTAGTCATCACGACGCGTTTCGCGCTTCACAGAGCGCTTGATCACATGACACAGGTAATCACCTGAAACACGTTTAAATACATTCTGCCAACGCAGGTCAGACTACAAATACAATGGAAATAGAAGAGTTATATATATATATATATATATATATATATATATATATATATATATATATATATATATATATATATATATATATATATATATATATATATATATATGTCTGCTCAGTGCCTAACTCCCAAGCACAAGCTTGTCTCTGATTGGCTGCTAACACTTCAAAGCAGGAAGTGTCCTCTGATTGGCTGCTAAAGGAGAAACAGGTGAGCGCCAGGCAGCACGACACCAGTAGGAAGATAACACTTTCACACTCCATCTGCTCAACATCACCACTTCGCAGCTTTGCCTTTAGAAGCCAATCCGTCGGCTTGCAACTCTCTACCTTTGCAAGCTAGTACGCTGCTGTGCCTCTACGTCTGTGAGCTACTATGCTGCTGTTCCATTAGGAGCGGACGGCCCGTAGTTCTGCCTCTGCGAGTCGAGGCCACGGGCTGCACTTGTCCCTCTGCGAGTCTGGGTGCGAACTGTTCATAAGTCACACTATATGAGCTTTGAAAAGCCATTGTGTGATTCAGTCCATCAGCTGACATTTGTCTAAGGCATTTCTGAAAACATACTGGAGCTTTGTCTGTGAGAGATAACCCTTTCACACTGTGTCTCCCCACATTAGCAGGTAACACACCCTCTTCCCAGATCACCAGCATGCCCCCAACAACCTTCTTGGGCCCACAAGTGTCCCTCTGCGAACCATTAATAAGAAGATTCTTGTGAGGTTGGACAAATAAAAATCTTTATCATGTATGGATTTACATATAAAACATTTTATTAAAATAAAACAACAACAAATAAAGCTATGCACAGCCATGGTGTGTCATCGTTGAACTATTTGTGAATCACAGCCTGCAAGACAAAAAAAAAGATAAGATGGTGCGTCATGTGTCCAGCAAAAGAGAAAGAGAAAGAAAGAAAGAGTGAGAGAGAGGGAGGGAGAGAGAAAGGAGAAGTGAGAGAGAGAGGAAGACAGAGAAAGAGATACAAGGAAGACAGAAAGAGAGAAACAGTGTGAGAAAGAGGAAGAGAGAGAGAGAAAGAGTGACAGAGAGAAAGAGAGAGAGAGAAAGAGTGAGGGAGAAAGAGTGAGAGAGAGGAAGACGGACAAAGAGAGAAAGAGTGAGAGAGAGAGGAAGACAAAGAAAGAAAGAGTGAGGGAGAAAGAGTAAGATGTAGGGAAGAGAGGAAGAGAGAAACAGTGTGAGAGAGAGGAATAGAGAGAGATAACGAGTGAGAGAGAGGAAGAGAGAGAGAAAGAGTGAGAGAGAGGAAGAGAGAAAGAAAGAATGAGAGAGAGAAAGAGACAGAGAGAGAGAGAAAGTGTGAGAGAGAGAAAGGAAGAGATGGAGAGGGAAAGGGAGTGTTGACACTGGAGAAAATCTTCGCAGTTCACCTTTGTGCCACCAGTGTGTCTCCAACCACGTGCCAGGACATAGTGTACCCTCAAGTTTAGTGATCTGAAAGATAGTATAGAATTAGTAATTGCAGAGTACATACAACTGCTCACGCATAATTCTCTGTTTCGCCAATGCGCACTCAGGCTGCTGCACCCCATCCACCCCAACTGCTCGGAGGTGTCTGTGTGCTCTTGTACGCCCAGGCTGCTGCACACTATCCACTCCCACCGCCCAGAGGTAAATGCCCACTGCTGCAGAAAGATGTTTCTCTGCTCACCTTCTGCCACCGGCGTGTGCGTAAGGGGGTCCATCACGTGCCAAAGCAACTTTCTCAGGCGTTGAGGATTGCCACGCATCATCACAGGTTCTACACGCGTTCAGCTCTGGCAGTGTGTGGGGGGACGTCGATTCATGAATCACAGCCTGTTATATAAAAAGCAAGATAAGAGTGTGCATCATGCACCCATCAAAGGAGAGAGGAAGAGAGAGAGAAAGAAAGAAAGAGTCAGAAGAAGACAGAGAGAAAAAGAAAGAAAGAGTGAGAGGAAGACCGAGAGAAAGAGAGAAACAGTGAGAGTGAAAGGAAGAGAGAGAGAAAAGGAAAGAAAAAGTGAGAGGAAGACAGAGAGAAAGAGAAAAAGAGTGGGAGAGAGGAAGAGAGAGAGAAAGAGTGTGAGAAAGAAGAAGAGAGAAACAGAGGAAGATTATGAGAGAGAGAAAGAGATAGAGAAAGAGTGAGGGAGAGAAAGAGAGAAACAGTGTGAGAGAGAGGAAAAGAGAGAAAAAAGAAATAAAGAGTGAGCAGAAGACAGAGAGAAAGAGAGAAACAGTGAGAGGAAGAGAGAGACAAAAAGAAAGAAAGTGAGAGGAAGACAGAGAGAAAGAGTGAGAAAGAGGAAGAGAGAGAGAAACAGTGAGAGAGAGGAAGAGAGAGAGAAAGAGGGAAAGAGTGTGAGAAAGAGGAACAGAGAAACAGAGGAAGAGTGAGAGAGAGCCAGAAAGAGAGAGAGAGGAAGAGAGAGAGAAAGAGACAAGCAGTGTAAGAGGAGGAAGGAGAGATAAAGAGTGTGAGGTAGAGAAAGGAAGAGATGAGGAGGGACACTGAGTGCCCACACTGTGGAAAAAATCTTCACAGCTCACCTTAATGCCACCGCTCTGTCTCCAACCACATGCCGGGACCTAGTAGAATGCTCAAGCTCTCACATCTGAATGATAGTACAGAATTAGAAATGGCAGAGTATATACGACTGCGTATGCCTAAATCGCTGTGCTGTCTTTCTGCATCCAGGCTGCTGTACCCCATCCAATCCCGCCGCCCAGAGGGATCTGCCCGCCGCTGCGCACCCAGGCCTCACTGCTCAACTTTTATCGGACAGGGCACCCTTCACATCATGCAGCTCCGCTCTGCAAGCCAACAAGTCTCACATTTGGTACTGAGTCTTGATATCGCCATGACAGAGGATATACTAGTGCACCTATCATCATCACTGGCTGTACACCCGCTCAGTCCTTGCGGTGCAACTAACTCAGTGATAAGTGAGGCCACACACGTGGCAGTAGGCCCTCGCTGTTGGGCTCAGGCCTACACTGCGGTCCAGCAGAGCACACAAACATGAGGTGTCCGGACCACCGAGACGGGCCATCACTGCGGCGGTGTACCTGTGCTGGCCGCAGTGTTTGCGGTGCGAGCAACTCTAAAATGGCATAGAGCACGTGTGCCCTTTCTTTTTTATTAGTAGGGTCACGTGTCCGGTGACCCCTGTGCTGGATGGGTGTGGTGTGGGTGTATACCAGCCATGAGGGAGTGGCTGTGGCATCAGTGTTGCCAGATCGGGCTAGATCACGCACAATTGGGCTATATTTTTCCAGGTTCTGTGGTAAAATTGTGGTCTGTGCTAGTTGCCAGATTATAAATATATATACAGTGCTTCAGCAAAGTAGTATGTTAAAACACTTTATTAGACAAAGATTTACTTGGCAGCCTGCTGCACCATGAATTCCAATGCAATGGGAAGTAGTCTAGCGTTGGATTTTCTTCGCTCACGCCTGCCAAATTACCATTGCGCAAGGTTGAAAAAAACTATGCGAGCTCCGTGGAGTGCAGAGTGTGAAAAGTTCAGCAAACTCCACCAACGGAGAGAAGTTTACCACCCAGGCTTTGTTCTAGTTAGTCTTCCCAGAAATAGGAATTTTGGGGAATTTTGGTTGATAATAACTATAGCATTTTCTAGCTTGGCAAAGATCAAAAGTTCCATAGTTATTGGTTAATGAGGTGCACATGCACAGATAAAACAAGGGTCCCAAAATGCATATGTACACCAGTACATTTTCCATAGACTTTTGAATCATGTGTAGTGCAAAAACGGCTAAACTAATTTACAAAGAATTTGGCAGGACTCCTTATTAGAGTGCGCAGAGGATCCTTTATGGTACTACAGGTAAGTATGGTAAGTATTCGTTTAGTTATAAGGCATTGAAACCTAGTGATATCTGTTGTGGTATTCTCACTTTATTTTATGGAAGTACTGTGGTACATAGCAATGACAAGGCGTTATGAGATTGGCTAATGACTCCCTTTAAAAAAGTTAAGAAACACTAAAGGGTTCTGGCCCTAATCAGCAACACAATTGCAATGCAGTTAATTACTGACTCATTCTTTTTGCACAATGACACGTGACACTCATAGTGACTGCACAAATTATAGTTTTATTTTTATTTTTCACAATACCCCTTGATTCCAACTTTTTCTTTTGTTCATGGTTTTTTAGAACAATTCTGCATAAATTCATATGAACCACATAACAATAACATTACACGTATATGTTAAACGAATCAATAATCATATCAATGATATCACAATACATCACACATATACCATGGAAAAATCTAAAAATATTAAAAAATAAATTAGCTCTAGTTCCAAAAAACGGATGTGTTAACAAAAAAAGAAGAAAAGGGAAGAAAAGAAGACAAAAACAACATTACCCCACTTAGGGCACCTGTAAGCGCCTCAAATCCTTTACCTTGTTTGCAAACAGAAATGAAAATCGTGTTTGTTAGAATCCAAAAAAATGACATAGTCCTTCCCTGTTTTCATTTTTCTTCTTTCCTTCTTTTTTCTTTGATGTATATAAACTTTTCGGTAACTGCTGGCCCGGAGTGAATGTGGCAGACACCTTGTGGTGCAAGACGTTTCATGCAAGGTAAATTATTAACAGAAGAAAACAATTTGAGTGTTTGAATGAATGAAGAGATGGTAATACAAGCACTTTTCTTTCTTTTTTACTTACTTTGTAACTCGTTCCTGGTCCTGAGGAGAACCCCACCTAAAAAAGTTTCCAAAGGGGTTCGAAACGCGTGTACCTTTCCTTGTCCAAACGTATACTAAAATAATCTACCAGGTCAACCATTGCGCAGGATTTATGTTTTTTTATTAATCATGGTTACCTGAGTTGTACACAGTTTGGCAAGTGCCCTTGAAGTTTACAAAAGTTAAAGGCATTCATGTTGTTTTAGGTATACTTTAGTTGTGTTCTGTGTTTCATCCTTAGATATATGTAAGTATTAGGTGTGATATTTTTCCCATACCTACTTTATAAAAGTGGTAATAGTTAGAGAAAAATATTGATAAGTTTCTAAATATTTATTTTTAAATGTATGGAGTGTGGCCTATATTTTACAAGCCAAGTGTAATAAGGTGCATTAACTATTTTTCACATATTTAAATCTTCAAAACAAAGTCTACGGAGTACCGCAGTACTACTTACAAATTACTATGCTATTTAATTTCTTTTAAATTAATATTAAGTTCTTCACAAACTGCTGTAAAAATATATAGAAAATCATAAATAAATGTATTTACCTATTAACACTTTAATAAAGTGGTAATAAGCAGGGAACAACAATAAAACCTGCTGCTTACCTATATCTAAGACCCTAATCCAGAACACATTGAAATGTAGAACGCAGCCAAACTGTGCTGAAAATAACATGCCTGTGTTTTTTACATTTGATAAACACAGTCATTAGACAATCATATACTGCCTTAACATGCACATGTACAGAGGTATACAGTGAACTTACCCAGGTATACAGAGGATCAATATATAACTGTGCATTTTAAAGCATATTACTTTAACACTACATGCACTTACTAACAAATACCACAATTTACACTTGATAATGAATTTCCCACAACATTCGTTCACACACTATCATGCTACAACTATTTGAATTACACCACTCCACTTTATGCCACTCCACACTATGCCACTCAACTGTTATATTATGTTATGTTATAGCATATTTATAGAGCACGCAGCTACTCAAAAAGAGTGTCCCGGCGCTAGCAGAGCACAACGTTTAATGAAACCAGGTAACGCAGCTCAAGACTAAAGAAAAATTATTGCAAAAATAGCCACGTTTTGAGTTGTTTCCTAAAGAGCCAAATATCGGACAGTTCCCTTAATGTGGGCAACTTGAACTTGAAAGGAATGACCACCTTTGCGAGAGCGTGGAAATTTGGGTACACTCATCAAATAAAGATGGGATGATCTTAGGACTCTCCCAGGCGAGTAAAAGCTCACACTTCTCTTAATATAATGTGCACCAGAGCTGTGCAGAGCTTTAAAGGCCAGTGTCAGAGCTTTAAACTGAATTCTGCTGTGGATAGGAAGCCAGTGTAGATTCCTGAGGTGGAAGGAAATGTGAGCCCGGCGGCCCATCATAAGGATGGCTCTAGCTGCCGCATTCTGCACCACCTGGAGTTTATTCAATAGATATTCCAGGAGACCCAAATAGAGGACGTTAGCGTCGTCCAGCTGTGATGTAATAAGAGCCTGGACTACCATCCTTCTGTGGGCGAGTGACAGTAGAGGTAGAAATTTACCGAGGGTTTTCAAAGTTCCGTAGCAGGTCCCTGCCACAGATTGAACCTGCTTCTTCATGTCCAGGGAGTCATCCATTTGTACCCCAAGATTTCTAGCTACTCCCACCGAGGACTGAGGGGGGGACATCTCAGGTGGCCACCACTGCCTCCATTCATCTGGATTAAAGGCCCCAAAGAGAATCACTTCTGACTTTGCCGAATTACACTGAAGCTGGTTAAAGCTAAACCAGGAAAAGATTTTCTTCAGGCAGTTATTGATTTTCTCACCGTCAAAAGCTTCTCCTTTTGTACAGGTGAACAATAACTGCGTGTCGTCGGCATAAGGTATAATTGTGGCTCTTGCCTCTTCAGCCAGAGGAGCGAGGGGGGTCATGTATACATTGAACAGTAAAAGACTTAACATAGACTCCTGGGGTACCCCTACTTTCATAGGAGGAATACAGGAGGAGAAAAAGGCGGGTTCCAAATTTCTTGCCTTCTATTCTCCAGAAAGGAGGAGAACCATTTCTACACCGTGCCCCCCACTCCGCAGTCCCTCAATCTCTGAAGTAGTCTATCATGGGGCACGGTGTCAAATGCGGCTGACAGATCTATCAGTATTAAAACCGCTCTTCCGCCGGAGTCGAGAGTCCCTTTGATGGAATCAGAGATTTCAAGGGGAGCCGTTTCCGTGCTAAAGTTAGTACGAAAACCAGATTGGCTCATGCGAAAGAGATTATTTGATTCAATATAATCAGTGGTGACTTGGTTCACGTATTTTTCAATTGATTTTGTGAAAAGAGGCAGCAATGAGATGGGTCTATAGTTGGAGGCAACTAATGGATCAGCTGAGGGTTGTTTCAGCAGCGGTACGATTTTGGCCTGCTTCCAAGTAGAAGGAACCTGCCTGCTGCTTAAAGACAAATTCAGCACTCTGTTGACCTCAGTGTTAATAATGTCTGCCACTTTCACCAGAGTTTTGGCAGGACAGGGGTCTGATGGGGAGCCTGTTTTTAAACTTTTCATAATCGAGAGGGATTGTTCCAGAGTGGTGAGAGGAAACTGAAGGAAGGGGGAGTTACAAACTGGTTTGATGTTCAAGAATTGGTGATTAGTCAATGTCCTGGAAGAAGGGTTTAAGAGAGTTTGGATGTCAGCTATTTTTTTATAGAAATACGAGGCTAATTGATGTGTCCAGACTTCTGATACTTCGCCTTTGGAGGTGATTGCCATAGGCGACGTGGACTGTTTTACAATTCTAAAAATGTCTTTGCTCTTATTGGCCGATTCCTCAATCTGTGCAGCAAAGAACAATTTTCTTTCTTCTAGAATTTTGCAGTGGTACAATTTTAATTCTTTTTTATATAATGTCTTGCAATCAAGACTAAAATTCCTCCTCCATGCTCTTTCCAGCCGTTTACAGGCACTTTTACATTTACGCACATTTTCATTAAACCAAGGGGAAGATCGATTCAACGTCTGTTGCTGACGTAGGGACTCCGGCGCCAGGAGCTCTGTGCCTTGTTTTATCCAATTTTCCAAATTCACTGCATCTACCTCTACCTCATTACTTCTGGAGAGGGGTTGTGCTGATAACACAGTGTTCAATGTTCCAGGGAGGATTTTATGGAAGGGTCTTGATTTAAACGGGGGATGATTTTTAAGAGTGGGTCCGACCTTTCTGATTTTGGCAATTTTCAAACTTATTAAGAAATGATCGATCCACACTAGAGGAATTGGCTTTTCTGTATGGACCGGAATGTTTGAAAAGACTTGGTCCAGTATGTGGCCCTTCTCGTATGTAGGACTAGTAATAAGGGGCAGTATATTCACAGATGATAAAGCCTCGTAGAGTGACGAGTCTTCCGAGCTCTCGGGTCTGTCCATATGAACGTTAAAGTCTCCTAGGGCTAGGCAGTGATTAAATCTGAGGGCAAGTGGTGTCAATACATCAACCAGTCCCCTTAAGAAGGGGTCTGCATATCCCGGGGGTCTGTAAATCAGGGCTCCTGCCAGAGATTGATGGGCAGATATAACACAATGAAATCCCAAACTTTCCGCCCCTTGAATTTCATCCATAGGGATGAGTTTAGCAGATATATCTTTTTTGGTAATCATAGCAATGCCCCCGCCCTTCCTAGTTATACGGTCCTTCCTCACAATGGAATAGCCTGGTGGTATTGCGATCGCCAGAGTAGGGTTAGAACTTTCCGATAGCCAAGTTTCTGTTAAGAAAATTATATCTGGGTTAGATTCTAAGATCAGGTCAGAGATATGCTGGGCATTTTTATTCAGGTAGCGGACATTAAGTAAATAAATTCTAATGCTCTCCAACCTCCCTGCGTCCCCATGTTTCCTCTTTGCAGAAGGCTTGTGCTCCCCAGCTGTATATGTGGAGCAGGTCCAGTTACACCTACTGCAGCTGATGGTTATGTTATCTCCATCAAGCTCAACACAGTTGCCACAGTTATATAGGGGCTGATGCCTCCTAAGTTCCATTCCATCATACCTGATTACTTTCTGAGTGAAACCGGCAG
This sequence comes from Lissotriton vulgaris, assembly GCF_964263255.1. Classification (NCBI taxonomy): domain Eukaryota; kingdom Metazoa; phylum Chordata; class Amphibia; order Caudata; family Salamandridae; genus Lissotriton; species Lissotriton vulgaris. Next base: position 888,987,504 of record NC_141694.1, read on the forward strand.
CGTTTCCCACCTCGTCCGCCTCCGGGACGCTGACGGGAGCAGACGGGCTTGACTTTGGCACGCCAAAGGCGCTCCAAAGGCGCGCCCGCTGCGCAGTCTAAAACACATCCGGTTTTAAGGGGTCAGGCCGCTCGAGCGCTAACCTCCCGCCGGAAGTGGGGTGTATCCTCCCTTTACTCAAATGACAGCGTCGCAGTGGACCGAGGAGGCTAGGCGAGTACAGGTAAGTAAAATAATGTGCTGAGGTTTTTTTTTTTTTTAAATGCCCACAATGTCCCTTGCTAAAATGCGAAAGTCACCGCAATTTCCACAGAAATATTTAAAAAGAGGAGTGCAATGTAAACAAGTACGCACCCTACAGCCTCAAGTTCTGGTGTTTCAAGATGCCCATCCACTGCGTGGTCTAAAACACATCCGGTTTTAAGGGGTCAGGCCGCTCGAGGGCTAACCTCCCACCAGAAGTGGGGTGTACTCTCCCTCCACTCAAACGACAGCATCGCAGTGGACCGAGGAGGGTAGGCGGGTACAGGTAAGTAAAATAATGTGCTGAGTTTTTGATTTTCTTTTAAAAATGCCCACAATGTCCCTTGCTAAAATGCGAAAGGCACCGCAATTTCCACCGAAATATTTAAAAAGAGGAGTGCAATGTAAACAAGTACGCACCCTACAGCCTCAAGTTCTGGCGTTTCAAGATCCGCGTCACTGTACACTATTACACTCTATGCAACTCCATACTATGTCGCTCCACTATGCGCCACCCTACTCTATGCTAATCAAATGTACACTAATCCACTCTACCGCACTCCATCCTATGCCACTCCACTCTACACCAGCACGCTGTACGCTATTACACTCTATGCCACTCCATTTCATGACACTCTAGTGTATGGCACTCCACTATAAACCTGTCCACTATACGCCACTCTACTGGATGCTATTCCAATATACGCAATTTCATTCTATGCCACGTTACTGTACACCAATTCAGTGTACAGCAATGTACTGCTTGCCATTCGACTGTACCCTACTCCATTCTATGCAACTCCACTGTACGCCACAGCACTCTACAACAATTTGGTGCACCCTATCACACTGTACATCACTCTACTCTATGTCACTGCACTGAACACCAGTAACATTTACACTCTACTCCACTCCACTTTATGGTACTCCACTATACTCCACTCTACACCTCTACACTTTAAGCCATTTCATAGTATGCTATTACACAGTATGCTACTACAGTCTACCGCACTACAAACAACCCCATCCAACACTTCACTCTACTGTGTTCTACTCTACAGCACTCCACTCCCCTATACTGTCCTCCACTCCACTCCACACCACTGCAATCCATGATGTTCCACTGTTCGCCCCACACAATACCTCACTCCACTCAATACCATGCTACAGCACCCTACTCCACTGTACGCCACTCCACTCTACACTATTTAATTCCTTGCCACTCCACTCTACCACACTCCAGTGTACATCTTTCCACAATATGCCACTCCAGTGTATGCCACTCCCACTCTCAGCCACTCCTCTTAATGCTATTCCACTGCACATCACTACACTCTACCTCACTACACTCTACGCCAGTCCACTGTACAATACTCCACTATATGCTACTTCTACTGTATGACATTCCAATGCAGTCCACTCTATTTTTTTATTTTTTTATTTAACTTGTAACGCGCAACAGCTACCCGCAGTGGGTATCCTGGCGCTAGGGATAGACTCAAGAAGAAAGAAATATCAGGTAATATCAAGCAGACCAGAACAACGGGCAGATCACTCAAAAAGCAAGGTCTTAAGTCCCTTCCGGAACCGCAGCAAGTTATTCTCCAATTTTAGAGCAACTGGTAAAGCGTTCCAGAGCTTAGGACCTAGATGAGCGAAAGACCGCCCACCCATTCTAGCGAGTTTGAATCTTGGGATAATGAAGTCTCCATTCCCAGAAGATCTAAGGGTTCGATGATTCCTATATGGTTAAACTAAGTTCTGTAGGTATTTAGGGGCTGTGCCCTACCTGATCTTGAACAGATAACATAAGGCTTTAAATTTAATCCGGCTTGAGATTTTAAGCCAGTGTAAGTCACGCAGAGCAGAGGATGCTGAAATTCTCCTAGGGACCTTCCGAAGCAGGCGGGCAGCCGCATTGTGGACTACCTGAAGAATCTTAATGGTTGCAACATCAGCTCCCAAATAGAGAACATTACCGTAGTCCAGGCGAGAAACAACCAACGCCTGGACAACAGTTCTCTGGGTGGATAGGGGCAGCATCCATAAAATTTTCTGGAGCCATCTTAAGGTGGAAAAGCAGATCGCAGCAACCTTTGTAGCCCGCTGCCTCATAGATAACTTGTCGTCAACAAGGAAACGAAGGTTGCGAACCACTGTGGCTGGTTGTGGAAGTGGTCCCATATCACTAGGCCAATGTTGGGGGCCCCATAGATTTGTATTCTTGCCCAATATCACCACCTCTGTCTTCTCCCCGTTTTATTTCAGACAGTTCTTCTGCATCCACTCGGCCACGCGTACCAGGCCGAGCTTTAGAGCAGAGGGGCTGTTCTCATCTTTGCCTGACAGAGAGAAGACAATTTGGGTGTCATCGGCGTAGGAGAATAGCGTCAGCCCCGCTTCCTCCACAATGGTGGCCAGGGGTCTTACGTAGATATTAAACAGTAAGGGGCTGAGTATAGACCCCTGGGGAACACCATAAGCCGATGAGCAGATTGTAGATGTAGCTTTGGCCGAGAAAACCTGGAAGGTACGACCACTAAGAAAGGAGGCAATCCAGGCTAAAGCCGGGCCTGCCACTCCCAGGGAACGGAGAGATCTCAAAAGGATGGAATGGGACACAGTATCGAACACGGCACTCAAATCCAGCAGGATGAGTGCGGATGTTTCACCTTGATCGATACCGTGTCGTAGACTCTCCGTAACTCCGAGAAGTGCTGTCTCTGTGGAGTAGTGAGCTCGGAAGCCGGACTGGGATGAGTGTAAAAAACCAGAACTCTCCACTAGATGGTTCAGTTGAGTGTTGACGTGCCTTTCTAGGATTTTCGAAAAGATGGGCAACAGGGATATGGGCCTGAAGCTAGAAGGATTAGAAACATCCGCACCAGCCTTTTTTAGAAGGGGCACCACCATTGCATGTTTCCATGCCTGGGGGACATGAGATTCCTTTAAAGAGGCATTTAACAATTTTGTAAAAACCTGATATAAGTTGGGATCTAACATCTTCAGGATTTTGGAAGGTAAAGGATCGCGGGGAGAGCCTGATTTCACACTATTCAAGCATAAAAGGAAGGAGGCATCATCAAACAGTTGCCATTCCGTGAGCTTCACTGAGGTGACGGAAATTTCAGGCAACAACGAAAATCCAGTCTGGGATTTCTCTGCCGAAGAAGTAGAACTCAGTGAATCATAGATGCACTCAACCTTTGAAATAAAAAACTCCGCCAGCAACTGACATTGAGCCTCATCCAAGGAAGGGGGAATTGGGGTAGTATCAGCTCCTGTTAATTTCCTGACAACGGAAAACAGAACTCGAGGACAATTTTGCGCTTGCGTTACCGTATTCGTGCTATAGGCAGCTCTCGCACTTTTGCACTGCTTATGGTAACCTCTAAGGGCTTCCTTATAGGCCACTTTCCGCGAGACGGAGAAATTACGCCTCCATCTCCTTTCAAGTGCCTTGCAGTTGGCCCGAAGAAGCTTCAACTCCTCTGAGAACCAAGGTACGGGCTGACGATGTGACATGGAACACTTAGATGTCAAAGGGAGCATAGTGTCCACTGCATTGCTCAACCATTTAGATACCATATCATTTAGCTCTAATATGGGCAGATCAGCCTCTGGAAGAGACCCTAAAAGATGCTGATTAAACTTAATGGCATTGAGTTTACCCCAGCGACGTGTCTGCTCGTCTTTGCCCTTACTGCTCCTGACCTTGATCTTGTTAGGTGGCAAAGAAAAAAAGACAGCATAATGATCAGACCACTCCAGAGGGCGAGCTTTCTGTGAGCAATCATATTGAAGATTTGAAAGAATTGGATCCAACAGATGACCCGCGGAGTGAGTAGGTCCGGAGTTACACAGTAAAAGATCAAAGACTTCCAGATCAGATAGAAGGTGTTGACTTATAGTGCAGGACAAGTCTTCAAGATGAAGATTCAAATCTCCAAGGATAGTGAAATTAGCCACCCTCAGCATCAGAGGGGCTAATACTTCCACCAGGGAAGACACCCAGAGATTAGCATTGCCTGGAGGGCGATATATCAGGATACCCGACAAGGTGCATTGAGCATTGATCGTGAGCTTAAAAAGGGCGGCTTCACATCCACAGAGAGGGAAAGCTTCAAGTTGGCAAGTATACATTGATTTAAAAATTATAGCTATACCCCCCCTTTACCAGTGTCTCTGTCCTTTCTCATTATTACGTAATCATTCGGGATAGCAGCTGCAATGTCTGGCCCAGAGCTCTCATGGAGCCAGGTCTCAGTTAAAAAGACAGCATCCGGATTCTCGTCGACAAGGAAGTCGTGGATATTAAACTTATGCTTAGGGAGGGACCTGCAGTTGATGTTCCAAAACTTCAATGGGGGGCGAGACATTGCAATTTTATTTTTCCTTAACCTACCGCGTGCTTGAGTACGAGACATTCCTTTGCACATCGACATTTTCCCCATAGAAAAAGCACAGCCCTAGCACATAAAATTATGTGCTGGTAGGACACACGGAATGCAGTCTGCACGAGGAACTTGCCTCAATAGTTGGAGTTCTTCACTGGTGTATGTATAGATAGGAGTGGGAGTAGTATCCGAAACGGAAATTAATCCAGAGGGTCCAGCCCCTGGGCCCGTCCAGGCACAGATGGGCGCAGACCGGCAGGACTCAGGCGTGACTCCGGCGTGCGACCGGCGCACCCACTGCGCTCTACCGCTGTGCGTAAGCGAGGCCATCTTGAATACAGCTCTCCAGTGTCCTGCTGGCCACTAGAGCGCATACACAGATGGCGCGTCCAGGCGTCCCGTTCTTCCCCCAATAAGGCCGCTGAATCCGATTCGGTAGTACAAGGGAAGGGACCCGCTTAAAGAGCGGTGAAATAAACTATTATAATGCGCGTATGCGGAATGGACAGGCTAAAAACAGGGGAAAAGTCAAAAATAATTAAAATAAAATGACAAAACAGGATGTTTTTAAAATCGCGCCAAAAATTATGCTGAATTATGCAGAAAGCGCAATCACACTCGCACTGAGCATATAGTCCCAGATATTACCTTTAAGCGAGGGCTAACACTGATCTTGCCCACCTTAAATACAGCTCTCGAGTGTCCTGCTGGCCACTAGAGCGCATACAAAGATGGCCCGTCCAGGCGTCCCGTTCTTCCCCCAATAAGGCCGCTGAATCAGATTCGGTAGTGCAAGGGAAGGGACCCGCTTAAAGAGCGGTGAAATAAACTATTATAATGCGCGTATGCGGAATGGACAGGCTAAAAACAGGGGAAAAGTCAAAAATAATTAAAATAAAATGACAAAACAGGATGTTTTTAAAATCGCGCCCAAAATTGTGCTGAATTATGCAGAAAGCGCAATCACACTCGCGCTGAGCATATAGTCCCTGATATTACCTTTAAGTGAGCTTTTCTTTTTTGAAATGATCTATAGTGCCATGTTGTGGCTTCTCTGGTCAAGAGGATCTCGCAACTCAGAGGCAGAGATTCAGCTGCCTCAGACTCCCGCAGCACCACACTGCGGCAACCGAGGCTCTCACGGCACTCGTAGCACTCACAGTTCTTGCGGAGCACTCGCAGCACCTGCACACAGTTTTTACACTCTATGCAATTCCATTGTACATTACTCCACTCTAACGCACTCCACTTCATGCCACTGAATTGTACACCGCTGTACTGTAGGCTGCTAACCTGTACCACACTACTGCCTATGCCACTCCATTGCATGCCACTACACTGTACGCAAATCCACTCTACACTATTTCACTGTACGCAACTCAACTGTAGGACACTCTATTGTATGCTATTCAAGTCTATGCCACTCTGCTGTATGCCACTCTAATATACGCTATTCCACTATGGGCAACTCCACTGTACTCCACTTCACTCTACCTCAATCAACTCTAGACCACTTCACTCTATGCCATGCAGCTCTATGCAACTACACTCTATGCGGTTACCCCATACGACTCCACTTTTGGCAATTCCATTGCATGCAACTCCACTCTGGCCACTGCACCCCACCCCACCACTTCACTATACACTAGTCCACTCTATGCCACTACAGTCTACATCTCTCCGCTGTAAGCCACTCCACTTTATGCTATTCCACTCTACACCACTCTACTGTACTCTATTGTACTGTATGCCACTAGACTATACCTCACTCCACTGTACACCCCTCCACTCTACATCATTGCACTCTGCTCTACTCCACTCTACTCTATTACACTGTACCACACTACACTCTACACCTTTCTACTTTTCGCAACTGCACTGTATGCTATTCTACAGTACTCTACTCCACTCTGTTACTCCCCTCAACAAGACTCCACTGCACACTACTCCATTCTGTGCCACTCTACTGCCGCAACTCCACTCGACCCCAGTCTACTGTAAGCCACTCCACTGTATGCTATCCCACTATGCTTTACTTCACTATAACCCAATCTACTCTACGATACTCCACTGTACGCCATTCAACTCTACACCACTCTACTCTAAACTATTCCAATATATGACTCATCACTGTATTTTTTTATTTTTTATTTAAGAGACTTGTAGAGTGAACAGCTACCCGGAAAGGGTCTCCCGGCACTAAAGCAGACAGTAAAACAGAGATGCCAAAGAAAGCAAGGATAACATAACAACATGCCAGCTGACATGAACTCAGCCAGAGCAATTGAAGAGCAGAGTCTTCAGGTTCTTGTAGAAAGTAAGTAAGGAATGAGTGGCAGTTGCTGAGAGCTACAGGAAGAAGAGTTCCCCTGTATGGCCCTCCAATGTATACAACTCCACTGTATGCTGCTCCACTGTATGTTATTTCAGTGTATGCTACTATACTGTATGCCATTCCACTGAAGGCAACTTCCCTCTATGCCACACCCCTCTATGGCACTTCACTGCACTCTATTCCACTATACTCCACACCACTGAACCAGACTCCACTCTATGCTACTCCACGCTTCACTGCTACCCTGTGCGCCAGTCCACTTTACCCTTTTCCACTGCAGGCCTCTCCACTTTACACCACTCAATTGTATGCTATTCCACTGCACACCACTCCACTCTATGTCACTGTAGTTAATGCCACTCCACTGTCTGCAACTACACTCTACAACACTGCACTCTACACTATTCCACTGTACATAACTCCAGTCTACACCACTCCACTTTATGCTATTCCAGTCAACACCACTTCACTATACGCCATTTTACTGTATGCTATTGTGCTGTACCTCACTCTCTATGCTACTCCAGTGTACGCTACTCCATTCTACGCTCCACGCTTTGCAACTCATATTCACACCACTCCACTATGCTCTGCTCAACAACACTGTACTCCACTAAACAGTCTACTCACCACCACTGACCACACTATACTCCACTCTATATAGAACTATGCAACACTCTATGACACTCTGCGCAGCTCCTGCTCTGCTGCTTCACCACTCAGCTCTGAGACACTATTCCACTCTACTCCGATACTGCACTCTATACCACTCCACTGTACGTTACTCTACACCTCTCACCTACTCGACAGTCAATAACTTGAATACTCTGTCATGCACTGTGTTCTCACAAAAGATTTTATTTCTATGCATAACTGTTTTTTTAAGTACTATTATTTTGCATGATATATGCAAGATTATATAAAATGGTATAAGCAGTGCGTCTGGGGAGTCGAACACACTGTGTATGGATAAGTCCAAGTTATAATAATTTGAAGGCGTTGTGTAAAATATAAAGTAAAGGTATAAGTTTAAACATTTACATTTTTGTTTAGATTAAGTTTGTTTTTAGGTAAAGAATGAATACAGTGATATTATTTAAAGATGATGTATACATTATACATTTAAGGTATTTCTATAACTTAAGAATGTGTAATGCTTGTGTATTTTCAGGTTTATTTGTATAGAAAAGAATAAATGCATTTTTCCTAACTACAACAAAGGCATAACCTTTGATTATGTCATTGAATATATACAGCATAGAGTATATACTAGTGTAGCGTGAAGTGGCAGATGTATATATACATATATATGGAGAGAAATACAGAGAGATAGATATAGATGCATGTGTTTTTATAATTTTTGTTTAAGGTACATAGAGGTGGAGTTAAGAATAATACATCTTGTATCTCTCATATGCACTTTTCTTCTGGATATTTTGATCCTTAATATTTTGATTATCATATTTCGGTATCACAATGTTTCTTAACAGCAATCCACACCAAGCCTTGATACATTATTAACAACTGGTGTTAATTCTTCAGCTGCAGGATATTCAATGATCATTTTATCTTGTAGGACACAAAGTTTCAGTTAGATGCTACTTCCCTGTTTCACCTCTACTTGTTTGCTAAGAACATATTTTTTGAAGCGGGCAGAAAGGGTTTTTTAGACGCTTTTTTGATTTGCTGCTTTGTTCACACAGTGACCGGCTCTATAGTAGCAGAATATTTGAATACGTCCTTCACCAGAAATGGTCTAGAACCAGTGGCTTTTTAGCTCCTATATTTAAAATATTGTGCGAAACAATGCATTTTCATGGCACATTTCCAGTAGGTACTCACACAGATGACTGCTACCTTTCCCATATCCTCCTCATGGGGTAAAAACATGATTTGCTAACTTTGATCACTTGCCCTTTGCAGTGTTGACATCTCCTTTTCCTAAAACAGCTACTTTAAATGCCAATGGTTTAGATGTCTGCCTAATATTGAAATTATTATTAGTGCCCCTTAGATTTCCGATGTGTGGCCACTCTTTGTTACCGGACATATAGAAATTCCATGTCTCGAGGAATGTCCCTCATGGAATTTTACCTACACCCAATAAATTTCCACAGGTCAGTTTTGGCAGGTCAGGTATTGTATTTTACCAGGTGCAATACATGGTGATTCCGATCTGCAGCAGTCCCATTTGCAGCCAATAATTTCACATGACATTTTTGCTTGCTATCCACCAGGTGATACTATTTGGATTAGTGACAATTTGCCTCAACAATTCTATTATGCAGTCACAAAAAACAGAGAGATACAAAAGCAGGAACATTTTTTAAATATTCTTTATTAGATCGAATATGGGCATGAAGGTGGTAAAGCTTGGAATGAAGAAGCTTGTCAAGCAGGTTCTTATTGTAAAGATGCACAATTAACATAAATTCATAACAAAGATAGTGTGAATAGTATACTAAAGAATGGAGTTTATTTGGCCAAGATCCTCCTTAGAAATGTGCGTATCTGGGTCACGTTTGGATCATGTTTACTAGGCTTATCTCTGCATACCTGAAAGATTTACAGCAGTGAAACTGGCACATATTTCAAATACTACTATTCATCTCTACTGGAATCCGGAAAATGACTCATAAATAGCTTGATAAATATGTGGCTTATAAAGGAAGATGATATCAATGAGAATGGTATATCCTCTCTATGACTTTCTTTGTATTTTCTATTTATCACCAAACACTGGCAGGGTGCGTATGTGATTAGAGTGAGAGAGTTGGCAATCAACATACTATTGAATTAGTACAAGACAGATCACATTGGCCCCCCATTTCAAAACACAGTGTGGGCCTGGCAAGCATGAAGCATGGCAAATGCTGGTTTGAAAAAAAAGGCCTGTGAGCCACAATCATAAGACATTGATTGGAAAGGCAGGTCTTCAGCTCCTTTCAGAAGTGAAACTTGACCGTGATGGATCTCCTGATCTTTTAAGTATAGCAAAAACAAGGACTAACATTGAATCTTCTTGCACTGTCTAGGCCCAGTTCTAATCATACTACTATTGCTGAGGTCCCAAATGCACTGGAGAGCTTCACTTCACTTGCCACGCATGGTTTAGTGCTTGATTTCACTACTTTGTAGATAACACTACAGGTTATGAATGTGGTATGGGGGGCACCTGGAGCTTATTGAGTTCTTACACCCGGAGAAGCTGGGTGTAAATCAAGAAAAACCCGACAAGCATGGGAAAGGCAGGGCAAATTTGTGCAAACAGTCACAACGTTTTCAATGTGAGGCTAGTCGCTTTATTTGTTTTCCTGTCTTGTCTGAGTTCCTTTATTTGGTTATGGAACTCTGAGGTGACTTGCAATTGGCTTATCATGTAAGGCAGCAGGCACTTTATCCCAAATAATGGATTATGACACCATCACATTTCTCACTATCCACTTACAACCTTGGTGCATAGCTCATTTAGAAAGAGAGAGCATGTTTGCAAACATGAGGAATAAAAATAGAGCCTCTAGTGCATAATTAAACACCTCCAAAACAGGTTAGATATATATTACAAAACTATATGAGAAACAGTTCAATACAAGTCAGTTTTTAAAAGCTGCAAAAACTCAGGATGTGTAGAAACATGCAAACAAATTCTGACTTTTCTATAATTATCTAAGGAGTGAAGACATAATTATGTTCTCTCTGCTAGTCACTGAAAGTTAGAACTATAAAACAGAAGAAACAAAAGTAATGTTTGTTTATTGCTTTAAACAGCTGCTTCAATTATGCACCATGACCTGACACGCCTTTCATCTCGGCTGTTGGCTCTGGCAGCAGTCATTGTGAAGTCAGAACTCAACTGTAATAATTTACAAAAGTTGAGTTTGGCATCTTTTCCTTTTAATCGCTGACTGAGTGTGTCACTAGGTGCCTATTTTAAAGCAATTATAGCTTTGTGTTCATACAGTGAATGCAGATTTCCTTGTAATATAAACTCATTAAAGTGGCTCGAGTCATCTGATATACAGTGAAGATTGCTGCCTCTAACAATTCACCCAGAGAAATCTTTTGCCATTATAAATTCTGCTCCCCATCCTTCAGCTCAACCTCCTTCACACCAATTATAAGATAGCCCATGCTCGTTTTCTCACATGAAAACTGCCACTATCTATGACAATTTTCTAATACAACTCCATGAGATATTTCTTCTTGCCTTCTCTCTCTCAGCTGCCAGCTTGTCACCCATGCTGGCTCAAAAATTTCAGTTCAATTATGATGAGAGCAATACAATCAGCCTTCAATAAAACACACTGGGGTCTCCTTTGATTCCCTTCTATCTTGAAATGATCTTAATACACCACATCTTTGCCAGATCTTGAAGTCCTTCCTTATTTCTGCCACTATTCCTGTGTTTCACAAGTTAGGTTATGTTGAATGATTGCTTAGGAAACTATGTTCAAACTCTACTGAATTGTCAAACTTTAGGTCCTTCTCTTTCACATCTCTTGTCACACAAATATTGGAAAAAATCAGTCAACCAGCAAATATGAATATATTTGGTGACTAATTAATTTTTAGATGGCTCCTCAGGATGTATTACCTATACATAGCACCAAATCCACTCTTTCAGTCATCTCAGAACATATTCGTTTAACGGACCGTGGCGGTTCAACAGCATTGGTCCCATTGGACCTCTCCACTGCCTTTGATGCAGTCGCTCATCAACTCTTGCTGGAACGTCTGCATCAGCTTGTAATAGAAAGGTCCGTTCTTAGATTAATATAATTCTTTCTTTAAGAACAATATCAGAAAGTCACTCTCAATTCTTTATTATGTTCATCAAGGCTTGTCTCGGTCCCCAATTTATTCAAAGTGTAAGTCAAGTAATTACTATAGCTGGTTCAATTTTTGCCCCAAAATATTATCATATGCTGATGACACTCAGATGATTTTCTCCATAGAAGATAATCTCAAACTGTCTCATAGATACATTCAGGACATGTCTAACAGTGGTAGCATCTTGGATTCGACAAACCTGACTTAAGCTAAATGGTGATAAGATCATAATTATTTTATTCTGCTCACTTAATTCCACCTGGGCCTTAGTATGGTGGCCTAAGGCCTTATGCAAGGTTTCTATTCCAGCCAGATCAATTAGGAATCTGGGCATCGAATAAGAACTTGACGTGTCATTCAAATTTCAGATAAACATCTGTCACCACGTCATGTTCCACACCGCTTTAGACTTTAAGGAAAATGCTGGACATTTTGCCTTACTCTATTTACAAAACGGTGGTCCATGCATTTAGTACTTCTAGGTCGGAATGTTATTTTGTTATGTTATGTTATGTTATTTATATTTTTATAGCGCGCAGCTGCCCCAGCAAAGGGGCGTCCTGGCGCTTTGACAGATGCTATAACATAACACACAATAAAAGAAAGGAAATTAACTAGACACCGGAAACAGGAAAGTTTTAATCGCCTGCCTGAAGGCGAGCAGATCTTCAAGAGCTCGGATGTGTACCGGGAGCGAATTCCATAAGCCTGCCGCTAGCACCCTAAAGGAGCGGCCACCCATTCTGCTGAGCTTGAAGCGTGGACAGACGGCCAAATGAAGCCCCTCCGATCTCAAGGATCTCGAAGGCGTATAGGGCGTAAGGAGAGGGGCAAGTGCCGGCGGCGAAGAAGATTTCAAAATTTTAAAGGCCAGACACAGCGCCTTGAACTTAATTCGCTGTCTGACCGGGAGCCAGTGCAAGGCCGTGATGGTACCAGACACTGAACAATGTCTGGGGAGGCCCACAATGGCTCGTGCCGCGGCATTTTGTACTCTTTGGAGCCTAGAGGCCTCCGCTTGATTCACCCCTAACAGCAGTGAGCTGCCGTAGTCCAGCCGAGATAGTATTGAGGCCTGGACTACAAGCTGTCTGGTAGGGGGATCAAAGTACTTTAGGACCGGCCTAGTACCACGCAAAATTCCATAGCACGTGGCAGCCACCTTCTTGGTGTGATCTCTGAAGGTAAGCGCAGAGTCTACCCAGACTCCTAGATTTCTCACTCCAGCAGCTGGAATAGGAGTGACACCAAGCTCTGATGGCCACCACTGGTTACCCCATAGCTCCGCGTGCTTCCCTAGAACCAACACCTCCGTTTTGGTGGCATTCAACTGAAGGCAGTTGGTGCGAAGCCAGCCAGCTACTGCCAAGAGACCCGCACGGAATCTGGGGGCCTCCACCTCAGGGTCTTCACTAAGTGTCACCGCTAGCTGTGTGTCGTCCGCATATGAGGCCATCGTGAGACCCCACTGTTTGACAACACCAGCCAACGGTTTCACATAGAGGTTGAACATTGTAGGGCTCAACGAAGATCCCTGTGGTACCCCCAGCTCCAGGGGATAGGTGGCGGATTGGCCAGGTGGTATAGCCACTTTAAAGGAGCGGTCTGCCAGAAAAGACCGAAACCACTGGAGAGCGACATCCGTCACTCCCGCCTCCTGTAAGCGTTGGATAAGTATATGGTGGGACACAGTATCGAAGGCAGCGCTTAGATCTAATAGTATAAGCGCTGCAGTATGACCTGAGTCAAGTACCTGGCGAAGATGTTCCGTGATGTAAAGTAATGCCGTCTCGGTACTGTGTCCTGACCGGAAGCCGTTCTGACTGGGATCCAAAATCTGGTTGCGAACCAGATGCTCGGACAGAACAGAGTTGACATGGGCTTCTGTTACTTTAGCGATCCAAGGCAACAGGGAAATAGGTCGATAATTTTCTGGCAATCGGGGGTCAGAGTTGGCTTTTTTTAATATAGGAGTGACCACTGCCTGTTTCCATGCCGCGGGTACCGTTCCACAAGACAGTGACATATTGATGAGGTTCAATATGGGGTCACGGCACAGCGGGGAAAGTGTGTTAATGAAGGCTGGTTTTAACGGGTCCGCTGGAGAACCTGACTTGACCTTAAGGCTGAACCTGTCAAAGGCCTCAGTAGACAGTTCAGGTAAAGTGGCCAGAGGCTCATGATCTGTCGTGCCAGGGATAGTAGCCTCTCGATCCTGGTGGAGTGTGTCGAACCCATGATAGATTTTTTTCACTTTCTCCACAAAAAAGGAGGCCAATTTATCACAGTGAGAATCTGTGCAAATCACCTCTGATGAGGATCTGTTTTTCATAAGGTCCTTCAGTACCTTGAAAATCAGTTTTGAAGGATTGGGGCTAGTAGCAAATTCATGAGCGTAAAATGCAGCTCTTGCTCTGCAGATAGCTCTATGATAGAGCTTCAGCTCAGTGAAATACCGAGTTTTCAGAGCAGGGTCATAGGAACGTCTCCATTCCCTCTCTGTTTTTCGGCAGGATTTTTTCAATTCTGCGAGAGACTCATTATACCAGGGACTGGGTATTTTTGTCCGGCCTTTCGACCAACGTAGAGGTATAAGAGAATCCAGATGAGAATGTGAGAACTCCCTATACCTGGAACTCCCTTGGGCCCTTCTTTAGTGACTGAGGACCATGCAGAATGCTGTAGGTTTACCTGGTTGTATGAGGTTTCAACGCATGCTTTTACCACGCTTGCCTTTACAACGCAGGTATTACAACGCAAGTCGTTACAACGACTTGCGTTGGGGGGCGCTGGATAGTGGAATAGTTTAATTTTCTTTTCCAACTCCAGTCCCCGTGGATAGTAGGGTAGGTGTTGTATAGAAAATTAAACTATTCCCTATCCAGCAGCGCCCTCCAGCGAAAGTCGTTGTAACGACTTTCATTGTAATTCCTGCGTTGTAATGGTAGTGCGTGGTAAAAGTTTTGTTGTAAACAATGTTCCCCGGTTTACCTACACTGAAAGTACCTAAATAACAATCTATTGCCTCACTGCTCAGAGATTTCTCCGGTTTGTCAGCCATAAAAGAATCAGTCAGTCAGTCAGTCATAAACTTTATTTCGAGTTAAAAAAATCACAAAAGTTGATACAAAATACACAGAGGTGAGAATAAAATATGTCCAATTTGCCTCTTAAAATAAGCCATCTAATATTGGACCAGCCACTCTAAAATTACGTAACTGTACAATAAATATATTTAAAAACACTAAAAATTCACCCTGCCAAAGCTATCGCTTGGGAAACCAGCTATCATTATTTCATGTTATAAAACTGCTTTTTTAAAATACTAAATTAAAGCAATAAAGTGCATAGTGCCAAATACAGAGCCTGAACATCTACCTTGGGCTCCTTTCTTTCCAGCAAATTACCCACACCCATCCCAGAAAATTTGCAACAGCGATCACAATGGACTCTTACATAGATGTCTTTAGAATCCTAAATGCCTCACTGCTGGACCGTGTCCCCAGGTTCAAACATAAGGGTTTCAACCATCTTGACCTGGGTTTACTATAAGCTGGGCAAGCAAAAAAGATGGGTATCGCTGATTCAGTCGAATCTGGGCAATGTGGGCATTTACTACTGTTCGAGCTACACCATTTGTTGGTAAATGCATTGGTAGGAAGTGAACCCAACCTAAACTGATGATACAGTTTCCTATCTTTGGGGATGGTAATTAGATCCCAGTAGCCTTCGTATTTTACTTCGTGCTTGAACTCGAGGAAGTCTCTGGACAAAGAAGGTACAGTAAGGGCTGCAAACCGCCTCATTATTATCATGCTCCAGTACACTGCCTTAAGCTCTGTTTTGGTTGGGAAAACAGTGTCTACAGGGGAGGTCCATAGACGGCTCATCCCCATCTCACAGAGTGTAGTTCTAACACACCTTAACCACAGAATTGTGTTTGTGACATCAGCCTCTCTTACATCTATTAGAGCCAGGGCATAGTGTGAGAGCTCAGGGGTCATCCATAGCCTTCTTCAGTATGCTACTGGCCTATAGTGTGCCACGTCCCTAATAGAATGACAACCCAGATCCAAGTATAGGGGTAATAACGGGGTGGACTGTGAGAGGCCAGTTAAGGACAGCAGGAATTTATTTTGTGCTAACACTAAAGAGTCCAGATTGGCGTATCCCCACAGCTCAGCCCCATATAGGGTCGAGTCACCAATTTTGCTGTGATAGATTTGTAATGCAGGAGCAATAGGTTTGGTGTATGAAGATCTCTGCTCCTTTAGCAATGCACCCGAGAGTTGGGCATGCTTAACTGTGAGCAATTCAATTTTGGGCTTCCAGTTTAGTTTTTTGTCAATAGTTACCCCTAAATGTGAAAAAATCTCAGTTTGTTCCAGTATACCTCCCTTCATTTTGACTCTACCCACGACCTTCCTATGTTTGTGCAAGGCCATATATTTTTTTTATTCAAATTAACAATTAAATTATGGTCATCACAAAACTCCTCAAATCTTGAAAGGGCACATTGAAGGCCATTTCTTGTCTTGGACAGGATGAGGGTGTCGTCTGCAAACATGAGTAATGGGATCTTATGCCCGGCTAATGACGGCCCATCCGTTGGGAAGTTCTCAAAATAGTGCACCACCCCATATATCTATAGATAGAAGAGGGTGGGTGCTAGAACGCACCCCTGTCTAACCCCCTTCTGTACAGGAAACCTTTGAGTGATGCTTCTCTGCGCATCACATCTCACCTGTGCATAGTTAGCGGTGTGTAGCTTGACCAGAAGAGCCGGAATATCTAGCGCATACCTAGCTTCAAAAAAGTATGCCACATCTTGGTACGGGGAACGAGGTCGAAGGCCGACTTAAGGTCAACAAAGGCTGCATAGATGGTGCCTCCCCCTAAAACTACGGTACGCCAATAAATAAGGATAAACCTGAACACCTGGTCAATTGTGCTAGTACAAGACCGGAACCCCGCCTGGAGGTGGGACAGGATGTTGCATTCCTCCATCCAAGTCTGAATCCTACTTAGTACCAACCTTGCCGATACTTTTTGTATACAATCAATAAGGCTTATGGGCCTATAGTTCCCTGGTAGAGTACGATCCCCTTTTTTTAAAATTTGAAGTATTTCTGCTCCTGTCCATGTGTCGGGCATAGATGCTCCACTAGCAATAGCATTCACTAGGAGCTGAATGTATGATGTCCAGATAGATATGTCGTGGAGGAACATATCAGCGGGGATGCAATCAGGTCCAGGTGCCCTGCCTCTTGGAAGAGCATTTTCAACCTCTTTCTTAGTAAAATATAGGGTAGAAGCAGGGGGTGACATATCAAAAAAATTTGCACGTCACCAGAACATGCAAACTCGGTTTTGAAGTGTGAGACTCACTGATCTGGCTCCACGTGGTTCGTAGGGACCTTGTTAGGGGCCCCAATACCCCACCTCATCAAGTGCCAAAAAACAGTCATGTTTCTCCCCGAACATGCTTCAAGCAATTCCACACATTGCTGTTCGTCCCAGTCACTTTTGGCACGATATTGCACTATCTTGTAATCTGCCCTAGCCTTGCGTATTTCTTCCCTGTCTTTTGACCTAATTGCTAGCGCTAGGGTTCTGTAGGCCAGACAGCAAGTGATCTCCGGCGTTTGTAGCACGCGAAGGATATGGCGTGACCAGGTCCGTCGAGGGAAATTTTCCCCACAAATTATTGAGTTATCATTTCCTGTTTTCTGCTGGGTAAGAGGGACTACTATATTATATTGGATTCCCGGCAGTTTAGAAATCCTGAATCTATGCTGTAGACGGAGTTATTTATCCTCGGTACTCAGCTGATGCACTCTTTTTTCTTACTGTGACACCAAAATCTTGTTAACTTGCAGTCCTATTTGGCTTTTGGAAAACCTTTAAAGAGGAGATCCCTGAAGAGATTGTTTGGCCCTATACCAGCAGAGACTGTTTGGCTCGTGTATTAGGACCCTGAACTCCGCATGTCGGTAGCGTCATTTTATTCTCCTAGTTAACATAAGGTCGTTTGAGATTTGATCTTTACTATTGGATTGCTACTCATGTCCAGCCAACTGGATTGATGAAGCTATTACAGCAAATATTGATTGCCTTGTAAAAGAAATTAAATGTATCAGGCCTAACTATACTTGTCAATACACCATCAGCGCCCTGAGGAAGGATGGTACATGAAAATTCTGAAACGTGCGTTGGCGCAATGTGTTGTGGTTTTATATGTTTATGATGTTTGTTATGTTTTTGTGAATTCTATTTTTTCTGATTTTCTGTGGTCATTGTATGAATATAGTAATTCTTTGTACTTTTTTGTGACTTTTTGTCATTGTGACATGTACCTCAATGTTTCATTGCTTCGTCTATGTTAGGACTCTCACAAATTGGATCTGGATGTGAGTCATTTGTAATTGTATGAATTTTATGTATATAATATTTATTGAAAGAGAACAAAAGTATTGACTATTTAGTATATGAATAAATAATGATATATATATTTTCTGATAATAAAATACCAAAAAAAGTGATTTATTTGTGATACTGGGGGGGCTTCCTCTAATGTTTATTGTGCAGACAGCAGGAAGTGCCATACCAGGCAGCAGCTTTAAAGCCCGAGTGAGTCATGGGTTTTTTGCCTTTAGTAATAAAAAAGCTTTTGAGCTGTATAAAAAGTTCCTCGTGAACCTGCACAACTTTAAAGTGGAGCTCTTCCTGTGTTATGCAAGTCTGTAAAATACCTAAAGCATTAACTACTAAACTGCTCATTTGCTTCATATGCTCCTCCTTTTTGAGCACATTTGCCCATTTAACTCATCTAGTATCATTTGTCATTTGTGCCTCCACATAATCTATACGTGGGGCCGAGCTGGCTCCACAAGATATGGACAGGGTAATAAGGAGAGCAATAGCGGGTTGTGGTCACTCTCGGGTCTTTTGCAGACCACCATGTCTACTAAATTGGACCAGAACTCTTTATTAAGTTGCAAAAAATCTATTCTACTAGTGCCCAGTCCAGTGCTAAAGGTATGCAAACCTACTTTGTCAGAGAGGTATCTCCCATTGGCAGCCCTAACCCCTTGTTCCAAACAAAAAACTTTTAATTGGAGTGCTGCATGCGTCCATTTTTTTGTTGCAGGAAATTCTAACTGGGTAATGGTCCACTGGGCATCCTCCTCTACACTAAGATTTACGTCGTATAGGTCCAGGGGTTCATATGTACAGTTAAAATCACTTTATGACATTGTTATCACCTCTGTGTTCTAATAAAAACAAATCTAAGAGAGCTACAGTTGGGGAGGCTTTCCCACCCTGCAGGCCTCTTGAATAAACATTAATAAGTAGCAGGTCTGGGACATTTACCTGGTGTAACATAATTATGAGGATGTCCCTACAATTAATGTGGAGCTCCTCTACCGTGTACTGATCACATTGTCTAACCCAAGTGGTCAGTCCCCCTTTTGGTCTGCCATGTTGCCCTTTTTCCGCGACCTTAGAAAAGTTTAAATAACCATGTTGAAATACTAGGTCCGTTGTCCAGGTCTCTTGAAAAAACAATATGTCGACCTCCTCAATAAATGTAGACCATTCTGCAGAGGCTATTTTTTGTTGAAGCCCAGCGATGTTCCAAGAAACAAGTTTGGATCCTGCAACATCACTGTGGTTATTACCATAACCTGGCTGGTGGCATACACTGATTGTCACCCCAGGAGTGCTAACCCCTTCATGCAGATAGTTTTCTACGGTTCTCATGCCACAGTCCCTTCCCATACCCATACTGTGTGAACCCGCAGATTTTCGTGATTCGGCCCATCCAGTGTGGGTGGTGGGGAGCTTCCTATTGTAATAGGGCCTAAAACCCGATCGCCCTCTCCCAGGTCAGCCATTAATGAAGGGGTCCTATTACAATTCAAAGTACAACGTAGTCAATCGATGTCCTCCAGGGTGGAGAGGAGCTTGAATCTATTGAGTGTACTGCGTCCCTTGAGCTGGCCCTACCAGTTGTTTGCGGTGAAGCGCCAGGATGCTCCCTGGAGTGACAGAGCGCTATATAAAAACCACCAAACATCAAACATCAAACAACATATTGCGATACAAAAAGCCCAGTGGCAATATGTGGATATTATCCCTACTCAAATACCTAGACCCTGCCCTATCTAAAATGGTTTGGACTAACAGTGGGGACCCGAAACTCAACACCACCCAATCACCACTAAAGGATTTTGGGGTTTTCCCCACCCATGTAACTCTGTGGATCATTTTGAATTCATGGAATAGGCAATTACCCAACCCAGTTCTAGTATTCAACAGGTGGAGGGCTTTGTTCTTAAGCGATGCCCAATGTTCAAAGCCACCTAGAGGGAGAACTGGCACATTAGAGAGTATGATGGTATATGATGTAGCTTTGGGCGGTAAATTGAGAGATTTACTGGGATCCTCAATTTCGCCCTGCAACGTCCTTAAGTCATGTCGCCCCAGACGTTCCCTACTATGGGCAGCATTGGCAGGAATGGTATGTGAACTACATGGATTTACATTAGGGGCTAACACTGTAGTATTAGCGCTACAAACAGCCTCAGTGGTGGGTTTACTTATGCTGTGCGTTAATACCGATCTAAGTTCTATTTGGACACCTGGCTTTCCCTCTCTCTGGATGCACGTTGGGGAAGAGAGATTTCGCTCTATTTTAGTCATTCACTTATCAATATCAGACAGTTTCATTAATAAAGGGTCTAGCATGTCTGCAAATTTCTCTTCTAATTGAGCTAAGATGGAATCTTCAAAAGCGCTAGACACCTGTCTAATATTGGTCACATCCCTGTCACCTATTGGACTCAAAGGACCTGGTGCTGGGACGGCATTTGGACCAACCTCGATACCTAAATAATTCCCTTTTGTTTTGGCTGCCTTGCTACCCTGGTGAGAGGTTTGGGGCAAACCACACGCCTTCCTTTTTTTTGTTTTGAGCCTCCCCACCTTTTTTCTGCACAGTTCTTTGATGTTGTGTAAGGATCTTTGCAGGGAGAGAGGAAGCAGGGGATAAATTACTACCTACCATGGAAGATCCATTTAACTGGGAAGTTTGGGACAGAGTAATCACTGGTGGCATATAGTCAACTGCTGGATCTGGAATAAGTAGGGGTTCTGGTAGGTGGGCTCCGGAGGAAGCTCTACGGGAATCGAATGAGAGTCTCCTTTCTGTAAGCTCGATCTCATGGATGAGGACCGACTCAGCCCGTGTAAGAAAAGCATCCAAGGTGCCCTCTACCCCTGGTCCCCCTGCTCCCTTGCGGTTAACCTTGTCCATGCTAACTTAAAAGAAATGCAAATAGCACTACAATACTACAATGCTACACAAATAACAAGAGATGCTGACCAGATCCTGGGGGACAGAGAGTTTGTCGAACGAGGGGTGGCCCTGCCCTGCCCCCTCCTGGCTCTGACGGGAGCAGACGGGCCCACCCTTGGCCCGGGCACGTCTGCGCGTGTCCCCTTTTGAGGGCCTCCTGGCGCTTGACAGTAACGACCAAAAACACCTTCAGGATTTCATTTGTCCCTGTGCTCTGTAAGACACCTTGATCCTCTGATGCCAGACCGCTGACTATTCCTCAGTTCAGGCCATCCAGACTCGGGCCAAGATCTTTCTTTCATCTAGCTCCAAAACAGTCGAATACCCTCCCTCAAATACTCTTGTCAGGTCCCCTCAGGATCATCCATAAAAAGAGCTGCAACCATGTCTATTTCAATCCAACTAACTGAGCCTGTTGGCACCTTCGCCAGAATCATGAGTGGCTGTTGTACTTATTCTTTCTAGCTAACAGAAGACTAATGGCCCAACCCCTATACTAACTTTCAATAATTGCCAGGTTCTGCCTCACAGATCCTTCAAATTAAGCTAGTTTGATGGGGAGCTTGGAAATACCTTATATATTTTAAGACATAAGATAGTGTGTTTCCAACTACACTAATAAACCAAGGCAGCCATATCTCTGCTAATGTGATTAAGTTAATGGATGTTCTGTGAAGTAATATCACTCCAGTTGCCAAAGACGTCCTCACATAATGAATTGGGAAAAAGACAGAGACATGTAAAATGAGATATCTGTAACCAAGGAGCAGTAGCGACTGCAGCAGCATGTGGCTATCTGGATTAAGGGATGAGCAGGCAGGGCTGATTAACTGTCTCGAACCCTCAATTTCAGCAAGGAAGGAGAAGCCCTGATAAAGCAGGTTAACTTCAGAAATGCTGTGGTGACTTCACTTACGTTTCCTGTTGTCATACAGAGGCAATGTTCAAATAAATCAGCCCACATAGCACAATACTAGAGAGAGCTTAGGTGCCACTCTCCCCGTCATATGCAGCTGACTCAGTGCTGTCTCCCCACCACACGGGCTGCACGGGGAGAGGGGATTCGAGGGGGTGGCAGTGTGCAGGCCATTGTTGCAGTCGTGGCAGAACCTTCTTTTTTTCTCCTTGCTAATGCCCCTTCCAGGAGGGGATCAAGGAGGAATCAAATGTAAAGTGGAAAACGGCTTTCACTCACCCTACCCTACACCACAGTCAGTAAATATCTTGTAGCAGGCTGGTCCAAATGTGAACCCCAGTCACTAACAATTCAATGGCTGGAGGCGTCTGACCCATTGCCTCATACTATATATGCAGTTCTGTTGGCTGATCCAATAAGTGAATGGCATTCTAACTGAACAGTGACTGAACAGTGACTGAAGGGGGCTGAGACAATGTGCCTCGCTGTTTGTTTCTTTGTTGCTTTCGTTGATCCATAAAGAGGGATTGACAAAGTCGACGCTTGAGATTCTAGGCACATCTGTTACTAACTTGTAGATAGGGTTGGATGTTGCTCTGAATGGAAGGACTTTCACTTAGAAGATGCCAATGTTTTTTCAGTATTTTCTGAATGTAAAGATGCCCATTGCTGCCATGTACAAACCTGTTTGCAGGTCACAAACAGGCCGATTTACATAATCGGCCCGTTTGCAAACGAAAAAGGCTTATTGGGATGTATGGTCATATGTACCATGCATTTTTACAGTCTCCGTTGGCCTAATCGGACCATTTGCGACGGCAAAAATGCATTTTGGTATGTAAGAAATCCTGTTTGTGATTCGGTAACGTTACTGAATCATTATTTGGAATTGCAAATACATACCGATTCAGTATTAGGAAGGGAAGGTGCGTGTTTAGGGTGTTCCTTCCTAATATCGAATCGCAGTGGTATGTATGAAAGTTTTGTTACTGAAATTCGGTTGCAAAACAATCGCAATATACCACCAATTTCAAATTGATGGTAAACCATTGAAAAATGGGAAGGCGTCACCAAGGCACCCCTCCCCCTCTGTGAGTGTTTGTAAAAGCATGTATTAAGCGCAGGCAGTGATCCCAAAGAAATATGGACTATGTAAAGAAAACTTTTCATTTTTTTGTTTGAAATGCATCCCGTTTTCCTTTAAGGAAAACGGGCGGCATTTAAAAAATGCTTTATTTAAAAGCAATCACAGACATGGTGGTCTGCTGACAATTTGAATCCAATTACTTCACTTGTTTTATATGTAAAAGTAATTGTTAAAGGTGAATCCAATATTTTTAAGACAAAAATGCAGCATATTGGCAAACATTTAATTAGTTTTCCAGTATTGATGAAAATGCTTTTCTAACTGCTTCAATTTCATCTATGTGTTTAATTGAGGTGCAGTGACTTACTCTATCAATAGTAGTGAGGATGTAGTCCTCCTGCCTATTTAGGTTCTCCAATTTTTGGAGTACTTGTTTGTCTCCCTTATGTAGGACAGTAGACTTTTCATAAATGGCTGTAGTTGGTAATCTATATAGCCCCTAATTCTAGAACATACAGAGTCTATGTCCACTATTATCCAAATAATTTTTCTTTATTTTGGGAAGTAGATATAGAGTTAAAATAACTGAAGGTTCAATGAAGAGGTACTGTTTCTCCTCTAAATATTGTAGGCATTATAATGCCACACATTCGGGTGAGTCAGTAATTATTTCTATAGTCTGCCTGTCAGATTTCCAGGAAATTTCTCATAGCATGTTGTATCTGAGAGACGACGTCTGACTTTCAAAAAGTAGTCATCAGCAGAAAGGCTTACCATGTCCTCCTTATTGTTAACTTCTTTAATGATGATATCTGCGCACAAACCTAAATAGATCTACATTTGTCTTTATCAAGTCCAGTTCTGCAGTCGGAGAAAATGAAAGAGTTTTGTTAAGGATGATCATTGGTGTTTAAGTGATTCTAGTAGACAACAGGTTGATGACTAATTGATTGTGGGTGTTGTGTCCTTCACATGTTCTGTCCGTTTTTATCGTGTCAATAGCCCTGGGATTGAAGGTAAGTTCTTCAGAGTAGGAATTAGTAATGGTCTAGTTCTGATAGCTTGGTTATTTAGGTTTCCTAAGCAATGTCTTCAGAATGAATCTAAAAATGTCCACCAAGAGTTGTACTGTTGGGGATACAGCTATATCATCTGGATATTCAATATCTGATATTGTAGAAATGTCTGAGGTTTTGACAAGTGGCTCTCCTTAGTTTTAGTTATGCTTTCACACTTTTTAGCAAATTTTGATATCCTGGCAAATTGGTAATTCTAATTGATCCCTACTTCATTTTATTTTCTTGCATTTGAAAATATCCTTCTCATATTCGTCAATTATTTTGTTCAGAAATTCATTTATTAGATTCCCTCCATTCTCCTCCTTAATTTTCCAAGTCTACTCATCCAATTCATTATTAATGTTTTTTTCACACTCTTTGTTTGCAATGCCTATTAGCTGCAGTATCATTTTATTAGTTGCCTTACTAAGATTATCCTTCCATCTCTTAATTTTCTCCAGATTAGTGGTTTTAGTTTGTGAAAATTAGTCAAATTCTCAGAAAGGCACTGTAAAGCTCGGTGTGACACTAAATTGCCTATTTAGTTTGATTGTGGAATGTTGTGGGTGAGTCAGAGCATTCCTGATTGGTGGATAAAAGCAACTGTCCCACAGCTAAGTAAGCCTTTATGCTGGAATGTGATCCCTTACATTCATAGGCAAAAAATTGCTAATATATCAGGGTTGATAGGGGATAGCACAGACACAGTTCATTAATAGTTGTATAGCTACATGTATTTGAATTATGTCACGGGTTGATGCAGGAAGGTAAATTACTGAATCTTATCTTTGGCCAAGATGGCCGACAGGTGAGGAGCTCCAGCCGGGAGCTCCCGGTCAGGGATTGCCTTTTTGGCTAAATCCTCTGAAATCCACTCCCCTCCTTGACCCTTATACTCACCTGGGTTTCCTTGGGTGGTGATCACTCGATCCTCTTACTCACAAGTTCGAATTCAAAACTGGCGTCTGCAATTTTTGACAAACTTTCTTTCTTCCACGGAGTCCGAGCAATTATGGCAGATGCCCGGTGGAGCTGCTCAGTCAGCTGTAGAGGAGATCGGCTGTGGATCTCCCCTCAGCCATCACCTACCCAGCCAGACTTTGGGCAAAATATCCTTGTCTCTCCGCTATGACACCATACTCCCCGCCCTCCATCTAACCACCGAGGTTCAGCCTATGGCGATGCCAATTTCTGCGCGGCTGATGCCTAGTGCACCTCCATTGCTTAACAGAATTTCCATCAATTACGGATCCATTTCGCCACGGCCAGTGCCCAGCAGTGCCGCCCTGGCTGCTGTTGAGGAGATGGACTGGGCTCACGGTCGCCTGGCTTTGCATTCCAGATCTACGGAGAAATATCCAGCATGAATGCTGCTACGCTGCCGCCCGGTGCAATCGAACTTACTTTTCTTCCTATGCGCTTGCTTGTGAGCGTGCACTCCTGACCCCACAGCTGCCCCCCCTTCTTCTGGGGCTGCTGCCAGGCTTCTGAACGGACCTCTCCTACCAGCATAGCATATTGAACGGAAATACTGCTGCCCTATAGCCCCAAGTGTTTTTGCACATGAAGACTTGGGACTGACCGGCATTCGCCAACCTTCCTCCCGCCTGTTCGTGTGGCCGCCTCCCTCGTACAATCCTGCTCCATGGTGTTGATTTTTCCATTGTGGCTTTTCTGATTCGTTTCTCCCCAAACAGCAACACCGCCATTTTGTAGTGGTGTTGCTGTGGTCTTTAACCTTTATCCTCCTTCTTGGTGGACTTTCTGACGTAAATGGATTTGCTGGACAATGCGTGACCTTGGACTGCGCCATGTACCCCCTAAGCCTTTCCTTGTCCAAAATGATTTGATTCAAAATCTGAGCCCGACTTTGGGCTTTTTGTTTACGGGTCCCCATCCAGTGCTGCTGACATTCACCCCGACATTTTGGTTTCCCTTTAGGTTTCTTTTTTTTCACCCTTGCCTGTTCCTCTTGCTCCGCTCCTCATTCCTAGCGTTTTACTTTCCACCACTACCCTCTTCACCCCTCCTGTCTTGCGATATGAAACTGTGTAATATTGTTTTTTTATTTTGTTGGTTTTTTCCCTATATAATGCTAACCTCAGTAATTGATGTAATCTTGTAACTCGCTTATCCTTATGTAAAGCGCTCTGATCCCTCCTGGTCTAGCCATCGCTATATAAAACTCTTCAAATAAAGAAATAAATTACCTTAGGAAGGGCACAATTAAGTTTCCTGAATGGAGGAATGAGAGGAGAACAGGGTTCTAAAGACTGAAGGGTCCTGTTTTATCAGAGAAAAAGATACGTTGAGTTATGAGTTTCTAGAACTGTGGTCATTGGAAGTCTCACTATAATGTTTTAAAGAAGGGCTAATAGACAAAGGTAAGGCTAAAGGGTATGTAAAACTAAGTATGTACAGCAGAAAGGGAAGTATTCACATCAATCAGTAAATACATCCAGGCGTCTCTTTAAATTACTACAGTTGCAGTAAATATATTATCCTGGTGAGGAAAAGGAAACGGATCAATAATGAGTACCATAAGTGAAGTAGAGGTGCTGCTGAGTGAGAAAATATTTTTTAAGATACCTTACGTGTGGTCCATCTGGAAAAGTACAAAGCTGGTAGGAATGAAGAAATATTGTTAAAACAAAGTTCAAATTGATCGAACAGTTTGGTCAGATCTCAGATTCTTGTTGGTCCTGCATGGGGTTTGTATTTTGCTTATCTGGGGCTAAATCTTTTCATCATACACTTTAACACCATGCTAGACCACCAAAAAAAGTCTGATTAGGCATCTGATTTGCTTGGTCAGAGAGCTTCACTCTCTGCCGAAATTTCTCCAGGTGACTCGGGTCAAACAGGTGGTCCTAACAGATTGCCCTGAAGACTGATATGTCCTATAAGTAGGTGACACAGAAATCCTTCGGCCCAATGTGGAAGCCATTCACCAACTGTTGAAAGGTGGCAAGAGCATTCTTCAGCACAAAATGGCATGACACAGTACTAGTAAATTCTAACTGGCATCACAAATCCCATGTTCTCCTTTGCCTTGGGGTAAACACAATCTGCCATTAGGCACTGGTTAGATCAAAGGTGCCCAAGTAACTTGCAGGACCAAGATTGTCTACTATGTCATCTGCTCTGGAAATTGGGTGTACGTCAATCTTCAAGATCTCAAGTTGTCTAAGCAAAATCTCAAGTCTATGGTTTCTTGCATAGGCAACACCACTACTTGTCTTACTCATGCACTCTATGGTTACTGAATCATGCTTGGGGCAACATCTTATCTAACTTTGCTTTAATGCAATCATTGACCTTCCTTTGATATCCTACTGATGTCACTCTTTACAGGACGATGACCCGCAATTTCTATATCATGCATGCACACTGTTGTTAGATGAAGGGTAAGTAGGAACAGGCTTAAGAACTGAAAGCTGCCTCAGTGCAACACTGCACTCTTCTTGCTATTCAGTTGTCAGATACGGAAAAGGTTAACTCCCTCCATTGAGCCATCTTTGGGATCACTGTTTAGGAAGTCTGGTAAGGACTCATTTGTCATCTATATCCTTCTGTCCAGATACCAGAATTGCTGCAATCTCGAAAAAATGCTCTTATGGCTTAAGTCTATTAATTTGATAGTCCCGAAACGGCAATGCAACCAGAGCCACAGTCAAACAAATACTTATCTTTACCCAAGAACAGTGACAAATCTGATCGATTGTTGCTCAAGTCAAATAGGCTTCATGGTCAGGAATGCAAGACCATTCCTGGCAACCAGTCATTGTAACTATATGGTCATACCCTCAAAAAAGTCAATAGTGCTGAGCAAAGCAAATTTTGCCAGTTGTTTGTGTGAACACTATATATGTGGTTAGTCGCAGAAGACTGGTTCGAGAAGAAAATGTCACACAGCTGTGGCACACATTATTTTTATATTCCTTTGAGACATTTTTCAATCAAATCAATACCTGTGGTTGAAAATCATGCAAAAACGCATAACCGACATTTGAGCAAACATGAAGCTAAATATGCGTAAAATAAAAACAGGAATTGCACAAGATTTCACTGATGCAATAAAAGATTAGATTGGGAATATATGTACCCAAGTAATCACTTAATCTACATATACTCAGGCGAAGTGAGAGGGTCTAGCTCAGACAAACTACTAGAATTTACTAACAGGCACCCTCCATGGTACAAAGCCCTACACCTTAGTAATAATATCAGTTGCTACCGAACTTTTAGTTCTTTCATAGCCTGGGTATCATGATCGTGGTCGCCCAGGCTAAAGTTTGGTTTTTTTGGGTGGTCACCAAAACGCTTAAAGAGTCTAGCACCCTTGTTGTTTTCTCTTAAAACTTTATTTCAGCTCAATGAGTCATAAAAGTGCACAGTGTAAAGCAAAATATATTCTTAAAGACATTATAAATATAAATCTCAGTTCATGGCAATATGTAAACCAGTCATACAACATCAGTTGTCAGAAAAGCTACCACAGTACTCAGACAAAAGCCAGAGGAACAAAAACCTAAAAAAAAACATTAGGAGTGGGCTCGTTAGGTGTCTGCTATGTCACCCGGGTTATCTGAGTTTAATATCAAATGTATACAAAACAATTAATACATGGATAACAATTAAAAAATCAATATACAAAAATCCATCAATTACCCTGCTAAATTTGATAATAAATCACAAAAAGCAGTAGCCCTCTGCTTAATGGCGCGTTCAATATATATGGCAGCAGAAAAGCAGCTCATGATCATGGGCAAGGTTAGCAGGTAGGTGAAAGCAGCTCTGCAATAACGAAAATTGGCTGCCCTGAGGATGGGCAGCAAGTAGCATTTCCTCAGCAACGATAACATTTACAGAATAACATAAAATGTAGGTTAGTTTAGGGTGATTGGTCGTCGCAAGGACACAAAGCAAGTTGCAAAAAGTACAGGCTTTGTGATGGAAAAGCAGCAAGAAAGTGCACTGTGCATAACCTGAGTCTACTCAATAGCAATTTATGATGTATATTTCCCACCCAAACTTGGGGTCCATTAGGATGGCGAACGGACAAAGTCCGTCCGCCATCCTGTCAGGGGCCGGTACCATCCGCCACAAGGGCGGAGGAACCGTGCCCCAATTAGGATGCACCCGCCACAGTGGCGGGTGCATCCCGCATTTTTAACATTGCGACGGACGGTGCTTAAAGCACCGGCCGCCGCAATGTGAAAAATGCTTGTTGTGCGTTTCACAGCACAACATGACAGGCACCGTGTGGTGCCTGCCATGTTGTGCTGTGAAACGCAGGGGGGTACCATAGGTACCCCCCATGTGCACCCCCCACCCCCTGTTCACCCTGGGGGCCCGCAATGTGCCCCCAAAGCAGGAACCGCATGCCTTTTCGTGGCGGCATTGCCGCCCCGGAAAGGCATTCCTCCCAGGCCATCCTAACATGGCTGGCGGCGTCTAATAGACACCGCCACCATATCAGGCCTTTTCCGCCGCGGTCGCAAGGTGACCGTGGCGGAACAGCGGCGGACGGTCTACCCCTCGGCCACGGTCCCCCCGCCATTGTAATATGGCGGTGGGGAGAAAGGTGGCAAACGGGCAAGGATGGCGGAGAGATCGCCACCGCCTGCATGGCGGTGGCGATCGGTCCGCCATCCTAATGGACCCCTAAGTATGGTGCAGGACTAACAATTGGACTAATACCCACATAGGTCTGGTAGGTTGGTTGATCTACAGCACTCTGCATTCTATTCTCCAAGCATCCCTCTAAAAACGCATTCTACAGTCCTAATAGAGCTGGCTGGTGCATTGCTAGGAGAGGAAAACAATTTCTCCTGTCCCCTACTACAATAAGTATTCTGAAAATACTTCAACCAGAGAATACTCAAACAGTGGTCAGGTTTTATGCAGTCCGCAAGCAGTCCACAAGCAAAGCCCGGTTAAAGGAAGTCTGGCTTTTGTTACAGTTTCAGAGCCACAGAAGAAGTGATTGAATTTTAATGAGATCACTTATGTAGCCAACCCTGCCTCAGTGTGGCAGACAAAGGATCTAGTGCCTTGGTGGACAGCTAACAATCTCTTAATAAAGCCATCCATTCACTATTGTTTAAGGCTCGCATGATCTTCAAAGCATTAGCACAGTATTTGGCTCTGTAAACCATTCAGAGTTACTTTATGGGTTTATGACCAAGTTTGTGGGCAAAATTGAGTTCGGCTTCCACTGATTTGGAGAAGGCATTAGCTCTACTGGTCTTCAAGGGTTCCCATGAGAGGCGTATGTCAAATGAAATGCTAAGGTAGGGAAAAGTAGGAACAAAGCCAACGTTCTTGCTGCTCACTGAAAAAAAGAAACAGTATTGCTTCCCCCCAAAATCATTATGTGAGTCTGGTTTTAGTTTACAATAAGATCTACACCGGCCCTAAATTCCCAGAAACAGTCCAGCAGTCATTGTGAGCAAATTTGCAGTCCTGGCATTTAGAAAAGTGTTGTCTGCATACATTAATGTGGGAATACTACAGACACCTACATGAGGACAATCTGCCCTGAGGTTTACCAGTTTAGCCTCCAAGCTGGTTATATAAATGAAAAGAGAAAAGGAGCCAAGACACAGCCCTGGCGTATGGCCCTTGCCAGGCTGAAAGCTGGTTTAGTTTCCCTCCTGGCACCTTACACCAACAGTAACATAATTGTGCAGATCTCTAAGGACATTAACAATATAAAGATCAGTCATGATGCCCCAAAATTTAGACCTATTGAGTGGAAGTCAGAACTCAAATCCATAAAAGCCAAATACATCTTGCCAATGACATACTTGGCCACAGTGTATTTGGCAATTTACAGATATACATTTAAGGACTGCTCAACTGTGCCTAGGCCAGAGGTGAAACCAAATTGGGGATCCAAGGGTATATTACGCTCCTCGGCCCATAGCTGCAAACGGTCCAACAGAATTTGTCCTATAATCTTTGCAGTGGAATTATTCAGTGAGATGAGGCAATACCATTGGGGGTCATTTTTTGAACCCTTTTTGAAAATAGTTGCATGAGACCAGTTCTTGTGGGGAGGAGCAGCACCTAAGGCAACATTGAGTACATTTGCCAATAAAGAGGCCCACAGTGGGGTGTTAGCTTTAAATATATCAGTAGGAAGACCACCTGGACCAGGAGCACGTCCAACTAGAAAACTAGCCACAGCCACATAACCTTGTCCAATTCAAAGCTGGGCCCACAGAGAACTTAGTGGGCTGCTGGGACACATTTGGAATGCCATTCAGCGGCTGGAGAGAAACTGAAGAGATGTGATTGGGGATATGTGGGTTCCCTAAGCAGGGGTCAGAATAAATCTTGTTAAAATGAACAACCCGGATGTCAGAGGAAATAACAGTGCCATTACCAGGTTCTTTTTTGGCCTGAAAGAAACTGTGGTTTGTTGTCGCTCAAAAGGCCTTGGAGTCCTGAACCAGTGATAAAAAAATTACCTCGCTGATAGTGTTCTTCCAGATTTTAAGAGAATCTCCGCATCCTATTCTCTTGGAGTTTTTCTCAGTGCAGTGAGTAACTGGTTATGGGCCTGTGTGCAATTAGCTTGAAACCACTTTACAGGTGGCTTACGTGCCCCATTGTATTGAACCAAAAGAAGGTCAAATGCTGCTCTGCAGATCTTGTCAAAGCTATTGAGGAACACAGGGCTCCATCCCTGTGTGTAATCATCTGATAAACAGACAAAACAATCGGGGTATGTGGAAACAAATTGCGCTAAGAAAGAGTGCTCGTCGACCTTGGACCGTGCTTCATTACCCCAAGACTTCTAGAGGATAGTAAGTGTGAATGATAAACCACTACAGAAATTCAAGAGATCAGTGAGCCGTGCAGAATGAAATACAAAAGTATATATGGTCACTAAGGAGGGAATCAGCAAGATTGTAATCCAAAACCAGATTTCTTAGTGATTTTGAAAAAAGAATAAAATCAATACGGCTCAAACTACCTAGTCCCACCAAAGTGGGTGTAGTATTTGATGTCAAGCTTAGAGCATCAAAGGATAAATTGAGGTTGAATTTAGCCAACAACAGGTTGAGTTCATCACCAAGAGGACAATCCACAAAATGGGTGAAAGAAACCCCAGCCTCACCCTCCAAACCACAAATATTCTCCTTGAAGAACTGACAAACTTTTTTCTTTTTTTTCGTCCTCATTCAGCAATATATTGTGTAAAGGAGTTGTGAGGAACCGTACAATTCTGGTTCCGACCCTTCACTGCCCTGTGTTTCCATATCTGATCTGGGGAGTTTCTCTTTGTTTTTAGTGAGGGTCCCTTTATTTCCAATACCAATAGAAGATTCCGAGGGGGGGGGAGGCTAGCCATCCTGGCTACTCAAACAAGCATTCTGCTTGTTTATTATTGCCATTGTTTAATTCATGGATTTTCGACATTCATAATTCATAATTTCAATTTAAACATTGTTGTGGTTACTGGTTGGACCGGTTATTCTGTTCCCAGATTTCCCAGAAATTGTGTTTTTTTGCTAAGTTTTCCACTCCTGTCCAATCTGTATATTCTGGTAATGGAAGCCAGCCATTCCCAGTGGGTAGGTGATAATGTGCTTATCCATTTTATACATATTTCCCTTCTTGCCAATAACATTAACAGAAAGATTAGGTTTTCTTGTTTCTTATTTAACTTATCTATTCCTTCTATTTGGCTCACTCCAAATATAATAAGGTGAATACTTACATCGATTGGTCTTCCTAGTAGAGTCTCTAGTGTCTTACCCCCTTCATACCAGAATTTTTTGAGCTGGGGGCACTGCCGAAACATATGCACGTCATCTGCTCTCTCCATTCCACATTTAGGGCAGCTTTTCGTTTTTGCCCCGCTGAATTTGGATAGCCTCTTCGGGGTCCAATAAGCTGTATGAGTGGTAAATAAATGGTTTCTTCTTAAAGCAGCAGATTTTACAATAGACCAACATTTTTCCATAGATACTCGCCATATTTTTTGTACTTCCATCGTCGGCAGATCAATCTGGAATTGTGAAGTCCTCCTCTCTGGCTGATATGAGGGCCCGGTACCATTTTGACCCGAGATGCCAAAGTCTGCAGGCCGATACAATTCATATGTTTGCATCATGTCCAAATCTAGATCCTCTTAAACAGGCGATTGAAACATTTTTTAATGATGAATTGGGGATCTCTGTCAGGCTAACAAATGTGGTTATGATTCTGGGGGTAGGAAATGATGGACATGATATACCGCATCAAGAATTTATATTTATCGTTATAGTTAGACTTTGCATAGCAACTTTATGGAAGGATCCTAATCCTCCGTCATTTCATCAATGGCTCTCAAGAATGTTAGCTATGTATACTCTGGAGAAAGCTCTATATGAAAAAAAGGGCATAAAGCAAAGCAGATCGGTAAACGGATCTGGGTACCGGTAGAGCAATGGAAATTGAAATTAGAGGGGTAATGGACAAAAAGATACTTTCATAAAGATAGGAAAATAGTGTGTATTGCTTAAACTGTGTATGGATTCAATATTATAAATTGTTTTTTTTTTGTGTTGCTAGTCCTTCTAACCCCTCCCCTCTTTTCTTTGATATATCTTTTTCTGCTAATATTTTGTATTGTATTACGCGTATTGGGAAATGGAAATGTTTATGACGAACATTGGCTGTATGTTATAAATACATGGAATGGAATAATTGTTAAAACTGTATTATCTGATGATGAATAATAAAAAAATAAAAAAAGAATTAAAAAAAAAAAGAAACACACTGACAAACTTTTAAGTTAAACTTCACCAACAGTACCAGAACACAGCCACAGTGAATGTTACTGGTTCATTTCTCAATGGCCTTGAGTAAAGAGCACGCTAGGTCAACCTTGGAATGGTCAAAAACGGTTGTATATAGATCAATATGCAGCAGTCTTGTTACAAAACACTGGAACAAGATAATCTGGTAATATATTGAGTCCCACTTTGTTCATAACTCCTTCAAGGGGAAGGAAAGAGAAACAAACATGGTCAAATCACTCCTGGCCCTGCCCATATTGCTAGGAACTTTTAGCCTGTGGTAGGCAGCATACCTATCCACATAAATAGGGTCAATAAGCAATGTCTCCCATAAGCATATAATAGAATGGCTTTCAATGAACTTAAGCCAATCTAACCTATCACATTTGGTGGCTAAGCCAGCAATATTCCAAGAAGCTATAGATAATGGTTGCATGATATGGCTTTCTGTAGCCCTAGTGGGAGTAGGATTGAACCTAGCATACACATAGGGCCTAGATTTATTATCAATCCCATGTTGCCCAGGCTCAGCTAGTAGATAACTTGAACCAGAGGGAGTAGCCACGCCAGAAAGTCAGTCCTGTAGGTCCAATTGTGAAAGAGGAGTAAACCTAAAGGTTGGCAGATGAGACCTAGATGGTAAGAGAGTGGGCAGATACCCCTGGGGTCTATTGAAAAAGCCCAGTGGGAGAGCCTAAATAGCGGTTGGCGCAAGGCAAATAAAACTTAAGTCAGCCAGAATGTCATTTGCCATTCTTTTATCTTTAAAATTAGTAACAATACAGTTGTTACCAACTGGTTTTGGGGTATTGCCCACCCAGGGAACTCTGCTCACAAGGTTTGGTAAGTGTTACCTAGCTTGTAACTACCCAGTCAAGTGTTAACCCAATTTACAACCGTATTGGCCAATTGCTAATGATCTTCATGTGAGATCTTGCATAATGGGGGTATATATCTTAAGATTTTGACAAAATGGGTGGCCTGAGGGGGCAATTGCAACGTATGCCCCTAGAGGAACTAAAGCGCTGAGTGGAACCAAAGGACATACTTCCAGAGTCACCCAATCTTGCTTGCTGAGCCCACTCACCACAAGTGCTTTCTAGAGAACTCTGTACTCATGCCTCTGATACATAAATAGGCGGGACTGGACCAGAGCTACAGGCAGTACCCCTGGTAGCTCGAGAAGAATCTGTCACACCACCAGAGACTGAGGGGTGTGGTGAGAGGTATGTTGAATAGCCCGGGCAAATTGTTGCACCATCAAAGTATCCCTCAGCTTACCAAGGCTTCCTCAACCTTGCCTATTCTATCGATAATAGGGACCAGTGATGCAGTAAGTGAAGATAATAACTTTCTACACAGATCTACAGCCAACACCACCAAGGTGTCTTGCATACAACTCATTAGTCAAGGGCTGATTTCACAGTTTGAGGTTGGGGCTGTGGCTGGGGTAGATAACATGGTAAGTGGTTCTGGAGGAAGTCTTTTTGATTTGGCATTCCGGTCAAGTCTCTTCCTCTTGGCCCCTCTGTTATTGGTGGCTTCAGAGTTAATCGAGTTAATTAGGTGCATAAGTGGCTGGTCTTGCACCATAATATCATCACACCCTTCAGTAGTGTCAATGTCAAGGTAATAGAGCCGGTAGGAGTGGCAAATTGGTCAGGACCCCAGGCAAGTGGAGGAGGAGTGGTGCTGGGGAAGGGACAAACCGATGGAAGCATGAGACTCAGGGAGGTCTTGCGATATCACTGAAAACGGCACAGGCAAAGATGTAAGGATCAGACGCCATTCTGCCAAGTCAATTTCCCTGCTAATGACCCCCACAGCACGTGGCAAGAAGCCATCTAATCTGGAACCCGGGATAGGTTTCCCAGGGGCAGGAGCAGCCTTTAGTTTCCCCATTGTTTTTCGATGAAGTGCTCAAAGTGCAAGACTGGGGACAATAGCACAGGGAGCTAACAAATCAATGGACTAAGAGTAACAGCAAGTAAAACAGTACCTTTCTGATAGCAAATGTAAGGGGGGTGACCCCGCCCCGGTCTTACTGGCTCTGACAAGCGCAGGTCAGGCCCTCCCTTGGCCCAGGCTATGCCCGGGTGTGTCCCGCACTGCAGGGCCCCCAGGAATGATTTATGCACCTCTAGGCACAGGAATAGTGCGGCAGGTGACCCCAAAGCAGTCTGGGGGCTGGAGTCCTCGTCCTTCTTGGCAGCCTTTTCTAGTGTTCCATGTTCCGCTTGTTGTTAATCAGCATGTTAAAATCATGCATACTCTTATGCCAATGTGTATCTTTTGCATGTCAGAAATATCAATCAAGATGCTAGTTTGGAGCAGGAGATTCCCTTCTTTGAATGGTTTTGCAGCTTAACTTGTTGTATTGTTTGGAGTTATGTAGAAGGGCGGGTCAAATGATGTGTTGAGGTCTCACACATGGGTTGGTGTCAGGGGCATGATTTCCAAACATGAGTTACTATCGAGAAATTTTACACTTTGTAGTATGTTTACTAGTTTTGGTATTCACTAACTCTGAGTGTAAACTTACTACAAAAGTATGAGTTACAAGTCTCCACCCCCTCCAGAGTTATAAAATTGGCTTACTCTTGGGTAGGTGAGAGAACCACTCCCTAAGCCCCTCTCTCCCTAAACCACTTTTGTTTCTCCCTAATGCCACCACCTTTAGTAATAAATCTTCTGCTTTTCCCAACCACTCCCCTGTGAAGCTCCTACATTTATGACTAAACTCTATACTTACATGTGTGGAGACACTCCAGTCGGGGCAGAGAACTCTGCACATGTAGGTATGAGCAAAACATACATTTTGCAGTACTGCAAAAAGTACTACAAAATTCAGATTGTGAATCAGGCCAAATATGTTCCTTAACCATGCACTGCAGTATCGAGCCTCTGGTTCTCATGCTTCTGACTGTAAGGACACTTGAGTAGTGCATTCATCACATTACTATAAAAATTTTCATACACTCTCATTTGTGACAAGGTGCCTAGCAGTGGTATGAATGAGTATATTTTTGGAAAGTATAGAAGGACAAGTAGTGTTAGTTTGCAAGTTTGTGGTAGGTAAGTAGATTTTCTAGACGATTCTCCTTTTTACCCTCTCCCCTCCCCCGGCCTCGCCTCCACTCTAATCAGTTTGGAACTGTCAGGATATTAGTTTTCATGAGTCATGCACTACCTACAGAAGGGCGTTGCCAACTGGATGAGGAACAGCCGTCTGAAGCTGAACTCAGACAAGACGGAGCTACTCATCCTCGGACCCACCCCTCAGCCTGCCGACGACTCCTGGTGGCCAACCACACTGGGAGCAGCACCGACACCCACCGACCATGCACACAACCTGGTATTCATCCTCAACTCCTCCGTCTCCATGTCTATACAGGTTGGCGCTGTCTCCTCCTCCTGCTACAACACCCTCCGCATGCTCCGCAGGATCTACAAGTGGATTCTGACCGAAACAAGAACGGTGACACAGGCCCTCGTCAGCAGCAGACTGGACTACGGCAACACACTCTACGCAAGAATACCAGCCAAACACCTACGACGACTACAATGCATCCAAAACGCCTCCGCCCGACTGATCGTCAACATCCCCCGCCGCAGCCACATCACCCCCCACCTGAGAGACCTACACTGGCTCCCCGTCGACAAGAGGATCACCTTCAAGCTCCTCAGCCACGCACACAAAGCACTCCACAACGCCGGACCAGCCTACCTTAACAGCAGACTCAGTTTCTACACACCCACCCGCCAGCTCCGCTCCGCCAGCCTCGCCACGCCGCTGTCCCCCGCATCCAACAAACAACTTCCGGCGGCAGATCCTTCTCCTACCTCGCCGCCAAGACCTGGAACACCCTCCCTACCCACTTACGGCAGACCCAGGACCTGCTCGCCTTAAGAAGACTCCTCAAGACCTGGCTCTTGGAGCAGTAGCGGCACCCCCTCCCCTCAGCATCTTGAGACCCGCGCGGGTAAGTAGCGCACTTTACAATTACTTTGATTGATTGATTTATTGATTGATAGGTAACCATGCTGCGATGAATAATATTTGTCTGTCCAAATCGTAAATAATGCACAATTATTCGTTTTTCAATCCTATTTGGAGTTTATGCTGTTTTTTGCTGCAAGTGATTTAGTTCAGAGGCCGATCATCCTGTAATTTTAGACTTACCCACATGCAAGAGAATAATGAGGAAATATTCATTTCATGGAATAATGTAGGCTTTGAGAGAGAGACTTAGACGTCTGTGTGACGGGAACAAGGAACAGTCAGAGACCACAGAAAGGAGCGCTCTCTGAGTTAATGCCTGTGACTTGAAGTATGTATTTGAATAGGAATGAATCCCTCGTCTTGATAAGGGCATGTAGCAATAATGCCTTTCACTGCAAACAAGTAGTAGCTAATTTTAACCTTCTATAGCATAGTTTAAATGTTCTACTCCTGATACCTCCTATACCACAGTCTTTCCTCTTTCTCTGTCGGTGAGTGGATGTAAAAACAGATCATTCTGTAGAAGAGTTGTTGCTAATGTAAGTGAAAGTGCAATACTATATATATGTGGGTGGGCGTGGCAACTTTTTATTCTGCAAATTTGCAATAGTGTTGTGAGATTATTATTTTTATTATTACATCGCATAGTAGCTTTTCAATACTTAGAGATGTGTATATGGGCTTTTATTAATTTATTATATCTATTTATATCGTGCAGTGGACCACATGCATGATGAAGCGTTATTTAGACTATCCATAATATTGTACTCTCAATAGCCATTACATAAGCTTATCTGTATTACTGTGAGTCTCCTTCCTGGCTGGTGAAACTATTAAAGGTTGTGAAGAAACTTCAATTTGGATGACACTTACTGTTAGAAATGGGGGGCTCTAGTTGGCAGGGATAGGTACCTTCGACCAAGTAGGGGCCCTTGCTTCTAGCCAGGGTAATGAGGCTACACTCCTAAAAAAAACCCTGCTCACCCCCTTGGTAGCTTGGCACGAGCAGGCAGGCTTATCTCAGAGGCAGTGTGTAAAGAATTTGTGAACACATACAGTAATACAGTGAAAACACTACAATTAACACCACACCATTTTAGAAAAATAAGAAATCTTTATCTAGATTTAACACAAGACCAAGCAACAAAAATCCACAATACAGTATTCAAAAATATGACTTCCAAATGGTAGAAATAGCTTTGTTCAATGTAGATAGTAAATGCAACACTTTACTCTCAAAGTACCTTGGATGTGTAAGGCAATATAAACAAAAGGGGTGCAGGGAAGGCAATGCGTTAGTTCCTTGCTCTGGGGGAGGCGATGCGTCAGTTCCCCTACTGGATCGGAGGGTATTCGTCTGTTTCTTACTGTGTCCTGGTTACGATGCAGCAAGATGGCATCTTTGATGCCATGTGACACTTGGATGCGATGCATGCACTGCCGACATCCGTGCGGCAAAATTGGTGGTTTCTTGAGCCGCGACATGCCCAGCGACGCGCTTCTCTGATGATGCGATAGCTACCTCTGCGGCGGCGACACGCTTCTCCGGCGATGCAACATCCTTCCTTGTCGATGCGATGACAAACAGGTGCAGCAGCGGCATGCTTCTTCGGCGATGCGACAGAAACAGCTGCAATGGCGACAAGCTTCTTCCTCGTTGCATCACGCTTCCAGCTCCTAGCGACACACAGTCTCTAGAGGTCCTAAAATAACAGCAGGCACCTCTCTGCAGGTAGAAGTCTCAGCAAGGAAATTCAGGGGAGTTGGTGGTGAAGTCTTTGTGTCCCTGTGACTTCAGAACAGGAGGCAAGCTCAGCTTCAAGCCCTTGGAGATCTTCCTCAAGATCAGACAGTACACCCAAAGTTCCTTTTCTCCTTTCCTTGGCATTAAGTAACCACTGCAGGCCAACCCTGAACAGTAACCAGTGCAGGGGCAGTCTCTTCCTTCAGCTTCCTTGGTGTCTCTCCTTGGAAAAGGTTTATCTTGATTCCCAGAAGTGATCTAAAGTTCTGGGTTCTGGGCCTCTCTTTTTATACACACAATGTATTTGTTCTCTGATGGCAGAGGGTGTCTGTACCCAGCCCAAACCAGTTCTGTCCTCCCTGGTCCAGCTTCCTGGCAGGAGGTGGAGACAGCATTGTTGAAAGCAGACCAGGCCCAAGTAGCTGAAAAGAAATCTCCTCCCTCTACTCTCTATTCAATGTAGGTTCAGGCAAGTGAAAGGAAATCTCCTCCTGCGACTCTCTATTCAACCCAGGTCCTATTCAGCACAGCCCTGACTCATCAGATTGCTGGAGCCAAAGCCCTCTCCGGCCCCCTGTCACTCACAAACCAGATAAGTAATACACAAACCTAGCAGAGGCATACTGGATGGTTAGGCAAGAAAATACCTACTTTCTACAAGCGGTATTTTCAAACACAGAATGTAAAAATCGCCCACTCTAAAGATGTATTTAAAAATTCTGAGTTCCGGCATAATAAACTTGTTTATCTACCGTGTTCCCTAGGTCAGTTAGGATTATAACATGTTAAAATCCAACTGCCCATTCTGGCCTATGGGAACAGGCAGCCTTGCAATAGTGAAAAAATAAATTGACTAATTCACTATCAGGACATGCCACACACACCAGGGCATGTTCTACCTTTCACATACAATGCACCCTGCCCATAGGTGTACCATGGGCCTACCTTAGGGGTGTCTAACATGTAGAAAAGGGAAGGTTTAGGGACTGGCAAGTGGGTGCACTAAGTGACAAAGTGTGTGAGTCCATTGACACCAAAGTTGTAATCAACTTTTTGAAGGAGAAATTTCTCCTGGACGGAATTCCACTAGAAATCATTACTTATAATGGGTGTTCAGTTAACCTCCTATGAGATGCAGGAGTTCTTGTAGCTTGTCCATTACGCACCTTTAAACTGCATTTCATTCTCTCTCCTCAAGCCAATGGTCTTGAGGAGCATATGAACGGTGTGGTCAAATCTTGTGTGTAAAGAGCTGTAGAGACAGGAAGACCTTTTCCTAAGGTACTGAATGTGGTGTGTTGAGCTCACCGGACTGCACTCAGTTCTGTCACATCCAAATCACTGTTCTGGATGAGGGGTTGTGTTGGCAGTAGTAAGTTGAACCGAGCTTGGTTGTGTGGAAAGGAGCGTAGAATGGAGCAAGTGCAAGATGAAGAGATGAGTGAGATCATATGGAAAGGCTGGTGGCTCAGCAGAGAATATAGATGGAATTATTAGCGTTCTTATGATTTAAGGAATTGTAAGAAGGATAAACTGTAAGAGGTTGGGGACGAATTTCTGGTGAGGAAATTGGGGGAATCTACTGAACATGGGTCCTTTCTTAAGTGAGAAAGTGATGAAAAACGTTGTCAAGGTGAACAATGGAGATGTATGGAGCACATCTCGGTTGGTGAAATTTCACACTTTTGAGTCTATGAAGGAGTAAAAACCCAATTGGAGCACTTCTGGCCTGGGCTGTCACAATGACAGTGTGGCTGCTGACTCAACACCTCGACACACTGGAAGAGGTCATGCAAAACC
Organism: Lissotriton vulgaris; assembly: GCF_964263255.1. Lineage (NCBI taxonomy): Eukaryota > Metazoa > Chordata > Amphibia > Caudata > Salamandridae > Lissotriton > Lissotriton vulgaris. The sequence continues at coordinate 889,029,075 of NC_141694.1, forward strand.
TAATTGGTGGAATGATTATGCTGTACCAACATCAAGCACAGGTTAATATGCGCATACTGGTCTGCCTGTTCTTTGATGTAGAACTTTTGAAACTAGTACTTTTATGGTTGTCCTATGTTGAGTCCAGTTGCACTTTTTTTGTTACATATTTCAAAAGTATTTTTGTACTTATCTTTTTTTGTTATTGTTTGGTTGCATGAATTTATGGTTTGGGGAGGGATATGTGGCGTAATGAGCATGAAATGTTAAAGAGTTATTTGTTCCAAATATCCAACGTCATTTTCGAATGACCACATATGAAGGATTCCAAGTTTGACATTGAAGTGGGAGAACTGTCGGGTGAGGCTGCTTCCATGGTTGGGGCCTTATTGGAATAAATATCTTCTACTACTTTGGATATGAGCTGTGGATTATTGGAGATCTTAATAAATGGATATAATTATCTCAGGATAAACCATAGAAAAACATCTCTTCCAGCTTTCTCCTCATCATTCACAAGTTATCCCCCCCTAAACAACCCTAACTCGACCAACAGCCCAATAAATACTGATCCACAGCACACACTGGCTTCCCCTGCCATTGAACTTGTCCTTATGTCCCTCATCTTAGAACTCTCCTCACTCAGAAGCGATATCTCATTCCTTACTAAAACCATCTCCACGCACAACAACACTCTCCTCAAAACACCCACATATTGTTCGCCAAACTCTATCCCCAACAGAAACACTCCTCCTCCTAGCTACTACACAACTAGCACCTTACCCACTCAACCTTCCTCAATCGTCCCTCCCTACAATACTTACATACCCTCACCGCCACAACTTGGTACTCATCCAATACCCTCTGCAGCTGACAGTTCCACTAACTTAACTTCTAGCAACCACACAACCAGCACCTTACCCACTCAACCTTCCTTAATCATTCCTCCCCACACTACCAATATACCCTCACCGCCACAACTTGGTATTCGCACAACTCCTGAAGCTAACAGTTCCACTAACTTAACTACCTCTCCCTCACCACCCTCGTCCACTATCCCCCCTACTCAACAGTCCACCATCCCAGTTCTCTTAGGAACTAGCAGACTCACCCCTCCTCCGACCTCCCCTAGACCACCCCAACAACTTAGACCTATCCCCCCTTGTCCCCCTACTACTCGCCCAATAACCTCGGTAGCTAACAGTTCCACTAACTTAATTTCTTGCAACTACACAACCAGCACCTTACCCACTCAACCCTCCTTAATTGTTACTCGCTACAATACCAACTTACCCACATCGCCACAACTTGGTACTCGCCCAAAAAACTCTGAAACCAACAGTTTCACTAACTTAACTACCTCTCCCTCACCATCTTTGTCCACTATCCCCCTACCCAATTGTCTACCATTCCAATTCTCTTAGGATTAAGCAGACTCCCCCTTCCTCCGTCTTCCCCTAGACCACCCCAACAACTTAGACCTATCCCCCCTTGTCCCCCCTCCAAATCGCCCAACCCCACTCCCCTCTGTTGCATGCTGATTAATTGCGGATCCGCCTCCTGCCACGCTACTGAGATTGCTGAAACCATTCTTAGTGAAAATATTGACATTGCATTCCTAACTGAAACCTGGCTCACAGCCCACTCCACTCCCATCCTCAACTTGCTTATCCCCCCTGGTTACTCTATCATTAGAAAAGATAGAATCGAACAAACAGGAGGAGGACTCGCCATAATTTAAAAAATTGAACTTAACATCTCGCTCGTTCATCTACAAGACCCTTCATCCTTTGAATACCTTTGCGCTGATCTCATTATGCCTGTTTCCCCCACCACCCGGTTGCACACTATCTATCATCCCCCTGGAAATAACATCCCCTTTACGGAAGAGTTGACTGATCTTATCATACAATCATCGCTCTCACATTCTAATAATCTCTTCCTCGGTGACTACAACATCCATTGGAACAAAAGTGATGATCCTACTGTCATCCTATTTAATGATACCATGGACATCACCAATATGACCCAACTCTGCCATTCTCCCACCCATAACAAAGGTGCCACCCTTGATGCTATTATGACTAACAAAGACCTGGCCTCCCTCTCAAATATACTTCCAGTAGACTGGTCTGACCACTACCTTATCCTCTTCACCATAAATAGAACCATGACTCACCCGCCCCATCAGCTCTTTACCTAAGAAAGCCACACCAACCTTCACCTTATTCCTCCTGGCGAACTGGAAGCCACAATTAAGGCCCACTTACTTCTACCTCCTCTCTCTGACAGCACCACCGACCTAACTAACCATTATAACAATTGTATTCCTGATGCCCACAACCTACTCCCACCCTATACACCCTCCCCAACACTCCTAACTCTCCTCCGTCCACTTTTTCCACACCTCTTGATCGTTCTCATCCCCTCCCTGCTCTCCCCCAACAAGATACCTTTCCGAAAATAAGCCCCCCTGCTAAAAACAATGCCTCATGGAATGATTTTAGTACAGTATCTAAATCTATGATCACTAATATCATTGCCAAACTAAAACCCTCCTCCCACTCCAAAGATCCTCTTCCTGCCCTTTTGGTTCAAGAACTTACATTTATCATTGCCCCTATATGGACCAAAATCATCAACTCCTCTCTTTCCACTGGCTGTGTCCCCACCTCCCTTCAGCTTGGTCAAATCTCACCCATTCTCAAAAACACCACTGCTGACCCCAATGACCTTAACAACCTTCGCCCTATCTCTAACCTTCCATTCCTCTCTAAAGCCCTCGAAAAATGTGTCCTATTGCAATTAGAGAAACATATCGCCTCCTTCAACCTCCTTGATGTTTTTCAATCCGGCTTTAGAAAGGGATGCAGTACAGAAACTGCTATGCTAAATATCACTGACGACATTCATCGCTCCCTAGACAAAGGGGAATCCTCATTACTAATCCTCCTCGACCTCTCAGCTGCATTTGATACCGTCCACCACCCCACCCTTCTCAACACTCTCAAAGACCGGTTCAGATTAGATGGCAATGTATTCAAATGGTTCTCCTCATTCCTCCAAAACACATCACAACAAATCAAGGTCAGCCACTTTCTCTCCAAACCTCAACCTGTCTCACTCGGCGTCCCTCAAGGATCCATCCTCTCCCCAACCCTATTCAATCTGTTCATGGAACCACTCACCCTCATCCTCAAACAAGCTAATATCAATTACCACCTCTATGCCGATGACACCCAATTACATTACAAGATCAAATCCCACAAAGACATTCTCCACCTCAATGAGACCTTGACCAGAATTCAAACCTGGTTCCATCGGAACCATCTCAAACTGAACCCAAATTTATTTATTTTATTTATGTTCTTGTATAGCGCCTGAATAGACCCCCGAAGGGGTATCTCCGCGCTTTTGCCTGATTGAAGGAACATAAATTATACAGGTTCGTGCTCAGAAGTGACTGAGTGGAAGGTGTGTGTTTTAACTGTTAGTAAAAAGATAGGTTTTAAGAGTTTTTCGGAAGGACAGGTGGTTGGTGATTTGTTTTAGTGTCTGGGGGAGAGAGTTCCAGAGAACAGGACCAGTGTGTGCCAAGGCACGGCCTCCCTGTCTAGATTTTTTTATTCTGGGTACCTCTAATAGCTGTAGGTTGCTAGAGCGTAGTGAGCGCCCAGGGACATAGGGTTGGAAGGCTTTTGTTAGGTATTTAGGCCCCGTGCCTATCAGACATTTATGGATGGAGCACAGAATTTTGAATTTAGTGCGTTGATGCACTGGAAGCCAGTGTAGTTCAGCAAGTAAAGGGCGGGAGGGAGTTCTAGATGGAGCATTGAGAACTAACCTTGCCGCCGTGTTTTGGACTACTTGCAGTTTGTTAAATTGGCCTTCGTTAGTTGATAAAAGAAGGCCATTGCAGTAGTCCAATCTGCTGATAACTAATGCCTGGACTAGGGTCTTTCTGTGTGTGTCTGGTAGGTATGGAAACACCCTTCTCAAAAGCCCTATGGCCCGGAAACATGTACCGGCAACTTGGTTGACATGATCTTTAAATGTAAGGGCTTGATCGAATAGCACTCCCAAGTTTTTCACGGTCTGTTTCGGGATGGGAACAGGCCCTAGTTCTGGAGGCCACCGCTCATCAGACCACAGTTTCACCGCATCCCCGAACAGTAGTACTTCTGTTTTGCCAACATTACATTGAAGGCAGTTCTTGGCCATCCACCCTGATGCTGCCCTCATTCCATCACCAAAAGATTTTTTTAGGGCAGGTGTAAAGGTTTTGAAAGGGAACAGAAGTTGGGTGTCGTCGGCGTAAGACACCGGGGTGAACCCAAAGGACCTCACTAAGACGGCTAGGGGGGCCACATACACATTAAATAATGTGGGGCTTAGGCATGAGCCCTGTGGCACTCCCCTGGTGAGCTCCCTGGAGATGGATTTGTGGGAGCCAAGCCTGACTTCTTGAGAGCGGCCAGAGAGGAAACTCTCCATCCAGGACAGAGCTACACCCCCCAATCCCACATCCCTCAGACGACCGAGAAGCACTTCGTGAGACACTGTATCAAAGGCCAACAGCACCAGAATCATAGACCCCCCACCATCCAGTGTCATCCTGATGTTATTGGTCACTGCTAGGAGGCCTGATTCGGTGCTGTGATTTGGCCTGAACTCAGATTGTGAATGGTCCAGGCCATCCGTTGCCTCGATATGATTTGATAGGTGGGTGTTCACGTGCTTCTCAGTCATCTTACCTAAGTGTGGTAGGAGGGAGATGGGCCGAAGGTTAGAGAGGTCTGTCCAGGGGGGGGGCGCTTTTTTCCTTATTGGGTTCACCACCGCAATTTTCCATTCCTTTGGGACTTGCCCTTCAGTCAGTGAGATGTTCATCACTGACTGGATGGAGGGTCCCTGGAGGGTGATCAGAGGGGAGAGCATTTTAGCTGGAAGGAAGTCATTGGGAGACCCTGTTTTTACGTGGATGATGAGGGGTGGTAGATCAAGATCGCTAACGGGTGGGAAGGAGAGTAGTAGATTTTTGTTCTGAATAGGCGGGTCTTTGGGGAGGGTGGTCGTGGTTCCAGCACCATTGGAAGCTAGGATTTTATTATAGATGAGATTAATTTTGTCCTCAAAGAACATTGAAATCTCATCACAGAGTGTTTGGGAGAATTCATAGGGGCTCTCACTAGCTGTAGGTTTTACAAAACTCTAATATTTTGAACAGCTCCCTTGGACAATTACCTGCCTCTGCTAATTGTGAGGAAAGACTGTTTTTCCTAGCTAGCTTAATGTTTTTATAATACATTGACTGGGCCTTTTGATAGATTATCCTTTTCTCTTCAGTTTTTGATTTCCTCCATGCTTTTTCTAGACGCCTGCATTTCTGTTTCTCTATTCTAAGATCTGATGAGTACCATTTTTCTTGCTTGGTTGGAAGATATTGTTTATGGGGTTTTAGTGGGGCCAGAATATCAATGGCTAGTTTTAATGAATTATTGAATTTTCCTAATGCAGTGTCTACTGTGTCTTCATCAGTGAATGTAGGTTGTGTCCATTTATCCCGCAACTTTTCCACTGATATTTTGTGCCATTGACGGCGCAAAATTGGCGGGGGCTGTGTTTTGTGCAAGGATTTAATTGGACCTGCCAAAAGAAGAAACTCTATCAAAAAGTGATCGGACCAGAGAATTTCTTTGGCCGGGAGGCATTGTATTTTCGTGCAGTTGGAAAATAGAGAGTCTAGGGTGTGACCACCCGTGTGGGTAGCACCGCTGTTTATTGCTTTTAACCCCAGGTTAGACAGGTCTGCTTTTAGTGAAATCGTTTCAGGGTGTGCCGGATTATCCATGTGTATATTAAAATCTCCAAGGAGGATGAAGTCCTCCTTGGCTTTAAAATGTGGGGCTAGTAGCTCCAACAGGGATAGGGCAAAGTCTGGTTTGGATCCTGGAGGGCGGTACACTAGTGCTAAAAAACAAATGTGTGGAGGGTCAAAAGGGGATATAATTTAATGACCTGTCAACTTATGCCCCAGTACTAGATACAAAACACGAAAAGGAGACCAGGTCAATTAATGGTGTGCTGTTCTGAATGGTTAGCGGGAATCACAAGGACACCCATGTGAATAGATATGTTGGGTTACACTGGGCTGAAAAAGTCCCATCAGACCACCCTCTTGGCGGTATATCATCATCTGGGGAGGGCAGTTATTCCATAACCCGCCCATGTGACAGTGCGGGAAAGGAAATCAACGTATTCTGCCACAGTAGTGCCCAAAATGAAATGTGAGAAAGAAGAATGCAGTGCTATGAAGAAAGTGGTACTTAAAAATGACTACCTAGACTGAGGAAATAATGTCAACAAAAGTGTAGGTGTCATGATTAAAAACACGCCTAGTAGCGAATATGTAGAGCTACTAGGCTAAGGAAGCACACGTCCACTGTTACAAGTGTTTCCCGAACTGCTGGAACTCCACCGATTCTCCAATGCAATTCATAGGCTTTATGGACTTGGGCTGGATTAGGACAGGTCTGCTTTATTCGTCCTACTCAACAAACAACATCCTCTCGCAGTGTGCGCCGACATGAAAAGTTTCCCCGGCTTAAGCTAAACAAAATGAGTTAAATCATCTTTTCCAGACTCCCACCAGGAGCACCTCCTGCTTTCTCTCCATCATCTCATAGAGAGGAAACCAGAGATTAGGTAGAACATCTTCTTCCTGTCTGCAGAGGACACAGAGGTTCCAAGTTTTGGGTGATACTTTTTCTTTTACACAGTATTTTGATGCAACGTGTGCTTCCTTATACTTGAACACCCTTGAGTTCATTTTGCAGTAGCGTATCTTTTCCAAGGTCCTGATGAAAGCTGGAGCACTACTCCATTTAGCTGAAACTAGTCGACCACTCTACGCAGCGCCATAATGTAGCTCTACATATTCGCTACTAGGCGTGTTTTTAATCATGACACCTACACTTTTGTTGACATTATTTCCTCAGTCTAGGTAGTCATTTTTAAGTACCACTTTCTTCATAGCACTGCATTCTTCTTTCTCACATTTCATTTTGGGCACTACTGTGGCAGAATACGTTGATTTCCTTTCCCGCACTGTCACATGGGTGGGTTATGGAATAACTGCCCTCCCCAGATGATGATATACCGCCAAGAGGTTGGTCTGATGGGACTTTTTCAGCCCAGTGTAACCCAACATATCTATTCACATGGGTGTCCTTGTGATTCCCGCTAACCATTCAGAACAGCACACCATTAATTGACCTGGTCTCCTTTTCGTGTTTTGTATCCGGTACACTAGTGCGCCTTTCCAAGAGGTGTGACCCACCGAGTTGATAAAACTGAAATCATCCTTTTCTACCCCAAAAACAACTCCCTTCCCATTCAACTCTGGATAAGGGACATCAAAGCTCTTAACTGCCCACTCTCCACCTCTAATTCTGTCAAATCCCTAGGCATCAGTATCGATCAGAATCTAAATCTCATCCCCCACATAAAAAATGCATCCAAAAGTGCGCTTTTCACCCTTCTCCACCTCAAGAAACTTAAACCATTTATTCCAGCAGACGATTTCAAACTTGTTGTCCAATCGCTTGTCCTCTCCAGGATTGACTATGGCAACGCCACTTTGGCTGGCACCCCTAAAATCCATCTTGCTCCGATTAAATCCGTCCTCAATCTAGCTGCGAGACTCATCTCTGATTGTAAAAAATTTGATCACATCTCCCCTGTCCTCAAAAATCTCATTTGGCTCCCAATAGAAGGAAGATCCACCTACAAGATTGCCTGCATCACTCACAAAGCTCTTCACCAAAACACCCCTTCCTACCTTACAACAAAACTACACAAAGCAGGTTGCTCCAGGTCCCTGAGGAGCACAAACTCCCTTGTCTTGATCCCACCCAGACTCAAATGTCAAAAGCTCCAATCCTGTGCGTTCTCTGGTAACGCTCCTACAATTTGGAACTCTCTCCCTAAGGATCTTCGCTGCAACCCCTCTTACCCTCTCTTCAAAAACGAACTCAAAGTACTCCTTCTCAACAAATACTGGGGTATCTAATGTTACCGACTCTGAACATGTCCACTCCTCTCTCTTCCCTTGTCCGCTCCTCTTCCCACCCCCTCTCAGCCCATTCATTTTTCTCACTCCCCCTCTCTTCACTCCCTCTCTATCCTAACTTTTAATATTCACTTTCCACTTAATGTTTATCTCTCTGTTTCTTTGCCCCCTTAGCCCTGTTGAAAGCATTATCATACTGTAACCCTTTTTCGCTTAATTGTTAATTTTATCTCATTATGTTCACCATCCTTGTAAAGCGCTCTGATACTCTTGGGTCCAGTAGCGCTATATAAAACCTTTGAAATAAATAAATAAATATTTAACAGACCCTTTGGGACCATGGCCTTTTCATGCCGCAAGCAACCCCACCATCCTCAAACAATTATAATCATATCATTAAAACTTAAAGGACCCAGATCAAAGACGGTTCTCACTGATCAAATCCCTATGAAACAAAAAATCCTTCAACATAAGACCAACTAATCATGGCTTATCCAAGTGAAAAGACAAATTAAGTCACAAGAGAAATAATACATAACAATTGTTATCAGACAGAAAGGGAAATGAATACATCCATACACATTGTTTAAATGATTCCTTCCACAAAATTAAAAATGAAATGTCAATGAGGATATTTGTACAAAACAATGTACCAATTCAGTATCTTTTAATAATGCACCTTAATGAAATTATATCCCATATCACTACTGAGGTATACCATTTACCACTTCCCTCATGAATTCTACTATGCTCTTGCAATTATGTAAAGTGCTTTAATTTCTTAAGCACAAAAATGCTCCATACAAAACCACTTATAGGGCTAAATTTACGTCTGAAAGCAGATCCCTTTCCCATGCATACAACAAACTAGAGTCTTGATTCAGAATCCTTGAATCTAAATTTTGAAAAATAGGAAGTCACTAGTACAAACATTCCTACAGGGGCATCAAGCAGAGCCTGGTGTTCAGGGAAAAAAATATACATAATGTGATCAACCCTAACATCACCGACATGTGACTTAAAGACAAATGAGCTTTCCAAGTTAGGAATGAAGGCCTCACCTACTTAGAAGGAAAAACTCTTCCAGATTCCACATTGATAAGATCTCCTAGACAGTATACCCTTCTTTATGCTGAAGAAGCCAGCTAGTTCTGATTTTCTGAGATACCTAGATCCGAAAGCAATAATGCGGTAACCTACAGGGACTTAGGAGCTACTTTTGAAGATGGGGAACTGTCAAACTATTGGCTATTGTGTATATATAATGTTTATTTCGTGGATAACCCCCATCAAACATACAAATACAATAACATAGTGCAAGGGTGTCTGCGTCCAGGGGAAGTTTGTTTATGTGTAGGCAGGTGTGCCTTCCTGCACATAAACAATCCTGAAATGCCATTTTGTCACTTCTATGTCTGCTGCTTAATGCAAAATGTCTTTTTTTAGGTCTAGCCTTGCATTGCAGCGCATGCACTGCTCGCTTTGCAAAGCATGCAGTATTCAGTATGGAGCGGCAGCTCTGTGGAAGCTCCGCCTACTCTCCACTCGTCTTTTTAATTGGATTTTGTCTTAAATGCTCCTTTCCATTGGTTATAAGCTTGTTAGTCCCACTTTATGACAGCCATGTCCTCATTTGTGTCCTTCCACGGCTACTGGCCCCTTTACTTCAGCACTACTTTCTTCCCGTACCAGGGTTGGATTGGGATTAAAAATCGGCCTGGGCACGCATAAAAAAATCGGCCCACATTTGCATAATGCCTTTCCTCAAATCACTGCTTTCAGCGTCATTTTACATAAAAGGGGTGGGGGGGGTAAACAAATGCATGCATCAGTTTACACTAGTGAAATACACCTGAAAACAAGTGAAGCCACTTCTGCTCATGCCCCCTGCCCCGCTCAGTATGCCCACATCAGAGGTCTTCAATCTGTGATTATTTTGTGAAACAAAATCACAATTCACTTGTGCTACCTACATTAGATATGCAGTAAAAGCACACATTTTAATTTTAGTCCTCATTTGGAAATTATATTAATGAAATAATTCACAATTTAGTCGCATCGGGTTTTGTTTCTTTCAAAGGAAAGGTTGACAAATAGAAGTTTAGATTAATTAAAGATTGTTTCTCCATTTCTGCTGCTCCCAAAATGGAAAACACGCCTCTCAGGAAGTTGGAAAGCATGGAAACTCATATTAGTTCATCTTTGGTCTATCGTAGCATTCAAACTCCCAGTGTTTAGGGTAGCTAATATTTGCAGTTAGTGGTAGTATGTGTTCGTCTAAATCACCTTCTGTTGTCCTTTTAGGTAGCAAACGTTTTGAAGAAAAATAGGCTGACATATGGCTTATTCGGGACCATTCTGTTTTTCCTGCATTTCTTTTAAATGTATTCACGTCTTGAGGAAGATGATCACTGCTTTTGTTACAATTGCATACTGCTCATATAATAGGAAGCTTGTTATATGCTGATTTTTATGAGCGGGCTTCACAGCGCTGCTGGCGCCAGACAAATGTGAGCATCTCTACAGAGGTTTTGGCTCCGCCCACATTTTGAGAGCCAGGAGTACAGTAGGTATTGGAATTCTTTCGCTTTTTCAAGAGAAGTTCCCTGTAATGAGAATTCCTCGTTTACAGCTTTTCTTGCTTCTTTACTATCGATTGAGGACTGAATATGTTGTTCTGTAAAGAAATAGATGGGTTTTAGATTTGTGAATCTCCAATTCTTGCTATTTTCTTTCCCAGACTTCTATTTTGCTGTTAATCACTTGTTTATACATCTATCTTGTTGTTATTTTATCTTGGACAGATCCTTTATGCAAGACCTCTAAAGGCTTTTTTTTCCGTGAGCCACAGTATAGGAGTTTGAAGTTTGCCTTGTATATTTAATATTTGGAACTCTGGGCCTAAGAGCCTGTGATATCTAGTGCCTATACATTACCTTTTTTTTTAGATTTAAATACGTTTTTATTCATCAAAAGAAGTAAAGGTTGGATGGATGGATGAATGATGGATGGATGTGTGAAAAGATGGGTGGATGAATGATGGGTGAATGGATGGATGAAAGGGTGGATGGATGAAGGATGGATGTATGGATGGAAGGATGAAAGGGTGGATGGATGAAGGATAGATGTATGGATGGAAGGATGAAAGGGTGGATGGATGAAGGATGGATGGATGGATGAAAGGATGGATGTATGGGTGGATAAAAGGTTGCATGGATGAATGATGGGTGGATGGATGTGTGAAAAGGTGGGGGGATGAATGATGGGTGGATGGATGGATGGATGGATGAAAGGGTGGATGGATGAAGAATGGATGTATGGATGGAAGGATGAAAGGGTGGATGGATGGATGGATGCATAAAAGGTTGCATGGATGAATCATGGATGGATGTGTGAAAAGGTGGGTGGATGGATGGGTAAAGGATGGATGTATGGATGGAAGGATGAAAGGGTGGATGGATGAAGGATGGATGTATGGCTGGAAGGATGAAAGGGTGGATGGATGGATGTGATGAGGTCTAACAGGCGCATTTATGGTTGTCAAAAGTTGATAATGAGGAGTACCAGTTTCTAGAAACTTTTGCTGGAAGGGGGTCCTTACGCCTAAAAAGGTTTTACAAAGGGGTCTCGGCATCATAAAGTTTGAAGACCTCTGGCCTACATTATTGCGAGGCCCAGCGAAAGAAAAGGGGTGACGCCTCTACCTGTTGCTGCTATACGGGAGGTAATGAGTGCCCATCTCCCTCCAGAAAGGCCACTCAGACACCCACTGGGCCGCTGGAGGTATAGTCGAACAACAGAGACACCGCCCGAATCGGCCCCCAGGCTGCTCAAAGGCAGTCCTCAGCTGGAACTTGGACCCCAGTCCCTCGGGCATTGCCCGAATGCCCCCGTTACCAATCCGACGCTGTCCCGTACCCCCTTCCTGCAGTCCGTGCCTTCTCGCCTGCCCCTCCCCTCCACCTGTTGTTCATTCCTAAATGTGAGTCCTATTGCATTGCAAATGCTTGTTATATTTAGCATCAATCAGTATTTCTGCGTGCACAGTTAAGGGCAGGTAAGTCTCCTATTGCGCAGGGTGACCTGCCGGTCTCCGGACCATGACTGTTCGCTCTCTGTCCCCCCTGGTGTGTGCCTGTCCCACCCTGGCAGCGGCGGGGGAGGGCAGGATGAGCAAGGGCCCTAAGGTTCCTTGCACTGAAAGGGAAGCGCTGGGGGGATTTCCTGTCGGGGCTCCAGAGCGGGGAGTGGAGAGAGGCAGGCAGGCACTGCCAGAGTCACACGCAGCGGGTTGCACGCCTTAGCTGCTGCCTGTCAGCTGTGCATTGCGAGCCGCGGCATGCAGCCTCTCTCTCCAAAGCGAGGCAAGGCAGTCGGGCGGCTGTCCCTCCGCAGCCATGGAGCCCCGGCTGCCTCTTCCCACGTGCAGAGCTAGGTCGCTCCTCTGCAGTCCACAGCAGCTTCTCCAGCCTCTCGCATCTGGTGGGAGCAGGAAGGCACGTGGTATTGCGTGCAGTGTCGTTGCAAGGGTTTAACAGGTCCCAGTACAAGCAAGGTAAATGGCCACCATTCCCACAGCGAGAGTGGTAGATGACAGCAATGATTTAGGGGTGCACTGAGCCTCTTTCACACTGGGACCCGTTGTCACTGCACCTGCTACACTGATGATAACTACTCCCCTGGTTCTGTGTCCTGATTGCAGGATATGGCTTGAGAGCTCTTCAAAGTGAAATTCAGTGTGTCACGCACTTCATCTATTCATCACAGAGCTCTTTTAAGGCTGAAAGCTTGGCTCATCTCTGCAGCTGCAGTGATATTTTCACTAGCCGGACACCGCATGCGTAATCTTTCTGCATTCAGCAGTGTTAATTGAAACTCGGAAATGTAGTCCTCACTAGACGTGGCTATGGAATATATCAAAGATGCAGAACCTTGGCAACTACTGACTCCAGCCCCAGCCAGCTGCCAGTAAATCAGCCAGAAGGCGCTGCTTTCCCCAGAATTTTAATCAGGACCCTGAATAAAATCAGGATCCTTCAATCTGTGTGCACATTTCTCCAAAGCTCAGTATTCATGAAATACATGCACAGGTTACTAATTTGGTACAGGGAACAGAGCATATAGTTGTACTTCTGGAAGTGGCACTTTCAGTATTGTACAAATCTTTCTGAAAACGTATTATTTCTTTGTTTCCACATAATTATTTCCCCCCTTTACATATTACGTAATGAAGGGTTAGAGCTATTTGACAGCATCCATGCTGCCAATGGTGTAGCTTCTCAGCACTGGAGGTCTGTGTGCCTCGTAAATTGTGGCCCAGATTCAGTAACACATTGTGCAGGGTTTCCAGACTCACTGCTACCCAATTTGTCATCCCAATCTATACAAGTCTACACTAAAGCAACAGCTCCTGAGGAGCACTATCATTATGAGACAAATGCTTGCTTTTTTGTGTAGGAGTGTTCTAAAGGTCAAAAATATAACTTGGGGGGCGTGGCTTGAGCACCGCACAAGATGGCGGCTTAGCGGCGGAGCTCCGCTTTCCGAATGCCGAGACCGGCAATTTTCACCTGTTTACATCGGTGATTTCTGGACGCTGAACCAAGCATCTTTTTTGGGAATATGAGGTGAGCTAGACGCTCTACTCCTTGACTCTAACTTTTGCAGATATGCAGTAAATTTTATCGCATGGCGAGCCGTTTTCAGTTCGCCCGCCATTTTGTTTTTTCCTCATTACGCGCCACTCTCAGTTCTATCAGAGCAATGCTTTCATTTCAGCTTATTTCCGTCCCATCTGCCGTCTGCCTCCTTCTTCTGTCATAATATGAAACCTTTTCAGTGACTTTTTTATCTAGCAGTGGTGTTTTCCTCACTTCATGTTCTCCACTGACCGCCATTTTGTCGTCTGACGGGACCTACTTTCATTCGTCATTTGAAGTACGACTCACCTTGCTGACTGTTTGTGACCGCTTTTCTCACCGGAACTTTCGTAACGAAGGTGACTCTGCTACTGGTTTCAAGTGTCTATACGAGGAAGTTGCGCAATCTCAAACTTTCTTCTTCTGTCAAATCTCGTTCTCCCTCAGACTCTGATTTGCTTTCTCCCGACATGGAGGAAAATTCTTCTCACAAATCAGACTTGACCTCTGGGGCGATTCCTAACACGGTTTCTTCAAGCAAGTTACCACAATCTGCATCAACGAAATGTCTGAAGAAAGATCCTCCTTCCCCTGGCACGCTTGGCATTCCCCTTCAATGGATCTCATTCTTGAAGAAATTAGAGCGCTGAAACCTTTCATGGCTGAAACCACAAAGACTCTACAGTTCCTTCATGATAAGTGGTCCTCTTTGGAATCTCGTGTTCTTCTGGTGGAACAGTCAACGGAGTCTCTTCAGACCTCCTGTTCGCATATCAATGCTCTGGAAAAAGATGTATCGCTTTTGAGGAGGCAGACGGAGGAGTTTGAAAACCGAAATCGCAGGAACAACCCCAGAATTTACGGACTTCCAGAACATATTGAGGGATCTAATCCTACTACATTCTTTCAGTCTTTTTTGCCTAAAATTTTGGATCTCCCTCCTACCACCACTTTCAACATTCAACATGCGCATAGACTGGGTCCCAAAATCTCTACAAGTCCTGTGGTGTCATCATGCTGTTTCTGCAATACACCGACCTTCTTCAGGTTTTATCGGCTGCCAAATCTAAAAAACAAATTATCTATGAAGGTCACCATCTGTAACTTTCTCAGGATGTGGCTAAAGTGACAGCGGATCGTCTGAAACAATTCTTGGATTTGCGTCCTCAATTACGAGCTCTTAATGCCAGGTTTGGCCTGCTTCACCCCTGTCTCTTCAAGGTGACATACAAAGACAAGACCACGACGTTTGAAGATCCTCTTGTTCTGCAAGAATTCCTTCGTCAACAGGGAGCTGATGTCATGGACACTGCAAGAGCTGTTTAATCATCTAATTTGAGCTGTTATTCCTGTTTCTAGTCTCTTGTCGTTCCCATTATGTCACTGTTATATTCCCTGATTTTCTCTTGTTTTCTTATGTCTTGTCTTGCTTTAACTTCCTTGTATTTTCTCCTTTTTTCCACAGATGTGCCTTTTCCTGTGCATCCCGATGTTTTCCTCACGTTGTCCTACTTGCTGGATTTTTCGGTTGTTCGATGGCGCTGGTCTCGTTGTTGATGTCGTCGTCTTCTGGCGCCGTCACCCCCATTATTCGTTTTGTTTTTGTCGGCATGTTTTTCAGATGTCTTCTCCTGTTCTCTTCTGTCCACTTTCTATTCCTCTTCTATTTCTCTCTCCCCCTTTTTCATCTATCTCTTTTTCTCTTTTCTTTGGACTTCACCTTATTTCTTAATCCTTCTCTTCGTGCTTATTGGTATGCTTTGGCCTCTCTTCTTCCTATTATACTTCAATCTCCTCCTTTTTCTACCTTCCTTAACTTTTTGATATCATTCCTTTCTCGTTTTAATTCCGGGTAGTTACTTGGAACGTTAAAGGTTTAAATAACCCTATTAAACGACAACGAGTTTTGACACATCTTGCTAGACTTAAATCTGATGTGGCCATTCTTCAAGAATCCCATCTTTCGGAACCTGAGGCTATGAAGCTCAAACGTTGCTGGATGGGTCATGTTTTTCATTCCCCGGCTTTGGGTAAGAAAAATGGTGTTGTGATGTTGTGTCATAAAAAGTTAAATGTTTCTATGGTTTCTCAAGAATGTGATGTGGAGGGGCGTTGGGTACTTGTTAAACTGACTATTGATAGAATACCTATTGTTGTTTTCAATGTTTATGCCCCAACTGGTGTTAACAAATCATTTTGGCCTGCAATTTCAGTTAAGTTAGCCTCTATTGATGAGAAATATATTATTTTTGGTGGTGACTGCACCCAGGTTTTTGACCCCATCATAGACAGGAACTCCAAGGTCAAGTTTATTCCCTCCAAAATGCACTCCCAATTTACTGCCTCTATCCAAAATAATGTACTGGTCGATATATGGAGACTTTGCAATCCTGATCTCAGAGAATACACTTTCTACTCCCCATCTCATCACTCCCAATCCCGTATTGATTACCTTTTTCTTAGTAAACCCTTAGCTCAACTTGCCCTTCATTCAGATATTGGATCCATTTTAATTTCCGACCATGCACTTGTTTTTGTTGACATCGATCTCATTCCCTTTTCCCCTCATTCTGGCCGTTGGAGATTTAATAATTCCTTGCTCCTTGACCCTACCTTTTGCTCTAAATTTAATGATTTTGCTGCTGAATTTTTAACATTTAATCAGGCTTCGGATTCTCCCTTTGTGATGGTTTGGGATTCCTTTACAATCAATTTCTAAGTCAGCTCAACTTTTGACCAATATTAAGAAACTGGAATACACTTACTATAACTCTGGTACTGAGTCCTCTCTCAAAGAACTTATCGACGCTAAATTTGCTTTCAATAAATTCACTACTACTGCTGCCTCCAACACTCTCCTGAAATGTAACTCTCGTTATTATGGTGGTAAAAATAAAATGGGGAAGTTGTTGGCTAACTATCTTAAGAAACGCAAAGATAGGAAAAAGATTGATTCTATCCAGGGTCCCGCTGGTACATCTTTGTTCAAAGATAAAGACGTACTGAATGAATTTGTCTCATTTCATAAAAATTTGTACACCCATGATTCTTGTCCTGATCCGGCTGATCTCCTCTCTTATTTTCAGGACATTCCTTCTCCTATTTCTTCTCATATAGATTTTCATTCACTTGATTCTGATATTTCCCTTACTGAAATTTTGCATGCTGTCTCGGTCTTACGTCATGGCAAAGCACCTGGCCCTGATGGTTTCACTATTGAATTTTACAATCATTTCTCCTCACTCCTTCTTCCAAAACTCCATTTGTTATTTTGATCCTTTTCAGATTCCGGTTCCTCCCGTGGGACCTTTCAAGAAGCCCTAATTTGTTTAATCCCTAAAGAGGACAAAGATCATACTTTGTGTAGAAATTATCGTCCCATCTCTTTAGTTAACACAGATTACAAAATGTTCGCAAAAATATTGGCTCTCCGACTCGATCCCCTTCTACCCGATTTAATTGGCCTGGAGCAGTTAGGTTTTGTCAAGGGTCGATTATCCTCAGATAATTCTCGTGTCTTCTTCAATATCTTAAGTAAAGCCCCCTCACTCTCCTATCCCCTAGCGGCCATTTCCCTTGACGCCGAGAAAGCTTTTGATAGGATTGGGTGGGATTTTATGTTTCAAGCTCTCACTTGGGTAAGTTTTTCCCCTAAATTTATTTCTCTTATCTCTTTACTTTATTCGAGTCCCCACGCATCCATTTTTGCCAACGGTATGATTTCAGATTACTTCCCATTACAGCAAGGTGTAAGGCAGGGCTGCCCTTTATCCCCTTTATTATTTGTTTTAGCTTTAGAACCCTTTTTGACGAAAATTAGACTTGATGAAGATATTTCCGGTTTCTATTTTGGTTCCCAGCAAATTAAATTATCAGTCTATGCTGATGATATTCTTCTGTATTGTTCTAACCCACAATCTTCTCTTCCTTTTTCTTACATCAAGTCTCCTCTTTTTCTAAAGTTTCCGGCTATCGTCTTAACATTGATAAATGCGAAATCTGACCATTAAATCCTCTTTGCCAAAAACATCTCTTTGGTTGTTCGGGTTTCTCTTGGCAACCGTCAAAAATTAAATACTTAGGGGTTTGGTTTGCCCCTCGTTTATCAGACACTCTTAAACTTAATTTTGATTATCTCACTAAAAAATTGACATCAGCCATTGATCGTTGGAATCCTCTTTTTCTCTCCTGGTGGGGTCGCCTTGACTCTATTAAAATGATGTTAGCCCCCCTTGTGCTTTATACGATTTCGATGATCCCTATTCAGATTCCTGCTCACTATTTCAAATCAATAGACTCCCTTTCACTAAACTTTTTGTGGAAAGGTAAAAAATCTCGGATTTCTATCAGGGTTTTGAAAAAAGATAAATCGACGGGAGGTATTAAATTTCCGGATTTTAAGAATTACCACAAAGCTTTCTCTTTGAAACAAGTTCTGCGTTGGCTTTCCCTTGATCTCCGCTTCTACCCTCCTCTTTGGCTTATATTGGAATCCTCCTTCCTCTCTCCTTTTAGCTTTCGCGAAGTACTTTCTTTCTCTGCTAATGTGGCTTCTCTCCGCTCACCTATTATCACTCACTCTCGAAATCTTCTTACTCCGTACTTACTTTCGTCTTATCCTTCTTTCTCCTCCATTCACGTCCAACCTATTTGGTATAATCAACACCTTAAGATTCGTAATCGCTCTATTTTTTGGAAATCCTGGCATTCTCGTGGCCTCAAATGGATTTCTCAACTTGTCTCATTCAATCAACCCCTCCCTTTTCTAGACCTCCAGACTCAATTCTCGTTGCCTACCTCTTCTCGTACGCATTACAATTCTCTCCTTCCCATTCTTACTCAATACCTACATTCCCTCCCTAATACTAATGATATTCCCGTAACATTCGTTCCCATATCTAATGCACTAGATCACTCACTCTCAGCCTCTTTGCTCTATAAGTCAATTCATTATCCAGTTGATAGAGTTAAATCTAAAGTTGAGTTGGCTTGGGAAAAAGATCTTTCTCAAAACTGGCCAATCCCCGTTTGGGATAAAATTTGGTTAGAAATAAATCGTACTTCTAGAGCTTCTAATACCACTCAAACCTTATTTTTCATTTATAATCGTATTTTATTTACTCCACTTTCCCTTTCGTCCTTTTCCCCAGACACTCCCACTTCTTGTTGGTCATGTCCTTGCCCTTCTGCTGACCTAAAACATATGCTTTTTGAATGCCCACCCATTGCACACTTTTGGCATTTAGTTTGGTCCCAAATCCAGTAATTTTATAAATTGCAGTCCCCTTTTTCAATTCCTAATATTTTTCTCGGTTCTTTTTCCCCTATTTTTGCTTTTCCCTCACAACAATATAAATTGATCGATCTTTTAATAGCTATTGCTTTCCATCATATTACCTCTAACTGGAAACAGACCACTGATGTCTCCTTCCGTGCTTGGTGGAATGCAGTGTGTTTTAATCATCGATTAGATACTAATTTTGTTACTCCCATTTCCTAAGCAGACAAACGTGATCTGTTATGGCTCCCCCTTACCAATTATCTATCCTTGGTTGCTTCTTCTCCACCACTTCCCAGAGTTCGAACTGTTGAAGTCCAAAAACCACCATGATCTTTTACACTTGCCTTATTGCATTGTATATTATTTATTCGATTTACCATTTATGTTTCTAATTATTTGCATTACTTTGTATTTGCTCTACTTATTTACCATTGTTATTTTATTTACTTCTTATTTTATAATGCCTATGTTATACAGATAATATATTTTCTTGTTTATGTAACCTTTGATTGTTTCTTCCTTTTCTGTCTTTGATTCTTTTCACTCAATAAATTCAAACTTAAAAAAAATATATATATAACTTGAAATTTCTTTGACCTAATGCATGAAATGAGACAGAACAGGTCAGAAACTGGAAAGGCAATGCCTGCTCACTGTTTCCGACCTTGTTCTGCTTTAATTGCATTCGCTGAAAGAAATTCGGAGTTTTTTGAACTTTAAATGCCTCCGAGGCATAAAAAATGTGCTCTCAGCACATCACGATAGGCCCTAGCTCTGCAAACTAACTAAGCACAACCTACAACTTGCTTTGAAGATGTCTTAGGGACAGGGAACAATTGAGGAACTGCAGTGTGTGAATAGAGTTATAACAATAATAATAAAAGATTGACAGGGCAGCACTGACTGCTGCAACAAAGTGAGGCACTGACTTGTCAGCATTGTCGCCACTGAGGCAAGCAAGAGCCGGCTTCACTGTTAGAAGAAGGCCCTGTCTTGTGGCCTTTATTGTGTGGAGCGCCCCTTCAGCACCTGGAATGTGGTGATGAGGACTGCAAGAAATGTAGGGCCAGATGTATGCAACCGCAAAAAGGGTTCTGGTTGGTGTCTCGCAAAATAGCATTTGCCATTCTCGCAATTAGGAAGGGGCATCCCTTCCTAAAAGCGAGTCACAATTGAATGTACCATTGTTTTGCGACCGCATTTGTGGCCGCAAAACACTTGCAGTTGACCACCTACTTTAAGTAGATGATAACCCACTCACAAATGGGAAGAGAGAGAATATTTGCAAACATGAATAATAAAAATAAAACCTCTAGTGCAAAATTACACACATCAAAAACCTGTTAGATATTTGGGGCAAACAGATATTAGAAACAGTTCAATAGAAGCATTTCAATAGAATTCAGGTTTCTTTATTTTTTTTTAGAATGATTCTAGCTGTACCCTATCTAAGGAGCGTAAAAAATAGACATAGTCTCTATTTTTGTCATTGTACACTATTAAAATAGAGCAGAAGAAAGAAAAGAAAAGTTCAGTTTTGGTTATTTTAAACAGCTGCTTCAATTACGCTCCATGACCTGCCTTTTACCTCGGCTGCTAGCCTTAGCAGCGGGCATTGTGATGCCAAAACGTGGCTGTAATAACTTATAATAGTTGAGTTCTGATATCTTCTCTTTATGATCGGTGAATGGGTGTGTCACAAGTCCCTAATTACAAAGGTATCAGAGACTGCTGTTCATACAGGGATTGCTAAATCTCATATATTATAATACTATTAATAATAACACTAAAATTAATGATACAGCCTAATTATCCAGCATACACCACAAAATAAATAACTTTGCTGGAACATAGTAAATGTACCACGGGCGTAACACAGGCCTCCGCAGCCCCCGTGGTGTAGGGGGCCCCCAAGCTCCAGGGGGCCCCCTCAGCACAGCACTCTGGCTGCAGAGCTCCTGATTGAGCCTGGAGCGGGCCCCTCCATGTGCCTTGCAGGGAAGCCCCTCAAGTTTTGTTACGCCAGTGAAATATACAATTTAATACCTCCACGAAAACAAGTTCAAGTAATGTAAGCGCAAAATAATCTATAGTACAGAATCCCAAGTAAGAAGATTCTCTGACATTGGTTGTTGTATGTTCCAAATGTTTATTACATGTTCCAGAAGCGATTTTATCCAGCAAACGTGTTTCGTTCCTCTCTACTGGGAACGCCTTCAGTGCTGTGTACAGAAACTGCATTAAAATTGGAATTAAAACCTAGGAACCTGGTTAAAATGATTAATTAATTGTATAAGCTAATACACAAAAAAGGGTAAATTTACATCTTGCTACGTCTCAGTGAATAGCATATGTGAACCACCAAATGCATCAACATGTTTTTCCACATATTATATATGTATTCCATGAATGTATTCCATAAATACTAAGGGCCATAATGTGTTTTTTTTTTGTAAAATGTGACCGTCATTACAAAATGTGTGGTAAAGCCCTGAGCACTGCTCATATTGTAAAAATATTTTGTGCCAATTTGTTCATCATAATATATCATGTACCCCATGCGCATGTGGTAAACATACATTGTACCAAATTGAACACAACTTGTGCATTTCACAAAATGCTACATACAAGTTTATATCATTTTCATTGTTGATATCAGTATATTAAATTTACACTTTGCCGAAAAATATTTAATCTGATAAATGTAAAAATTCCAATCCAATAATTACAAAGTAGTACAAACTCATTGCAACTCAAATGATAGTTATTATTTCCGACCGAATGCTCCCATTATTTATTTTGAAGTACTTTTTATGTGCTCTTCAAAAATTACAAAATGTTGTGTTGGTAGTGTTGTTATAGTTACAGTATATTGTCATATTAAGATAGTATTTGTCTCACATGGGACCTTCAACTTTCCAGTATCCATTAGGCTCATATAGCATGGTGCAGACTGCACAATGAAATCATTGTTATGTTATGCTATGCAAATTTGTAGAAAATTACAAAAAACAATTTGATGGACAGAATGTAGATCAATGTCTTACATTCACTCCAGTACAAGGATCTGGGCCTAAATCCATCGTTTTTTGCACTCCACACCACCCTGGGTTAGATAATGGCTTTATGCAAATCAGCTCTGACCCTGTGCCCCATGGGAACAGTCCAGTCCGAACTACAACAGCCATATCTTTCCCAGACCGGAATCAAGCATCCGAGGACCGGACCGGTTTCGAGGTAACACCTCTCATCAGCCCGGCTAGCTTGACTCCAGTGGTGTGAAGGCTCTGGGACCCACGTCTGAGCTACCCCAGTACACTCAGGGAGAAAATTACAAAAAACAATTTGATGGACAGAATGTAGATCAATGTCTTACATTCACCCCAGTACAAGGATCTGGGCCTAAATCCATCGTTTTTTGCACTCCATACCACTCTGGGTTAGATAATCGCTTTATGCAAATCAGCTCTGACCCTGTGCCCCATGGGAACAGTCCAGTCCGAACTACAACAGCCATATCTTTCCCAGACCGGAATCAAGCATCTGAGGACCGGACCGGTTTCGAGGTAACACCTCTCATCAGCCCGGCTAGCTTGACTCCAGTGGTGTGGAGGCTCTGGGACCCACGTCTGAGCTACCCCAGTACACTCAGGGAGAAAATTACAAAAAACAATTTGATGGACAGAATGTAGATCAATGTCTTACATTCACCCCAGTACAAGGATCTGGGCCTAAATCCATCGTTTTTTGCACTCCACACCACCCTGGGTTAGATAATGGCTTTATGCAAATCAGCTCTGACCCTGTGCCCCATGGGAACAGTCCAGTCCGAACTACAACAGCCATATCTTTCCCAGACCGGAATCAAGCATCCGAGGACCGGACCGGTTTCGAGGTAACACAACTCATCAGCCTGGCTAGCTTGACTCCAGTGGTGTGGAGGCTCTGGGACCCACGTCTGAGCTACCCCAGTACACTCAGGGAGAAAATTACAAAAAACAATTTGATGGACAGAATGTAGACCGGTCCGGTCCTCGGATGCTTGATTCCGTTCTGGGAAGGACATGGCTTTTGTAGTTCGGACTGGACTGTTCCCATGGGGCAACAGGGTCAGAGCTGATTTGCATATCGCCATTGTCTAACCCAGGGTGGTGTGGAGTGCAAAAAAACGATGGATTTGGGCCCAGATCTTTTGACTGGGGGAGTGTGTGACATTGATCCACATTCAGTCCATCACTTGTTGTTTTTGCAATTGCCGCCCTAAGTGCGCTTGGGATGCCCAGACGTGGGTCCCAGGCACTCCACACCACTGGAGTCAAGCTAGCCGGGCTGATGAGAGGTGTTACCTCGAAACCGGTCCGGTCCTCGGATGCTTGATTCCGTTCTGGGAAGGACATGGCTTTTGTAGTTCGGACTGGACTGTTCCCATGGGGCAACAGGGTCAGAGCTGATTTGCATATCGCCATTGTCTAACCCAGGGTGGTGTGGAGTGCAAAATAACTATGGATTTGGGCCCAGATCTTTTGACTGGGGGAGTGTGTGACATTGATCCACATTCAGTCCATCACTTGTTGTTTTTGCAATTGCCGCCCTAAGTGCGCTGGGGATGCCCAGACGTGGGTCCCAGGCACTCCACACCACTGGAGTCAAGCTAGCCGGGCTGATGAGAGGTGTTACCTCGAAACCGGTCCGGTCCTCGGATGCTTGATTCCGTTCTGGGAAGGACATGGCTTTTGTAGTTCGAACTGGACTGTTCCCATGGGGCAACAGGGTCAGAGCTGATTTGCATATCGCCATTGTCTAACCCAGGGTGGTGTGGAGTGCAAAAAAACGATGGATTTGGGCCCAGATCTTTTGACTGGGGGAGTGTGTGACATTGATCCACATTCAGTCCATCACTTGTTGTTTTTGCAATTGCCGCCCTAAGTGCGCTGGGGATGCCCAGACGTGGGTCCCAGGCACTCCACACCACTGGAGTCAAGCTAGCCGGGCTGATGAGAGGTGTTACCTCGAAACCGGTCCGGTCCTCGGATGCTTGATTCCGTTCTGGGAAGGACATGGCTTTTGTAGTTCGGACTGGACTGTTCCCATGGGGCAACAGGGTCAGAGCTGATTTGCATATCGCCATTGTCTAACCCAGGGTGGTGTGGAGTGCAAAAAAACGATGGATTTGGGCCCAGATCTTTTGACTGGGGGAGTGTGTGACATTGATCCACATTCAGTCCATCACTTGTTGTTTTTGCAATTGCCGCCCTAAGTGCGCTGGGGATGCCCAGACGTGGGTCCCAGACACTCCACACCACTGGAGTCAAGCTAGCCGGGCTGATGAGAGGTGTTACCATGAAACCGGTCCGGTCCTCGGATGCTTGATTCCGTTCTGGGAAGGACATGGCTTTTGTAGTTCGGACTGGACTGTTCCCATGGGGCAACAGGGTCAGAGCTGATTTGCATATCGCCATTGTCTAACCCAGGGTGGTGTGGAGTGCAAAAAAACGATGGATTTGGGCCCAGATCTTTTGACTGGGGGAGTGTGTGACATTGATCCACATTCAGTCCATCACTTGTTGTTTTTGCAATTGCCGCCCTAAGTGCGCTGGGGATGCCCAGACGTGGGTCCCAGGCACTCCACACCACTGGAGTCAAGCTAGCCGGGCTGATGAGAGGTGTTACCTCGAAACCGGTCCGGTCCTCGGATGCTTGATTCCGTTCTGGGAAGGACATGGCTTTTGTAGTTCAGACTGGACTGTTTCCATGGGGCAACAGGGTCAGAGCTGATTTGCATATCGCCATTGTCTAACCCAGGGTGGTGTGGAGTGCAAATAAACGATGGATTTGGGCCCAGATCTTTTGACTGGGGGAGTGTGTGACATTGATCCACATTCAGTCCATCACTTGTTGTTTTTGCAATTGCCGCCCTAAGTGCGCTGGGGATGCCCAGACGTGGGTCCCAGGCACTCCACACCACTGGAGTCAAGCTAGCCGGGCTGATGAGAGGTGTTACCTCGAAACCGGTCCGGTCCTCGGATGCTTGATTCCGTTCTGGGAAGGACATGGCTTTTGTAGTTCGGACTGGACTGTTCCCATGGGGCAACAGGGTCAGAGCTGATTTGCATATCGCCATTGTCTAACCCAGGGTGGTGTGGAGTGCAAAAAAACGATGGATTTGGGCCCAGATCTTTTGACTGGGGGAGTGTGTGACATTGATCCACATTCAGTCCATCACTTGTTGTTTTTGCAAATGCAAATTTGTAGAGCACACTATCACTCGTGAGGGTATGCTGGTGCTGAGCAAGTGTGAGCCTAGGCACATCTGGGGAATAGTGTGATTATTAGAAATGCCAGGTGTTCAGCTTCTTGTGGATTTCAAGAAGTGAGGAGAAGGCTCCAATGTGTAGTGACAGGTCATTCCACAATGTTTTTTAAATAATCCTATTTCATGTGTTTTTTCGAAAAAGAAAACTGAAAAATAACAGGTAATGCACTCTAATCAGTTCCCGCCACCCTGCCCGCTTCACTCCCCCAACAATCAGAGGGGAACAGAATCAGCAATGAGTACAGTCTCTGACACAGAGGACAAGTCATAATAATCCCACCATATAACCCAGACTATGATAATTTTCTGAGGATGACCCCTAGCAATGTAGATTGGCTCCTTTTGTTTGGCACACCAGTCCATACCAGTTCTCTAGAACAGCAGCTGGGGGTCTGGGCCAGGTTTCAGTATTTTGCGATGTCTTGCAATACCACCAAAGTGGCAGCCCTACAAGCTATCTTTCCCTTCTGTGGCCCCCGGGTCCTCTAAAAACACCAAAGAGGTTACCTTGGGGTCAGATGCAATGGTCGTGCCCAGGATCCTGGAAAGCGTTCGCCTAATCCAGGACCCACGGTTGATTCATGGGAAACTCAACACCATATGGAAGAAGTCAGCTTTGGGTAGGAACACCTAGGGAAGTTAGAGTCTTGCTGAAGGCAAGCGAGCCAAAGTCAACGGGGTGTCATGTATGTGAGATGTAAATATTGGTACTGAACTAGTCTGAACCAGGCAGAAATATCGAGTTTCCTGGGACTCATACAGACCAGTCACCACTCCATGTCATCCAGGTCTCCAACCCAGCCCTCTCACCTTCGTCAGGTTGAGTCCAGTGCCTCAGGGGCATTGCTGACCACAAATCAATAAAATTAAGAAATCCCTCCCCTGCCCAGGCTGCCTATCAACAGTCCAGCCTCTAAGGTGCAATATACTGGCAACTCCACCAAATCAGCTGAGTGTCACCCAAGTGCATGCCAAGCTTGTAAATATCTAGAAACTGTTTGTGGGAAAGCTAAAAGAGGGCCTGCATGTTAGTGAAGGAACACATGTGGCTACCCATCCAGACGTCCCCTAATAATGTAATCCAATCATGTCCCAGTGTTGAAATCCCTCCATTGTGCTGTGGAGCTAGCCAGCACCCTCTCCATAGCAGAATTTGCTGGATCAGTCATCTGTCCCACACAAGAAATAAATTGGTGCCTCACCAAACAAGAAACTTTGTCCCGGTGAGTTTAGGCATATGAAGGGGAATAAGTCTACCGTACAAATAGCGCATAACACAATCTAGGCCTAGACCATGCAGTTTAAGTTGGTCGGCTGGATCATTCCATCTGCCATTCAGCCAGCCATTAATCACTAGTAGCTGAGACACCCAATAATACAGATGGATGTTAACTGCTCCCAATCCACCTGTGGTAGACTGAACAACAACATCTAGCCGAGCATTTTAACCCTCCTGAGGCGGAAGCTGGGAGGTTTCTTCGCACTAACTTTACTTAAGCTTCTTTTAGCGTAATTACTGTACTCTGCTTGACTGAATAAGCGGCGTATTTTATATTCGTATTGTGACACTTTTAGATTGATTTCGAAGCTTTTCACTCTCGAAACTTCCCTCCTCCCTCCTCTACTACTCGGGCCACTCTCAGCTGAGCATAGACGCTGAGAGATCGGTCCTGAGTAGACGAAGTTCTACGCAGCGGCCATATTGGGGGTGGCAAGCGCTCTGACGCGCTCTAGTTTTCTATAAAAGGGGACGGCCTCTCTCTGCGTACGGATGCGCTTTGCGGATGCGCCGGACTCACGCCGGAGTCATGCCAGAGTCCTGCCCGTCTGCGCCTGTCAGCGCTAAGGAAGCGCCAAGGGCCACGAGTATTGCTTCACTTATTAGAGGCCCCGGCCTGTCTAGAGCCTATCTTCTATCCCTGAATAATTCCTCCCCACACTGTCAGGACACCCTCAAACCTGACACATGGTATGGCCCAACCCACTGCCAACACTGTAAGACAACCTTTTGGCCAGAGCCAGCATCTAATAGGAAGCCACGACCCATTACTTTACGAGGGGGGCTTATCAACGCTAGATCAATGTGCAAGAATGCACAACATATCCACGATCTGATTTCAGAAGGGGACTTAGACTGCCTCTTTATTACAGAAACCTGGCTAAAGGTCTGGTGTAATCCAGATATAGCAGTGGCTCTCCCACAAGGGTTCCAAATCCAATGTTTAGATAGACAGGAGCAACGGGGAGGGGGCTTGGCTATTATCCACAGTGACACCATAACATGCACCACCTATGAACTGCCAGACATCAAGGGGGCAGAGGCCATGGCCTTCTGCTTAAATATCCATGACTCCTTGACGTTCTCTGGCGCCCTAGTATATCGCCCCCCGGGACAACCTCAAGATTTCCTGGAGAGGATTGGGGACGTACTGAGCGATCTTACGCTCAGATTTGCCCATTTTACACTACTAGGGGATCTCAATTTCCACTTAGATTCCCCTAAAGACCCTGGAGTAATTTGCTTCATGGAAATAATCAATGTCCTTGGTTTAACTTTGCTGACTCAAGAGCCCATACATAGAGTAGGCCATATATTGGATTGGATTTGTTCAAATTCCAATATTTTGACTATTAAATCCCCTTTGGTCCAAACCTGGTCAGACCACAAATTTCTTCCTTTCGACCTGACTTCAAATTATAATGTTCATGGAAAAACCAATACAAAAACTGTGGGAAGCAACAAACCCGATTGGAAAAAAGTACATGTGCAACCAGATCTTCTGAAGAAGGTGATAGAGAATAAACCCATAATATCTGGCCATACCACGACTGATAACCAATATTTTTGTGAATGGATCACAGCTTTAAGTAAGCAGTCTGACCCGAGGAATGTGAAAATTCCAGGTGGCGTCAAAAAGAAAAGGAGCGCCCCTTGGTTCTCCCCTACCCTGAAATCTGAGTTAAATAGAGTAAGATCACTAGAACGCAGATGGCGCAGAAATTGCGAGGAAGACGCCTGCAGGATCTATAAAGCAGCACGTAGGCAGTATCATGCATCAATTAAATCAGCAAAAAAAGCTCACTACCTAGAGGCGATTGCCTCCTCTGGAAATGGACAAAAAGAAATATTTAGGATTGTAAATAGCTTTACAAACCCCAGAGCACTTGCAAAGGAAATCCCCCCCTCTCTACCCCTCTGCAACTCCATTGCTGATTACTTTGAAAACACAATTCAAGATATTGTTAATGATTTCTCTCCACCAATCCTGACCTCCCTTGACAAAGAAAGGACGGAATCAAATAGAGAGAATGACCCTAACACTCCCCATTTCAACGTTTTTTTACCCATTTCTTTAGAGGAGTCTCATCAGGCTATTCTGTCTAGCAAATCAGGGTCACCTTTCGACCCTTGTCCTCCCATGTTTTTAAGAGCCCTGGTCAACGAGGTAAATCCTATTGTTAATAGCATTATTAACTCATCACTTGCGACTACAGAGATCCCACCCAACTGGAAACTAGCCGCTGTCAAACCCCTCCAGAAAAAACCTCTACCCGACCCTACGACTCTCTCCAACCTACGTCCTATTTCACTGCTGCCAGTGTTGTTCAAACTGACCGAATCTTTTGTCAATAGACAACTCATAACATTCTTGGAAGATAATAACATCCTACATACTAATCAATCAGGTTTTAGGTTCAAGCACTCTGAAAAGTTCAGTAAAATATAAACATACAGGATAGTGGTATGTCAAAGAGGTTTATTAGAAAGCACCCCATCCATCAGCTACCAGCAAGCAACTGAACTTCAGGGAACACAAGCAGGCATGACATTCTAAGTTCCAAAGAACCTTAAAGCAACAGGGTGAGGAAGACACTACACATCTTCCTTCTCAAAACAAAGCATAACTTCACAACAAAATGAAGTAAAAGATGCAATGCATAAAGAAGTCAATCTAAAGGAAAACACTAATGAAACAACATACTAACAAACATAGTCCTTGAGATAAGAAGGCATTTTCTTAACACGAGAAGCTTTCATTGTATCACAAACATTAGACTCAACAGAAGATCTACTTACATTGGGTAAAGAATTAGAAATGTTCTTATTGACCACAACTACACGATTCACATTCCAAATTTTCCCATTCTCCAATTTTACAGAATTTCTGAAACATTTCACTACCCGCAAGGGAGTAGTATACTTTGACCATGACATAGCCCCAACTGGAGCTTTAACACGAACAAAATCCCCAACTACCACCACACATTCCTTAACTCTTTTCCTGGAATCATAAGAAACCTTGTTTTTAGACTGCACAAACTCCTCCCTTTCTTTTCAAGCATTATAGTTTCTGTCTTTCATACCTTTACCCCAAAACATCCAACCAGGAGAGAGAGTGGTATTGGGATTTCTACCTTTAAACAGTTCAAAAGGGGTCTTTTTAGTGGTAGTTTGTGGAGAAAATCTATGAGCTAAAATACATTTCTGCAACTCTTCTTTCCAATTCAAACAATTAACCCTAGAGAGTTGTATATTCTCCTTTATAACCCTATTAAACCTTTCAATTACTCCATTTGATTCTGGGTGATATACAGAGGTTTTTTTATGCTTAATCCCGCAAGACAATAAAAATTCATCCATCATATTTGAACAAAATTGAGGTCCATTGTCACTTAAAATTGATGTAGGAAATCCCTCCCTTCTGAAAACCTCCTTTAGAAAAGAAATCACAGAAAAAGACGTGACTTCCGACACAGAAGAAATCTCAACCCATCTGGAGTAGAGATCTATTAAAACGATGAGAAAAGGAGTTTTCTGTTCACCAGAAAGAGGACCTACAATATCAATGGCAATATCAACCCAAGGACCATTGGGTAAATTCCTACAAACCATGGGTGCCGTTCTTGGTTGTAAAATTTTATCACTTACTTTACAATGTACACACTCCCTCACATTCCTTTCTATTTCCAGATCCATTCCAGGCCACCAGAAGGAACAATGAATTCTTTCCTTTGTTTTTACTATTCCAAGATGACCTTGATGAGCCTCCTCTATTATTCTTTTCCTCAAAGTGATAGGAGGAATTAATTTTGAGCCTCTTAACAAAACATTATTTTCAACAGACAACTCACTAAACACCAAGTGCCAAACTTTATCAAATGACTTGTCAAGTTCTAAATTTTCCTGAATCAAATTCCTTAACTTAGAAACAACCTCATCCTTTCCACATTCTTCCAACCACTCTTCCTCAAGTATTATTCCAGATGTAATCTCACACACATTCACCTCATCTTGACAGATCTCTTCCTCTTCAGATAAGCAATCAGCATCTCTAACCAATCTCGATAGGCAGTCGGCAGTCACATTTTCCACACCAGGTATATAATTTACCGAAAAATTAAACTCTTGCAGACCAATTACCCATTTCCTTATACGTGAAGACACACAATCCAAACCTTTTTTTTGTGAAAATCTCTTGCAAAGGCTTGTGATCCGAGCAAACTTTGAACTCCTGTCCCCACAGAAAATGTTTAAACTTCCTAAGAGCCCAGAATATAGCCAAAGCTTCTTTTTCTATAACAGAATAGTTTAATTCTGCACCACGCAAACTCCTAGAAGCACAGGCAATGAGTTTCTCATCTCCACCTCTATTCTGTTTCAAAATGGCACCAAGCGCTTTTGAGCTGGCATCAGTTACTACGAAAGTTTCCTCAAAAGGAACAAAAGCCTGTAAATTCGGGGCATTACCTAAATCATTTTTAATTCCCTCAAATTCCTTTTGACAAAGCTCAGTCCAAACAAATTCCTTGTTCTTAACAATTAATGCCCTCAAGTTGCCAGATTTACTGGCTAGATCATTAATGAATTTTCCATAATACTCTACCATGCCTAAAAATGAAACAACTTCTTCTTTATTTTTAGGACATTCCAAATTACTAATACTATCAACCAAATCTTTCTTTGGAGATATACCAAAAGCAGAGATATTGTGACCCAGGTAATTTACACTATTCACAGAAAATTTACACTTCTCATACTTCAGAGTAAGTCCAGCAGATTCCAGTCTCCTAAGAACTATTCTCAGAATTCTATCATGCTCTTCCTGATTTCTCCCATGAACCAACACATCATCCTGATAACATTTTACTGATTTTACTCCTCTCAAAATTGATGCCATGACCCTTTGAAAAACTGACGCAGCAGACACAAGACCAAAAGGCATCCTTTTATATTTATAAGAACCAAAAGGTGTAATAAAAGCCGTCAGGTCTTGCGACTCCTGCGTCAACTCAATCTGATGATATGCCTGAGCTAAATCTAAAGTTGAAAATACTGTAGAATCTCCAAGAGAAGTCAACATTTTGTCAATATTAGGTAGAGGAAACTTATCAACTACCATCTCCTTATTGAGTGATCTCAAATCACAACAGAGTCTAATATCCCCATTGGGTTTGTTCACGACAACAACTGGCGCCAACCATTCAATTGCCTCAACAGCTTCAATAATATTCTGTTCAAGTAGTTTCTTTATTTCCTCTTCTACCTTACTCTGAACCGCAATGGGAATCCTCCTTACTTTAGCAATAACAGGAATAGCATTCCTCTTTATCTTTATGCCATGCATGTACCCTTTTAAGCAACCTAATTCTTTCCTAAATAGACGAGGAAACTCCCTTACAAAAGAATTCCCCTCAGATCTTATTTCATGAATTTGAATCTGTGGATTTGAATATGGATTCAAAACGACCCCCAGCAAGCGCTGATGAGACCAGCTGATCAAAGAATCACCAACTTTTGAGACATAAACCTTTCCAACAATCATGTTCATTTCAATTTCAATTAAAGCATTAAAATAACCTAACATACTTATGGGAAAACCACCATACCCTCCTGGAGAGAGATCCATCCTACAAAGCTTGTTTTTCTTCTCAAAATGTTTCTCATACATTTCCTTAGATACAATAGTGATCGGAGAACATGAATCAAACTTCATGTCAATTTCCACACCTTCAATTTTCACTTTGCCAACCGGATGATCATCATTCAAACTTTCTTTAACCTGGCAAATAACTTCTTTTACTTCCTTTCTAAAGACCTTTCTTTCCTTTGATTTGCAAAATTTTACAAAGTGTCCTTTTTTCCCACAAGCATGACATACAAAGGTTAATGCCGGACACGTTTTGGAATTCGCCTTATGTCCAGATTTCCCACACCTGAAACATGAAAAAGCATTTAAAGAAGCATTCTCTTTGTTAGGTTCATTTGAAACATTTTTTACCTCTTTTACTTGACAAACAATCTCTTTCACATCCTCAACAACAGTTTCAACTTTCAACTTGTCACTTTTTAATTCATTAACACATTTTAACATGTGCTCCACTCTTTTCGCTATACTCACAACTTCCTCTAAAGGCGGTTCATCTTTCAACCATAATTCCTCTCTGATCTTTTCTTCTCTACATTTCAAAACTAACTGATCCCTCAACCTTTCTTCATTCACCGCACCAAATTTACATGTTGAAGATAACTTTCGTAGAGCAGATAAATACTCTTCAATAGATTCATCCTTCCCTTGCTCTCTTTTACCGAAATGATACCTTTCAAATTATGGTGCTGACACGAGGCAAATAATGTTTATCCAACTTCAATAAACATACCTCATACTCATCCAAACCTCTTTGCTCTTGAACAGAAAGTTCAGGTAAATTTTCTTACACCTCCTGACCTTCGCCTCCTAAACAATGCGTTAAGAGAGAATACTTTCTTTCTGCACTTAGATTAGTGCCACATACGCGCGCAAAAATTTTCTTCCATTTACTCCACTTTACCTCAGGTTCACCTGGATCAGGAAGAAAAAACGGTGGAGTAGTAACATTTTGCATCCTAAAATAAAGTAAAACCTAAAAACACACTTTTACCACAAGAAAAACTTATACTTTATACAAAATGTATACTTATTCTTCAACCAAATTAAGTTGTTAACTTAGTTAGATTTTTCAATCAAATATTGTCACTTTCTTGTTGTACTTATTGAAACATTTAAATACATTTGTTCTCAAAATAAAATTAGTCAAATACCAACTTCCTACAAAGGTAAATATGCACTTGCTTGAAGAGGCTTCAGTAAAAGAATAGACCCTTCGCTTAAAGAGGTTCCAAACAACGAGCGTTTTCCACTTCCACCTGAAGAGGTTTAAATACAATAAGTGTTTCCCTTTACACTTTGTTTATAAAAGTACGCAGAAGAACACTCCTCTTCGTTTTATTAGTGCGAGCAATTTCTCTTCACGTAGAAGAACACTCCCCTGCGTTCCAGCTCTCTGAGAATCAGATTACTTCCGCGTTCCAGACGACAATGCCGCTCTCGTCCTCAGATCTCGCGAATGCTCACGTTCGCCAATACTGCCGTACGCATTCTAATGCGTCATCATTGCACAGTGAGTCTTGAAGGATGAATACTCTGCTAGCTCCACAATTTGCAAGAGATCACCAACGGCTCAATTAAAAATGTCGTTAAGAGCAAACACAACTCTTGGTGAGTCACAGCACAATTGAACTGGAAGACATAACTTTCGTTTTAACAAATTCAAATGTTTAGATTTCGATTTCATTTTCTTTAAACTTCTGAGTCCGTTTTTTAAAAATCTTCTCTAGTCAATAAATTATAAATAACAGCCGCTGGAGAAGTACCCTCTTCTCTTTAAACAGACTGCCGCTGGAGAAGAATTCTTAAAAATCAGTTGTTAATGCCGCTTTTAATAAACAAAACACCTTCCCAATTATTCTAAACTGCCGCTGGGGAAATTAAGTTCTCTCCCTTTTAACACACTGCCGCTGGGGAAGACACGCTGATTATTCATCACACTGCCATTGTTAAAGATACATTCATCCAGATAAAACTTTTCTATGCTTTCTTTCAAACTTTTTAAATATTAAAAGTCACAATTTCTCCTTTTCCAAATTTCAAACTTAGCTTGATGTTGAGGTGTCCTTTCCTTCGCCTTTTCCTCCAATTGTCCTCGTCGCCAATGAAAAGTTCAGTAAAATATAGACATACAGGATAGTGGTATGTCAAAGAGGTTTATTAGAAAGCACCCCATCCATCAGCTACCAGCAAGCAACTGAACTTCAGGGAACACAAGCAGACATGACATTCTAGGTTCCAAAGAACCTTAAAGCAACAGGGTGAGGAAGACACTACAAACTCAACCGAATCTGCCCTCCTATTCTCTGCTGAGTCCATGCGTACCTCTATGGACCAAGGGAAGAAGGCCGTCCTGATATTACTTGATCTGTCGGCGGCCTTCGACACGGTCTCACATACTATCTTGATCGACCGCTTACTCAGCTCAGGGATAGGAGGAGTAGTGCTGGACTGGTTTAAAAACTTCCTTAGCCAAAGACGGCAAGTTACGGTGTTGACCGAATTCAACTCTGAAGAAAAATCCATCAGCACAGGGGTACCTCAGGGCTCTAGCTTGAGCCCTGTTCTTTTCAATCTTTATATGGTACCCCTGATCGAGCTCATTTCTTCTTATCAGATCAGTACCATATCCTACGCTGACGATACGCAGCTGATTCTGGTACTCGACAGAGAGCTGCCTGGAGCTGAAGAAAACCTTAAAAAATGCCTGACCGCCACATTTGAATGGATGAAGACCAACCATCTCAAATGTAACTCTGGGAAAACAGAAATGTTACCGTTTGGCCCTCAAAATCTGTTCTCCCCTAAACAGTGGTGGCCTGAAGATGCTGAAGCTCCCCCAAATACCATCTCTTCTGCCCGCAACTTGGGTGTCAAGTTTGATGACTCATTGTAATTCAAGCAACAAGCAACTGGGGTGGCCAGCACATGCTTCTATATCATCAGAATGCTCAGGAAATTCTTCGACCTCCTCCCACTGCCAACAAGGAAAACGGTAGCGGTGGCACTTATAACATCAAGACTGGATTACTGCAACAGCCTGTATGCGGGAGCCAATAAGTCCGTGCTCCACAGGCTGCAGATGGTCCAGCATGCCACCGCTCGCCTGGTCCTTGGTTGGCCTAGGAAATCATCCGCCTCAGCTGCGTTACACGCCCTTCACTGGCTTCCCATCCATAAACGCATCTTATTTAAAATCTTGATCATTACCTTTAGAGCTTATCACTCACAAGGACCCAGGTATCTCGCAAAGTATTTTAAACGCCACCTCCCCATTCGGAGCCTGAGATCCTCCAACCAGAATCTTCTAGTTGTTCCAAAATTCAGACTTGTCACCAAAGGTGGAAAATCCCTTTCTGTTCTGGGCTCTAGAGCATGGAACAAATTGCCTCTTTCGCTCCGGCATATCTCATCAGAATCCCTTTTTAGGAAAGCCCTGAAGACCTGGGTATTCACGCTTACCGATGCTGCCTGTAGAGCCTTAGTGTAAAGGATATTAGTTCCTGGGAATTGCTTCAGCTAACCACCCTCTCCATTCTGGGTTGGTATTAAGCGCCAAGATGCTCCTTGGAGTGATAGAAAGCGCTATAGAAAAATTTTGTTACATTACATTACATTTATCAAGAGCAATGAGTGGA
Source organism: Lissotriton vulgaris (assembly GCF_964263255.1). Taxonomy (NCBI): domain Eukaryota; kingdom Metazoa; phylum Chordata; class Amphibia; order Caudata; family Salamandridae; genus Lissotriton; species Lissotriton vulgaris. Next base: position 889,064,922 of record NC_141694.1, read on the forward strand.
GGGTGGCCTCACTAAAGGGAACACGAGATGGGCTGTAACCTCTGTGAACCAATTATTAGGGATGTGGCATGCAAGTTCTGAAAGTGTAAAGAAATCAGAGAAGTTACATCATTTTATAAAGTGTGACACAGCCCAGGGCATTGAGAGGGAGGGAGGATCAAGTAGTCGAACGAGTTGTAGTCATTCGCAAGAGCAACTCTAGATTAAGAGAACCCGTGAGCTCGGGCAGGGTGGATATGTGGACCCCAAGATGCTTAAAACTGAGTCAGTGGATTGGGATGTCCCTCTGCCAGCCTAGAACAGTGTTCCCCCTCCGTACAAGAACGAGGAGTGATTTAGATTGATTTACCTGGAGCCCATAGGCTTCACCAAACAGGCACACGGTGACCAACATGCAAGGACCCAATGTCTGGGAGTTATTAAAAAGTATTAGAATGTATTCATATAAAGCAGTTCTGTCCTCCAGTGTATCACTCCATCTCCACCTCCACTACCAGGCATCGCACCACACCAGACGGGCTCGGGGCACTCTAGCCAACGCAAAGAGAAGGAGAGACAAGAGGTACTGTTGTCTGGTACCACGTATAACTGGCTTGTGCTGTGGAGCGTGCATAAAGAACATTGACCATCCTTTGAAAGCGAACGCCAAAACCCATATGGAGTAGCACCTCCCTGAGATAATCCAAGCTTACTGTATCAAATGCCTTTTCAAAGTCGATCAGCATCAGGGCCATCTCCCTCCCTGCATCACGGGTGTTCGCCAAGGTCATGAGCACTCGACGAATGCAGGGTCTTGTACTTCAGTTGGGCATGAAGCCTCATTGATCGGAATGCATCAGGGTAGTAAGGACAGGTTGTAGTCTATTCACCAGGATTATGGAGCATATTTTAATGTCTGCGTTAAACAGGGAGATCGGGCATTAAGAGGCACAGCTCTGGGCAACCTGATCCAATTTAAGAAGTACCATAATGGTGGACCAACTCAAGGTCTGAGGGGGAGGAGCCTTTGCTGCCAGCCTCCTTCTAGAGCTGCAGTAGGTGAGGGCTAACAATGTCTCTGAATTTAGACTAATACTCAATAGGAAAACCTTCAGAGCCCGGAGTCTTCCTGGATTTGATCATGGAGAAGTGGCATCATGGGTAACTAGTTTATAGAGGAGTGCTACTCTTGTCCCCATGCTCATAAATTCTTTGGACAGAAGCACACCAGCATTGCAGAGCTTTGTGGAAGGCCAGCTGACATAGGCTGGCGGCTTAGGGATTTTGTGGATTCACCGCTGCAGTCTCCTGGGAGAGTTTATGAGATTCAAGTGTAGTCAATTGGCCGAGGTGTGTCCTCCTCATCATCACCCGCACCAGTTGCTAATCTGGACAGACACTCAGCAACCTAATTGTCAACTCCAGGCAAATAGGACACTCTAAACTGACAGTCCTGAAAGGCAACCAGCCACTTACAAATACTGGTGGAAATTGAGTCCAAACCCTTTTTCACGAAAACATTTTGTAAGGACTTGTGATCTGTACACACAGTAAATGCCGTTTCCCACAAAAGCTGCCTGAAATTGCGAATAGCCCAAAAAACAGCTAGAGCTTTTCTTTCAGTTGTGTAGTAATGCTTCTCAGATCCCTCAATGACCTGGAGGCAAACACAATGGCAACTTCTTGCTCACCATTTCTCTGCTTAAACATAGCTCTGAGCTCTTTTTCACTGGCATCCGTGTATAACACACGGTACACCTGGAATGAAGCTTTTTTAAATTGGGCTGATGCTAGTGCATTTTTTGGGTCCTCAAACTCTTTGTCACATTCCACAGACCATTTAAAATACACACCCTTTTTGAGGAGATCTCTAATTACAGATGTACGGCTTGCCAAGTTAGGTACAAGTCATTCCAAAGTGGTACGTACCAACTCGGGCTTGGGCTTGACCCTATCACCCAAAATTCTACGACTTAAATATGCAATTTGCGCCAGACCAAATCTGCATTTTTCCAATTTCAAAGTGATGCCCCTACTCTAAAAAATACTCAAAACCTCCTTAACCTTCTCATCCAAATCAAAACATCATCTTGAAAGAACTTGACTTCTCCAACCCCTTCAATAAATCAGACATAAGTCTCTGGAAAATGGAAGTAGCAGAACATAGCCCAAATGTCATACAATTAAAACGGAAAACACTGGAGGGCGTAATAAACGCCGTCAAATATTTAGATTCATTACTCTACCTGACCTGGTGATAGGCTGACATCAAATCCAGAATGGTGAAATACTTGGCATTTCCCACCATAGGAACCATTCCATTAATATTAGGCAAATGAAGCCTGTCCTCTATAACTTCCTTATTGAGATGGCGCAGGTCAAAACAGAGGCAAATCTGCCCTGAGCTCTTGGTTGGAACCACAACCAGGGCCACCCAAACTGAGGCTTCGACAGGTTTAATGATGCCTTCTTATTTGAGCCTACGTAACTCATCCCGTACCGTGCCGTGAAGACTCAAGGAGATATTTCTGACCTTGCACATGACATAAGTATTTCCATCTCTGATATTTATATGGTGCGTATTACCTTTCACAGACCCCACTTTGTCTGAAAAAACCTTGGAAAAATCATAGTGAAGTTATTCAGCCATAGTATCAACTTTCCTGACTTGGACTGGGGGATCACGATTGGGATCTAAAAAGATGCCTAAAATCTTCCGATGTTGCCAACTCAAGATAGTGTCACCCCTCACAGGAACGTAAATTTCCCTTTAGCCTAAATGCCATGAAACTGGAAAGCCACCTCAAAATACCCCACCAACTCTATAAGCTTGCCACCATAGCTGTATGATGTGACATCTGGATATTCAAGGGTAACCTCTCCTTTGAATGCTTTCTCAAAATCGCCATCAGATATGTGTGATAATTTAGCACCAGAGTCCATCATCATCTCCACTTTCATACCATTCACACTTACAGTATAAGAAGGATGTGGATTGGGACATATGTACCAACACACATTTTCCCATAAACACAAAAAGGGTAAGACCCTTTGATACATCTGGCCCATTGAGTACACAATTGAAACTTGCAAAACAATGTCATGTTCAAATTTGCCCACCACATTATTCTTCTCTATGTGAGCACCAGGAGACTTACAACACTTGGCAAAATGTCACCTTTTTCTACAAACATGACACACCACACACAAAGCAGGACATTTATTGGAATTGGCCAAGTTATGAGGATTTCCATCCATAAAAAAACTCCCTTTGAACATGGAAGAAACATTAGATCTTATTTTGGTGAAGGCCACAGCGCTGACCAGGGCAACATCCCCTTTGGTTTCTTTCATACCTTCATTCTTTGACCTTTGTCACTCACGAATACACTACATGGAATGTTCAACTCGCTTAGCAATAGTAAGGACCTCAGTTAGATTTGGATCACCTTTGCCTCATAGTTCCTCCCTGACCTTACCACTCTTGCATTCCAACATGAATTGATTATGAGTTCTCTCTTCTGTGCTTTGCCCCAAGTTGGTGCCAAAGTAGGCCTTGAGTTCGACCTCCAGATGGTAAGGAAATTGGTCGCTGGTAAGGAACCAGGTGTTGAGCCACCACATAGTGCAGCAGTAGTGTGATGGTGCACCCAAAGGGAGAAGGAGAGGAGAATGGTCTGATATCCCCTGCAATACCTGTGCAATGGAAGTGGCTGGAACATCAGTAGCAGGCAGAAAAGTATGATCTATGTGTGAATGGGTTTTCAAGGATGTAGACACATGGGTGTACAACTTCTCCCGGGGTTGCCACAACAACAGACGTTGCAGGAAGTTGATCCAAGAAACCAGCATCTGGATTACCCACAGTGCCTGCCAGTGAGGGGGCTGGAGATATCCATCACAGGGTCGGGGACTGCATTTGAATCCCCTCTGATCAGCAGATCCCCAAGGGGTAATGATGCAGTGACTGCGAAAGGTTTTTATGTGTAGTTGTGGGGGAATATATACACCGATGACATTGTAGTGCTTCCCCTTAAAGGTACCAACCACAACGACATAGCAACCGTGAGAGTTGTGGAGAACATGACTTACTGCAAGATGTAGGTGTTTTTGCAGTACAATCGCCACCCTCCTGTGCCCCGTTCAAAGCTAGAATTATATACTCGGTCATATCCAAATCTATGAAGAAATGCACATGGGTTTCCCAGGAGATTAGTTTCCCGGAATAGCACCACATTTGTCTGTTAGCATTTGAGCGATCTGAAAACTGTAGTGTGCTTGATATGGGCCAGGAGGCCATTGACATTCCAAAAAAGAGGCTAAAGGGGGCCATGAGGCAGGGCAGAGAGACTACATATAGTGTGTGGAGGAGCAAGAGACATGTCTGGAAGGAATAATAGCTAAAAACAACAGAAATAAACAACTCAAAGTAAACAACCCACAACCCCCCCTACAATAACCACTTTCTACCCAACACTTCCACCCCAGAAGCATCTGTCACCCAAAACCCACTAACAAAACACACAACACATTTAATGGGGTATTCCAGATGGACCACCTCCTGACTGAAGATGAGACTGTCGGGGTCAAAATTGGAGTCAAAGTCCAAACATGCCCTGGGCAGGAACGAGGCAAAGAGAGTTAGATGGAAGGGTGGGTGAGATTGTACCCATCCTCCAACGGATCTGCCATCTTCTGAAATATCCCTTGAGTGAACCTCATGACCTCAACAGATTCCAATGAAGCTGGGAGCAAATGATCAGTGGTCCGGGAGTTAATCTGTTCTGCGTCAGAAGGGTCTAATGAGCTCCTCCGCTGGCCGTGCTTCCCCCTGGGCCCAGACTTCCCACAGGGTCGAGAGTGGACAGATACTGGAACAGACATCTTGTGAGTCAGACTGGCCCGTCGCCCAGGGCCGCATGTGGCGACAATGACCTTGGCTCAGTGACCAAGCCTCCTCATGGGTATCAAAAAAGTGTGAATGAGAGTCATGCGTAACGTTAAGTGTTGCCGGTAAAAGCAACATATATGGGAAAAACAGCTCCCAAAGCTTCTGCTTGACCAGATCAAAGGGCTTATGTTCTTTCTGAGTGGTCTCAGTGTAATCCGGAAAAATCATAACATGAGTAGATTGAAGGTTAAGTTTACCTGGTTATGGGTCTGCAGCAGGATTGCATCTATAGTGCTAGAGGCACTCCTATGGTCTGACACCATGTAATGACCTTTGTTTTGATTGACTTTGGTGTTTCATTTTACACTAGCATGAATGTATGAAGTCCTGGATATGCCATGTTTCTCTTGAAGGTTTCTTTCTTGTAAACTTGCAGTCTTACAGAGGGAGCTGTCACAGAGTAGAGCAGTCTTGCCAAGAACAGAACGTGTGAGATGTGCATTTGAAAGCATGAGAGAGAGAGAGATGTGGAATGTACTTTTTGGTCTCGAAGTGCAGTGTTATGAGCAGTGGTACACAAATGTGCATTGTGTTGCACATTGAGAGATGAAGTATGTGATGCTATAAGCAGTGGTGCACAAATGTGCATTATGTTGTACATTGATGGATCAAGTATGTGATGCTATAGGCAGTGGTACACAAATGTGCATTTTGTTGTACATTTGGAAGTAATATGAAGTTCTTACTATTGGCTTTGACATCGACTATACAAAGGGAAGAGGTGTGGTGAAGCGGCCAGGGCAGCTGACCCCGGAACACGGGGCTCACGGTTCGATCGCTGGCGGCAGGTTAGCCCAGTACCTTGTGACTCTGGGCAATAACTCGCACAGTCTTACTGATGGCCCCCAGCTCCGGGACACCTCTCTGGAGGTAGTTGTGCACTTTGCAAATGCGGGTATTATTATTTCACCCTGAATTCTGACTATGCCTTGCTTGAGCTTTTCTGCACACACAGACAGGCATCCAGAGTGTTTGCAAGTTGTTTGGGTTAATCACGTTCAAGGTTGTTTTGTGAGAGATTGTTTAATATACCCTGGAAGGCTTTTGAAGCTTTGTTAAGCTACAGACTAGAACATGTGAGAATATAAAGGGAATGTGGGAACTCCTTTTGCCCTGGAATGCTTGCATGGAAACCAGCCAGTTCCAGTAAGTTTCCTTGGCACAGAGGGAAAGACTCTCAAACCTTCTAGTGTGTTTTGAGACTATAAAGCTGAGGAGTATTGACTTAGAAACAGGGATTTTGGAATCTGAATGGGGATGGACGTGTCTACTTCGGTACAGCGGAACCCTGGATGCTGAGGCTCTTATCCCCACTCTAAATCCCCCAGTATGAAGTGGGCTTAGATACAGTGTTTGCACCAGGTGAATTGTTTGAGTTTTGATTACTGCCATTGTGATGTGTGCCCAGTGGCTATGTTTGCTGCTTGTTTAGTCATTATTATTATTCATGCATTTAACTGTTGCATTTACCAAGTGAGTTATTATTGCTTATATATATATATATATATCACCTACTGGCGGTCGCCAGTAGGTATATATAGTTAGGATTTTTTCTCTATGGGATTTTTGAAAATTCTATGTCTAATAACTTTGGCGTTTGTGGACGGAATTGGCTGAAACTTTCAGGAAAATGGAACATTTTGTTTCTGAGCAGCCCCTGACAATTTGGGGGGGTTTCATCAAGGGGGGGCCGAGAAAAAAGGGGGGTCCCAAAACGCGTTTTTCCCATGTTAATTTCCATAGGGCGGTTGGCCTCACTTTTAGCTCGAACGGCTGAATGGATTTGCACGAAACTTGGCAAAATTGTAGGGACTGTTAGCCCGATGTGCCTTTGCTAGGTCTCAATATATGTGCTCCAGTGGATTTTGAGTAATTTAGGTTCAAAAAAAGATATATATCTGGGCGGAGCCTAACCACACATCTGATCTGATTGGCTTCCAGCACTTCATCCAAGAAGTGTTGGCAGCCATCTTGGGACCAATATACATGATAGCACCTCATTAAAAAGCATTGTAGTTAAGAGAGGGTTTTAGGACTTTAGTTACATTATAAATCATTTGTTGATGGTACCATACTCGTTTTAGGAATTGTGGTGGGTTCTAAGGTGATTTTACCATGTGAAAAAACCTTCTGCTGTGATATCATGAATATTGTTTGAAAGAAAACTAATATCTCATGATTTTCCCACAGTCGTTTGGAAGGGGATCTATAAGCTAAACTGAAAGCATATTTTCTGTAAATTCACATTATCTTTCTCAGTCATGTGAAAATGAAGTCTGACATTCTCAGTAAAACATGTACATCCAACAAGGACAGAGACTGTCAGTTGATTCCTTTGTGTTCTACTGCAGCCTCCTAGAGTGTTCTAAAGAACAACTAGAGCGCTAACAGTCCTACTTATTACAAAGGTATGGCACACCTGAAGCCATCTTGATTGGAATAAAGTGGTAACTCTTAAAACATTTAATTTAAAAAGAAACAACATGAGGGGGTATATTTTGCCATAGAAAGTATGATTAGTGCTGCAGAATGAAAAATTAGGGCACATTTTGAGTGACTTCTCAAATCCTTTTCTATTTCATTAAAACATTCTGACATGCAGTCTCCCAAAATGGCCACCAGAGACAAAGGAGCCCAAATGTAGCCCAAATATCACCCAGATGTAGCCCAAGTATAGCCCAATGACAGAATGTCCCAGAGTGTTCTAAAGAACAACTAGAGCGCTAACAGTCCTACTTATTACAAAAGTATGGCACACCTGAAGCCATCTTGATTGGAATAAAGTGGTAACTCTTAAAACATTTAATTTAAAAAGGAACAAAATGAGGGGGGTATATTTTGCCATATGAATTATGATTAGTGCTGCGGAAAGAAAAATTAGGGCACATTTTGAGTGACTTCTCAAACCCTCTTCAATTTCATTAAAAAATTCTGACATACAGTCTCCCAAGATGGCCACCAGAGACAAAAGAGCCTAAATGTAGCCCAAATATCACCCAGATGTACCCCAAGTATAGCCCAATGACAGAATGTCCCAGAGTGTTCTAAAGAACAACTAGAGCGCTAACAGTCTTACTTATGACAAAAGTATGGCACACCAGAAGCCATCTTGATTGGAATGAAGTGGTAAGTCTGAAAACACTCAATTTAAAAAGGAACAACATGAGGGGGTTAATTTTGCCATAGAAAGTATGATTAGTGCTTCAGAAAGAAAAATTAGGGATCATTTTGAGTGACTTCTCAAATCCTCTTCTATTTCATTAAAAAAATTCTGACATGCAGACTGAAACATGCCCTTTGAATACCAGCAGCAGACGTCCCTGGTGAGCAGTAGCTTTACTACAGTGATCTAATGTGCAACTAGAGTGCTAACATTCAGAATTTATGGCAAATGTGTGACACATCTGAATGCCTTCTTGATGGAACCAAAGTAAACAAGCATTGAAAATGCAATAGATCTCGCCCTCGTTTAAGTTAAAGCCATTCTGTTTGTAATGAGGTGGCCTTTTAGCTCTGCTTTTATTAGTGTTTTTTCAACTTTCATGTAAATAACATGCATCTGTATGCATATAAGTATATGTATGCATGCATTTATGTTTGTATTTATATAGATATACAGATGATATATGTTTATATATGTATGTATATATATATATTCACTGAAAAAACCATAGGCTATAGACCATATATAGTTAGGAATTAGCATTTACAAAACCTTGAAAATTCACTGAAAAAAACATAGGTTATAGACCATATATAGTTAGGAATTAGCATTTACAAAACCTTGAAAATTCACTGAAAAAACCATAGGTTATAGACCATATATAGTTAGGAATTCGCATTTACAAAACCTTATTTTACTCACACAAAACCATTGAAATTCCATATAGTTAGTTGCACTAACTATATATCGCGCACCCGCAATCCACTGCTGATAATGTCACATATTACATCATTCATGACATGGTCAGTGACATCACTGATGACATCACTGATGACATCTCAAATGACATCACTGATGACATCACTGATGACAACATCCAGTGACTGTATGTTTCTGTAAAGTTAAAATATGTCTTACATATTGAAGAATGAGTGGATGTATAAGTGTCTGGATGAAGGATTTAGTAGGTGCATGACTGACTGTATGAGTGAGTGATTAAATGTGTCTCACTGAGTGCATGGGTTAGTGACTAAACTGTCTTAATTTGTGCATCATTATGTCTGTTGTTCTGTAAACTGTTGCATGTGTTAATCAGTAGCTATATGAGTAACTATTTGGGTTATTGATTGGTTGCCCAAGTATTTGTATGGGAGACTGAGTGTGTGTGTGGGTGGCTGGGAGGTGTATGACTGTGCATAGATGTGTGAGCAGTTGATTCACTAGATGTATGGTTTCAAAAGTGCATGTGGAAACAGCTGTATGGGCGGTTGACTGTGTGCATGAGTGTATTGGTGAGTGAATGGATATCTCAGTGCTACATGTCAAAGTAAGTACATATGTAAAACACAGTACATGTGAGAGTTGACATATATAAATAACTGTGCATAAGAGCCAGTGAATGTGTGAGTGGCTGTATGGATCATTGTGAACTTGTATCAGGGATTGTATAAGAGAGTAAATATGTGTTAGTATATGTTTGAATAAGTAAAGTTTGTATAACTGTATAGTTGAGGAAATGGAGGTGTGATTGATTCTTTGCATGACTGACTAGGTGTGTGAGTAACTCCATGGATGAGTGACAGTCTGTGAGTGTCTGTTTACACTGGTTGTATCTAAGGTTATATTAGAGTCTGAAGAGGTTCATCGTATTATCACATGAATGATATCATCAGTGATGTGATCAGTAATGTCAAATGAGATGTCATCAGTGATGTCATCAGTGATGTCATTTGAGATGTCATCAGTGATGTCATCAGTGATGTCACTGACCATGTCATGAATGATGTAATATGTGACATCATCAGCAGTGGATTGCGGGTGCGCGATATATAGTTAGTGCAACTAACTATATGGAATTTCAATGGTTTTGTGTGAGTAAAATAAGGTTTTGTAAATGCGAATTCCTAACTATATATGGTCTATAACCTATGGTTTTTTCAGTGAATATATATATATATATATATATATATATATATACATATATATATATATATTACCTACTGGCGGTCGCCAGTAGGTATATATAGTTAGGATTTTTTCCCTATGGGATTTTTGAAAATTCTATGTCTAATAACTTTGGCGTTTGTGGACGGAATTGGCTGAAATTTTCAGGAAAATGGCACATTTTGTTTCTGAGCAGCCCCTGACAATTTGGGGGGGTTTCATCAAGGGGGGGTCGAGAAAAAAGGGGGTCCCAAAACGCGTTTTTCCCATGTTAATTTCCATAGGGCGGTTGGCCTCACTTTTAGCTCGAACGGCTGAATGGATTTGCACGAAACTTGGCAAAATTGTAGGGACTGTTAGCCCGATGTGCCTTTGCTAGGTCTCAATATATGTGCTCCAGTGGATTTTGAGAAATTAACGTTCAAAAAAAGATATATATCTGTAACAGCGCTCCGGGTAGCGCTCCGGTTCGCGTACTTTTCGCGTAACGGAACTTTGCGATGCGAAGCTGATTGGCTCTCCGGTGTCTGTCAACATTCTAAACAGTCCGGAGCGGCCGCCATCTTGTCTCTCGGTAGGATCGAGAGACAAGAGGAGGCCAAAACAAAGGGGGAAATTACCATAAGGGGGCATAGTAGATCCTCGTTGACCCCCTAGGTTTTATGTGGAGGTTTTAAAAGGGCCCAGCAGGGCAAAAAAAAAAAAATTTTTTTTTTTGCGTGGGGAGCGCCCGGTTCGCGAACCGGAAAGCGTTCTGGGCAGCGTACTATAAGGAAAAAAGAATGATAGACTTTTCAAATACTGTATGTTAATTGTTTGTTGTTTTTGTTGATTATTTTTTAATTTCTTTATTTTTAAGCATTTTTTTTATTGTGATTGTGTTTCATAATTTTTTTAACTTTCTAACATTTCACTGTCAGAAATTTCATAATTCTCATTGAATATACTTTGTAGTCTCTGAGGGTGTAAAATGTCTTCATTTTTAAGGAGCTCATCTACTGCTTGCACACATTGCAGTAGTTCTTGGTCCCTAGTTTCATCCATAAATTCATTTTCATTTTGATAAATGATTTCTTGGCTGCTCTCTTGCAGGACAATTTTAAATTCAACTTTCTGTTCGCCTTCCATTTTGCCTGAAATTTGGAAAAAAAAATATATATTAGTAGAGATAGGGCACTGTTGGGATTAATTTTAGATAGGCAGTTTTTATCAGTGAATTTATCTTTTGGCAGTGTATAGTATCAGAGTGGAAGTAGGAATATAAAAAAGTGTCTGTGATTTAACGTAAGTAAATTCATAATTATACAAGAGAAGCCTAACTCCATCCATAACTATAACAGAGAAGTCTATCTAAATCTATAACTACTACAGAGGGATAGTATATAACTATCAGAAAAAGTTTACCATATTAATTTATAGTGTACAATATACTTCAGTTTTAAAAATAACAACTTACCTTTACAAACAAGTTGAAGTGTTTAGTGATAATTCAATTGTAATGTACAACAAGAAGTAGCAGTCAAAATGGCTGTGTTTCCTTCTCGTCCTTTATATATATTCAGGTATATAACCAATCAAATGTCAGGTAATAAAAGTAGAAAATGAAAGTAACATTTTCATTGGTTGTCAATTCCAATACTTCAGATGTGTTTTGTGAAGTAATTTACCTCACGGTATTTAGAGAGGTCTACAGGCTTAATGGCTAAATGGAATTTCAATCAAATTTGTGAAAATGAAAGGGATTGTTATGTAGTATGAGCTAATGTATATTTGGTGAGAGTGTCTCCAGTCGTTTTTCTGTGAATTACTTTCCCACCTTTTTTATTGGACCGCTTCCCGGGAAGCGGCCCGGTTCGCGAACCAGCAGCGTTACGGGAGTCCACCATTTTGTGTTTCGGTCGAATCAAAATACAAGATGGAGGGCAAATAATGTTCAGAATGGGTAGAAGGGGGCACGGTAGACGTATCTTGACCCCCTAGGTTTTCTGAGGGTGGCTGAGGAGGACCATATGTGTGGGAAAAAAACATTTTTTTTAGAAATTTTGCGCGGTTAGCTTCCGGTTCGCGTACCGGGTAGCGCTCCGGGGAGCGTAGTTTGTTGAAAATTAGAGAAAAAAGTTAGAGAAAAATAATAATTGTGAGTGATCAGATGTAGGGTAGCTCTGAGAAGAGCTTTTGGGTTTATGGTAAATTTAGGTACTTATAAGTAGGTACCAATGCACAGTCTTAAATTCAAAATGAAAATTCTGTTGCCCTCATCTGAGAAGTGAACTCCATCTCCTCTGTAGATATCTTGCATGCAGTAACGCAAGTTATTGTTGTACATGGAGCCCATTCCATGGTCTCTCATGTAAGCTGAAACAGATTTGTTTACATGCTTCCTCGACTTCTCAATTTGTGGACAAAATTGGTAGGACCACCTCCATTTCTGTCTTTGGCATATATTTGAATATACCAAGGCAGTTTGAGGAAAAAGTGCCATTAATTGCTCAAAGGTGTCCTTTAAAAGCATTTCCAGACCTACCCCAGTCAAAGTGCCCAAATCATTACCTCCACAGTGCACAATTAACAGGTCAGGTTTTGGCAAATGCATAAAGGTTTTCACCAATGGTATCAATTGGTGACATTTTAATCCTCTTTGGCCCAACCACTTAATTTCCACATCTTGTAAATTGAGGTTAGGTACATTTCTGTTCTCAGCATACCTTTGAGCCCAGTAGATGTAACTATGTCCAACAATCCAGACAGTAAACATGGTAAGAGAAGGTTGTGCTGCAGTCAGATGAAGTGTGGTAATGAAAGGGCAGTTGAAACAGTAGGAGTTTGTAAAGAAAAAAAACTGTGGATTTCCAGTGCTAATGATTCATTAGCAGTGATTGGTGCATTTCCATTTCTGAAAACAGAAAGTTAGGGTGCATGGATGTGTTCTTTGAAAGATGTAATTTGAATGGTCAAGGAAAAATCATTTAATGAAAGATTGCACTGGATACGCAGGTGCACTGAGAGTTCAGAGTTCAATTGAAACATTGTTGTGTGAACTTGCAAACATGACAGGTCTTTCAGGAGGTGGTTGCTAAGCAAAAAAGGCAGAGAGGGCAGAGGGGGGAAGGGTTTTGATTTGAAAAAAGTGAGGGAAGAGTTTTGATTGGCTAATAAGAGAGATATGTGTAATGAATATCAGCATTTCTGTGCTTTCTATAGCTGCAGCCTCTGGAGTGCATCCTCTTTGTTCTGCTGAAGACAATTTGGTGTATTTCTGAGACTGTTTTGAAACTCAAAAAGTATTTGCTAAGGTGAGAAAAGATTTATTTAATTTAGATAGAGAATAGTATGATTTAAGGAGAAAATGATGAAGAAAGCTGTGTTTTTAAAATGTTGCTTTGTCTCAAGTGATATACAAATAGATTTTGTTTCTTTGAAAAATTGTAATTGCATATTCTGTGTAGAAATCTGGCATGCAGTAACGCAAGTTATTGTTGTACATGGAGCCCATTCCATGGTCTCTCATGTAAGCTGAAACAGATATGTTGTGTTTAAAAACGATTTTTGAAAACAATTACATTTCTGGATATGTTCTGCTAGAGCTTCATAGGTTGTTTGGGGCATATTTATAAGGCATTTGAGTGTCTATGATGTTATTTTTCCCATTTTAATTGGAAAGCTTTCTTCATGGGGCAAGTTTCTTGTAAATACGCTCCCACCTGTGCTTGGCAAATTTAGATTTTGATTATGGGAGTTACATAGCCATGTTAAAAATGACCCAAAAATGGTGCAAGGGCAATCAAAAAAAAACGCTTTTATGTGTCTTAAGGACATTTTCAGTCATTTCCTCTTGAATGTAGGTATACAATTGATTTATATGTTGTGTTTAAAAACGTTTTTTGAAATCATTTACATTTCTGGATATGTACTGCTAGAGCTTCATAGGTTGTTTGGAGCATATTTATAAGGCATTTGAGTGCCTATGATGTTATTTTTCCCATTTTAATTGAAGAGCTTTCTCCATGGGGCAACTTTCTTATAAATACGCTCCCACCTGTGCTTGGCAAATTTTGATTTTGATTATGGGAGTTACATAGCCATTTTAAAAATGACCCAAAAATGGTGCAAGGGCAATCAAAAAACGCTTTCATGTGTCTTAAGGACATTTTAAGTCAATGAGGAAACACAGGTGATGTAATTCTGAAAAAAGGAAAAAAACTCCACTTTTTTCAATTACATTAGTAGTGTTTCCTAAGTTTATGAATGACATTGTGCAGATGAAGTTTAGGTCTGACCACAGATTCAAAAGAGGTCTGCCCTTTGTTCAAGAGTGAAGTGGACATGACTTACTTCATTGGTAGGCCTTCACATGTATTATCTCCTTTGTATTCTTCAACAAGCGAAAAACTCTTCTGCAACCGTGAGTAGGCCTCACCTTAAACAAACCTCTGGAAAGGCCACACCTTATCGTCATCCTGAATCAATCATTTAAAATGTTACGGAGAGATTTATGATAGGTGTATGCCTGTTTTGTACCACTGTGCGTCACTTTTGTGACGCAGTGGTGGTGCAAAAGATTTGCTATGTTAAATAATAAGTAGGGTGTTAAGTTTTTGATGACTGTTATTCATTTACTGTTTGGTAATAGTGGTTAATAACATTTTTTATTATATTTTTCCACAGATTCAACTGCAGATCATTTCAAAATTTGAAAATGCCAACTAAGAATCGAATTAGAAAGGCTAGAAAACGTCAAAGACAGCAGGATCATCTATTATTGCAGCAGTCCTCTCCCAAAAAAACTTGTGAAATCACCAAGAAAGCTCCGGGTAAGACCACGAAATCATTCATAAGAAATATTTGTAGTAAAAAAAGTATTTCTACAGAAAATGTTTCAGTCCAGAAAAAGAGAAGCAATTTAAATGGAAAGGAAAGACCAATCAAAAATGTTACTGCTAGAGCAAGAGGTAACTCTGTGCATGATAGTAGAAGGAAACAACAGTTTAGGGACATTCGAAAACGAATGTTCCGCAACAGGATAATAGTTAATTTATTAAAAAATATTAAGAAAGGCCAACAGAAAGTGGCATTTTATAAGAAAAAGAAAATGTAGAGAAAATTATTGATCATGCTTTCGAAATTAAGCGAAAGTTGTTTATTTTGGTAATCAATAGAATTAGGACACTAAACAAGGTAATTTCTGATTTCAAATCAAATAGTAGATGGAAGAGAGTAGTTAATCGTAGTAACTTTTGTGAAGTTTTTTTCCGGAGAATGGATGCATAGTTCAAGTTGTGAGGCATTTTTTAATGAGGAGAGTTATTTTCAGGATAATGATTTGGTGCTTGCAGTTGACACCAGTGGTCGAGCTTATGAAGTGAAGGATGGTTGTCCAGTTGAAAAAGAAAAACTTGTGACAACAGAGATAGAAGAGGTGTTAGGTAATGACGTTTTAGAAAGACGTCCTAAAGGTCCTGTGTACATTTGGAAGTGTAGTTCTATTTGCAGTGTGCGACAGGATTCCATCAATTTGCTTTGTGATTTTGTACGGACATTTAATAAGAAAAGTTTGAAGCAGAAAATGAAGTTGTTGCAAGAATTAGATCCTTGCAGAGTGAGACAAGTGACAGGTTTGCGTGGTCATTCACTGGCTTGTCTTTCCAGGAGAGTATGCCAGAGTGTTTTTCATCATTTCAGGATGCTAGCAGTGCATCATAATAAAGTGAGGAAATTAGTCAGAATGTTTTATCATGCTAAGACTCCAGCAATTATGCTTAAACAATTATGTGCTGCTCTTTTGCATGGTTCTGAAATAGATGTCAAGAATATTTGTGAAGAAATTGAGTTTTGTTACTTTGGAAGTAAAGATGAGAATGTTCAAATTGACCCAGAAGTAGAGGGTAATGTTGAAGATAATGTACAGGTTTCCAGTATAGATAATTTTCAGAAGGAAAGTGCCACGTTTCAGATGAAATCAAGTGAGAGGCCTAATTTCACTTGTGTGTGTTGTCGACGCACTTATTACAAGAATCAGATTAAGTTAGTGGATTTATATGCAAAAAGTGAAAGGGAAAATAATAGTGAATGGAAGGATTTTGCCACATACTTGATGGTAGAAAATTGTTTTGATTTGGGATCGGATCAACGTGTGTGTACTTATTGTTGTAACAAATTAAACCAAAACCAGATGCCTGCTAGGGCGGTTTATAATAATCTGGAATTGGTTGAGATTCCTTCTGAATTGAAGGATTTAAATACTTATGAATCTATTTTGATTCAAAGTATCCATCCCTTTCAGGCTATTGTAAGAATGGAGCCAAAGACAGGGAAGTTGCCTCCATCAGATTTACAGAGAGGATTAAAGGGAAGAGTTGTTTATTTGCCTCTAGATTTGAACAAAAACATAAACACAATTGGAGTAGAAAAAGTGGAAGAGGAACCTCTGGTTATCTTAGTTAATGGGGTTCCGACAAAGAATAAGAAAATATGGCAAGATTTAGTGGATGTTAGGAAAGTCAAAAAGGCAACATTGTATTTGAAGAAAAAAATTAAGTACTATAAGAATGTATATGTTGCAGAAGAGGAAGTAAGTGATGAAGAGGATAGCGATTTGTGTGCTGGCCAAATTGAGAAAGTAGAGGCCTCTAAAAGTGAAGAAATATATGAACATTATAGTGTTCATCCTTTGCATTCCAAGGAAGTCATGGGGAATGCTATTGAGTTGTTTCAAATGAAACAAATGACCAAAATGTGTCCTTTTGATTGAGTTCTTTTATTTAGAAGAACATTTATTTTATATTTTTAGATCTCACCCATTTGGAAATTTAATGAAAATTTTGTTTAAGACCTTATGTACAACAACAAAAGATTCACTTATTCAAACAAGGAACAAAACTTTTTTGTCACAAATGAAAATGTTTAGACTTTTTTGGACAACATACACTACATACATTCAATCATACCACTCACAAACCACACTATTTACATATATACATACACAACAAAGAACATATAAATCGTATCTACAATGTAATCACTTTGATTTACAAAGAAGCCTAGAAAGCAATCATATTTTTAAAAAACATTTCAAAAATAGATAACACAGGTTTTTTGTTTTTTTAAGGCTTGCAAAGTCTACGCGTTTCGAACTCATATAGATGGATGAGTTCTCGTCAGGACCAAGGTCTGTGAAGAGAGAAGGGGAAACTTATTGGTATGCTATTTATTATGACCACACTGACTACCCCTACTGCTAGCTTCCGTCTCTTACCTCTCAGTCACTGGAGGACCAGAAGTACAAATAAAGTTGCCTTGACACCAAAAACGTCTGAAAAAATGATGATAAATCTCATCAAAATCTATCAATATAAGGCCATGTTTCACCACAATCATATCTCAAATATTCATATCATGCTTACATGAATGGGTCTGGTTTGTGAGTGGTATGATTGAATGTATGTAGTGTATGTTGTCCAAAAAAGTCTAAAAATTTTCATTTGTGACAAAAAAGTTTTGTTCCTTGTTTGAATAAGTGAATCTTTTGTTGTTGTACATAAGGTCTTAAAAAAAATTTTCATTAAATTTCCAAATGGGTGAGATCTAAAAATATAAAATAAATATTCTTCTAAATAAAAGAACTCAATCAAAAGGACACATTTTGGTCATTTGCAACATTTGTTTTATGGTCAGATGTTCAAATCAAAAATAAGAGAGTAAGTGATTGGCAGCACCTGCAATTTCCGTTGTTGTTTAGTAGCTTGTGGCAAGCAGTGCTGTTGGGAGCCCGAACCCAGTAGCTTTTTGTTTAAGGTGTCAAATGAAACAACCATAGAGAGTCGGAAGGTCTGTTAAACGACAAAGCTGAGTCTATGAGGTCCTAATGAAGTGACCCTTTTGGATTGCACTGAACCAGACCAAGTGGTCACACGACACGGATATGTATTAGATGCGCATAGGGATTGTCATCGCAACACCGGCAGCGGCGATAGGCACTCAGCTGCTGCCGATTACCCAATCATATGGGGTATAAATACATTAGCCTCACCTCTCCTCGTTGCCTCCCCTTCGGCTTAGGTGTCTGCCTAGGGGTACCGACGGAGAGGTGAGTAGCGGGATTATGATGCGCAGCGCTTAGTCCTGTGATCCTGCTGTGGCCCCCCTTTTTCATGCTTAGCTTATCTGGAGGTGATTTTCCTTTCAGGCAGACGCTATTTTGAGCTTTAACTTTATCCTTGAGCTCTTTTAACTCCTTTTACACCAACAAAATAGAGGGGTAGTTCCAGGCTTACTTTACTTTAAGTACCCTTCCATATAAGCACAGGACAGGGGGTTGTTTAACTTAGACCCATTAGTCTGAAATAGTCAACCCTGAGCCATATTTTTTACATCTATTCCTTGGCTCAGGGTGGGAGTATACAACTGACTGTATTACCACAGAACAGGCACTAGCCATATACAGGTGCTTATTCCAGGGTGACTGTGCTAGCCACTGACTAGACACTAGCTTTGTCCATCAGCCGGTCCTTTTCTTGTCTTCCATGGGACAGCGTTCGGTGAGGATAGTTACACAACCAGTTTTTTTATGCACAGACTGTACAACCAAATACTGACTACAGACCACTGAGTCAACTCAGGTTGACATGTTCTATTTTTATGTTCTGTGCACAGAGCGGGGCCTCAATCTCCGAGCCGTTTGTCGGGTGAGGTGAGGCTTGACTCCCACATATTGCTGGGTAAGTCCTTTTATATCCTGTTTGAAATTAATGTTCAGCAATGACTGATGGCTTACTTTAATATGAAACCTTTAAAACATATGGCCGTCCTAATAGGGACTTGCCTAGCTGAGTTCATATGTTGGTCCTGATATCGTGAATAGTCTATCTTGACTGTATAATGTACAACATTTGTTGTTTCTTTTGTGTTTTCAATTTTAGGATTACTTCCTCTATCAACTTCTGATCTGGATGATATGGTAGGATGGTCTAGATGACCACACCAGTAGTTTGGACAGGTCTTTAACAAACATTTTGGTCTGTCCTTTTTTTGCTTCACTTTGTATAAATTATCTGAGTGTACCTTTGCAGTAGCAACATCTTTTTGTAGTTGGCCCTGAAGAATGCCGGTGTAGTTTCACCTTCGGCAGAAACATGTTGGCCTAATTTACAACACAGCAAAGCATCACAGTGATTCTTTCACACTGTTCTACACTTCTTTTTAATCTGGCGTCCTGGTGAATATCTTTAATAAAAACATTTTTCTTTGCCTCGACCACCATTTTAGATCACTTATTCTTTATTCCCTGTTTTGCACTGCACTTTTTCAGCACCACCCTGTGGCACGGACACTTTTACAAGATGAACCAGTAGTGTGTGCTGTCTGGCCAATTCATCTGGGCTTGGACTCACCACCCTGGTTAGACGTCCTACATGACGAGGCTCCGCCAGATGGGTGGGCTGATAGGATATCTAATACATATCCGTGTCGTGTGACCACTTGGTCTGGTTCAGTGCAATCCAAAAGGGTCACTTCATTAGGACCTCATAGACTCAGCTTTGTCGTTTAACAGACCTTCCGACTCTCTATGTTTGTTGGAGTTTGACTTAGGGGTTTAGAGTTTGGTAGGTCTATAAACATAGTCCCCTTGACCCTCCTTAACCTTTGTTTTCCAGTCAAATGAAACAAGCCAAAGGGAGTCCCATTAGTGTTTGGGAGGAAAGTTTGGAAGCTCGGTGTTTCCCACAGCTATTTCCAACAGGTCAAGGAGGAAGATATGATGAGCGACCTCATCAAATTCCTGCGTCTGAATACCGGACTTTACGATTGTATGCAGAAGATCCTAGGTTTCGTCAATGCATTCCCTATTTGTTTCATCTCCTGTTTGAAAGCGATCTGTCTGGACTGTCATATGCAGTGAACCACATCTTAAAAAGTGGTATACAGATGCGAAACATCTCGGCAAGTGACTTTATGCATAAAGTCAATGTCCAAGACAGTATTTTGGATTCTCACCTAATTAATCTCATGGCGTGTCAGCGTGGTACTAATGAATACTGGTACCGTCATCATGGTGATTTAAAATGTATGCTGAGGAACTTAGGAACTCCAACATGGTTCCTCACTCTGAGCTGTGCCGAGTATGGCTGGGAAGACTTACTTGAATTTCTACGAGAGGCAAATGGAAACATTGAAAACATTGAATTCAAGACACCCGGAGAACTGTGTTCTTTGGATCCAGTGAATGTATGCAGGTACTTCAATCATAGATTTGAAGCTATGATGTCTTTTATCACAAATAAGAAGAATCCACCTCTTGGAGAGGTGTTGGATTTCTTCTGGAGAAAGGAGTACCAAGCAAGAGGTGCTCCCCATATACATATGTTGCTGTGGATCAAGGATGCACCTAAATTTGGAACAGATCCGGATGACTTAGTGATGAATTTCATAGAACAGTATTCTACGTGTGCTGTTCCAAACGCAACGGAGAAGAAAAGCCTAAGAGAACAAGTTCTACGTTTCCAAAGCCATCGTTGTGGAAAGTACTGTCGTCGTAAATTCAGAAACAAGGACAAGTTCTACACCAAATGTCGTTTCAACTTTCCACGACCGGTGATTTCTAAAGGAAGAGTGAACAGTTTGATGTCTTCTCTGCGGCATAATGTGATGAGGAAATCACCCAAAAATACATACAATTTGAAAAGGAACGAAGAGTCCAAGTACATCAACGACTACAACCCAGTGATTTTGTCCATGTGGAATGCTAATATGGATATACAGTTTGTGGCTGACAACTGTATGGCTGTGGCTCGGTATGTGACATCTTACATCACCAAAAAAGAAAAGACAGAATTGAAGGATATGTGGGAGGACATTTCCCATGAAAAGAGCCTCAGAAAGAAGTTGTACAGTTTCAGTCTGAAGATGTTGTCGCATCGAGAAGTTGGAGCTTACGAATGTTCTGACCGGTTGTCTTCAGCAAGTCTTTATTCTAAATCCAGGAGTATCGTTTGGGCGAGTCTTGGTCTTGCTGCAACGCGTAATCGAGTTCTGAAACCTGTGCGGGAAATTGAGTATTTGGCGGAAAAGGAGCCAAACAGTACCGACATTTTAAAGACCAACATGTTGGATACATATTATCCAAATCGAAGCAGTCACCTCGAGAATGTTTGTTTGTATGAGGTTCTACAAAATTACATATTCAAAAGGAACATCAAAGAAGATATTGAGAAAGGAGTGTATGCTGTAATTGGAAGTGAGGGATGTCTGGTGAAGCAAAGAAAATGCCACTTGGTAAATCATCGAAAATTGAGTGGCGAATCTCCAGAAAAAAAGGAGTTTTTCTATTTAGCACTTTTGCAACTGTTCAAGCCTTGGCGTGCAGAAGAGGAACTGCTTGGAGATTTCCTCTGTTACGAAGACTCTTTCACTGCCGCCAAGGAGACCATAGAATGTCCTACTTTTCCCAAATATCAAGAAATGTTGACTTTGGAAATTGAGCAGGAAGCAACGATTGCAGCCGAGATTGCCAGAGACAGTTCTCAGGACAGTCAGAGTTCTGTTTCATTGAGTCAAGATCCACTAGGAGGACCTATTATCGAAAATGAAGCTGCCACTGCTATGAATGAAGTGGAAAGAGCCATGGCACATGCTCAGGAGGATGCGGTTAACTTAGAAGACTTGGAAAAACAACTCAACGTTGAGCAGAGGAAAATATATGACGAAGTTACCAAGCAAATTGATCATGGATTAAGTCATGAGAAGAAAGAATGTTCATGTATGTCGTTGAAGCCTGTCCGACTGTACGTGAGTGGAGAAGCGGGAACTGGAAAAAGTTTCCTTATTAAAGCAATTTCTTGTTATTTGCAGGAAAGGACTGAGTCATCGCTGTCTTGTGTTGTTACCGCTCCTACTGGACTGGCAGCACATGACATTAAAGGTATTACTTTGCATCGTCTACTGATGCTGCCAGTGGAGCATGACAACAAATTACAATACCACAAGTTATCTGGGGATGCTTGTTGTGAAGTTTCAAGAGTCTTGAGGAAAATGAAACTTCTTATCATTGACGAAGTAAGCATGGTTTCCAATGTCATGCTTGCCTTTGTGCATTTGAGAATGCAAGAAGTTCTTAAAACTGAGTATTATGTGTTATTTGGTGGCAAACACATCATTGTTTTCGGAGATCTTCTACAGCTGACACCAGTAAAAGGACAACCTGTGTTCAAAATACTCACGCATGAAGATACCAGGAAGTGCCTAGGGAGCATTGGCAACGTCAATATATGGTTAAACTTCAATTATGCTGAACTGCATGAAAATATGCGTCAGGCAAAGGATGAAGATTACAAGAATATTCTACAAGATATTAGAATTGGAAAAGTGACCGAGCATGGAAAAAAAGCATTACATGCACGATTACTATCAAATTTATATCCAGAACAAGATGTTGTGCCTGAGAATATTTTTCAGAAAATTACTGAGAAGAAATCCGGAGTATGTTTGATGCCAAGTCTTGCAGAATGTGCCATCTTCAACAACAAAATATTGAATTTAGAAAAGCAAGAGATTGTGAAACTTGAAGCTATTGACAGAATAGAGCATATGGGATCAACAATTATTTTGTCTGAGAATTTGAAATCAAAATTGGATTCATTAGAGAAGCCTATATCTAAAACAGCGGGTTTTGAAAAGACTTTGAATGTGTGTTTAAATTGCCGAATCATTTTGAGAAGGAATTTACATGTTGAAAGAGGTCTGGTAAATGGATCAATGGGTAATGTTGTTGATTTTGAGAAATACAGAAGTAGAGATGGAATTGAATTTTTAAAAATTAAATTTGATGGCATTGAGGAAGTACAGGTAATTGGTCGTTGTTCTGCTAGGTTTTTGCTTGTTAAAGACTTATATGTTCGCCGTAAACAGTTTCCTGTTTGCTTGGCATATGCGGTGACAATCCATAAATCGCAAGGTTTAAGTGTAGATAGTGCATTGGTGAATATTGGAAGTTCTGTGTTCAAGGAAGGTATGGCATATGTGGCTTTGTCACGAGTTAGAACTTTATCGGGATTGTACTTGATTGACTGTGATGTCACAAACATTTGTGCAGATCTAGATTGTGTTAAGGAATACAATAGGTTAAGAAGAGAGTATGCGCCACATTTGCCTCAATATCCTTTGTTTGAGAAACGTGTGGTAGGCCAGAAACGAAGAAATATCAGTAATAGTAGGGAGGTTGTAGCAAAAAGCCCAAAAGTCGATGAACCGAAAATTGTAAGCAGAAAGAAAATGGATTCTGTTGAAGATGTTGTCGGTTTTCAATTTGAAAACAGTTCGGGTGTCAACTGCTATGCTAATGTAGTTGTTAATGTTGTCTTTTCACTAGATACTTTAAAAGAACAGATTGTGATCAATTCTGAACAAAGTTTATGCTGTTTGTTGAATTCTGTGTTAGAGAAATGTAGCACTGATAGAACAAAAGTAGAAAGTGTGTCTGAAGTTCGTTATCTGTTAGACGAATGTTCAGGTCAAACAGACTTCTCTGAAAATATTCAGCAGGATTGTCAGGAGTTTTTAATGTATATGCTTGATGTATTGCAAGATGAGGGTGTAGATGTAGATCACCTGTTTGGGCTTTCTTATCAATGGCAGCATGACTGCGAGAACTGTAGGGTATCAAGTACTACTAGTGTAGACTCAGAAAGATTTATATATTTAACTTTGCCAGACAGTAAATCAGTGTCCTTTAATAAGCTAGTAAAAGCAGCTGATCACAACATGGAGTGTAGCCAATGTAAATCTGAAATGATGTCAACATTATTTATACGAAGATATGGCCAGTATGTCATTTTAATGATCCAACGATGTAGGCCTGATGGATCAAAATTGACAACTTTAATAAAAAAATATGTTGCTTCGCAGTTGTCAATATCAGGAAGGACTTTTGTAACTGCAGCAATTATCTATCATGACGGTCCTTCAACAACATCAGGACATTACACAGCTTATTTAAAGTCTAGAAACGGCTGGTCATTCTGCAACGATTCTGTTGTAACTTTCAAAAAAAAATTGCCGTATGACCTTAAAAATTCTTACCTGGTGTTTTTAAAACCAACATTTTAAGGAAAGAATCTTGGGATTTGCTCTAAGGAATTGCAAGAGGTTCATGGAGTAGAGGGAATGTAAGTCTGCAATGCTGTCTAGATTAATGGTGAAAACCTTTAATTATAATGTCATTTTAAAAATCCAACTATATAAACCTGATGCAAGTTAGTCTGCTTCATAGTAAGCAGTATCAGTGTCATAGGAAAAGTAGAACATGAGTGAGCAAGAAGGGTAAGATATTAGTAGAGCAGACCAGGTCTATAAGATGGTGTGTCGCCATACCACGAAACTGTGAAGCCATGAGATGCGTGTATGAGCGAATGCTGCCAAAGACATATGCTTTGAACAATTCCCATCAGCCCACCGTTGAGGTGGAGTTAACGTCATGTGGGAGTTGCTGATCATTCAGTACCACCTCCGACCATATATTGTCGGTGCGGGAGTGAATGTCAGTGATCTTAGCCATATTGTCTGTGCTAAAGTGGGGTTGATAGCCTGGGTAGCGCTACTATTTTTAGGTGTCCTGGATAGCTTTTCTTATGGCACTGATCAGTACTTCCTACTTATGTTAATAGAGTGTGGTTTGAATTATACTTCCAGGAGACATACAAAAGTTGACTATTGGGACATTGAGGTTTCCTGCACAATACTAGCATCATAAACAAGTGTGCTTCTATAAGTATTCATTGGTAGTTTTGAATATGTCAACACTGGGTTTCTGAATAATACGAATACCTTAACAATTGTGTTTCTATAAGTGTCCACTAGCAATTCTTTAATGCAGGCTAGTTTGAGGTGTGACAGTGGGTCTCTAACACACGTTTGTTGGGTTAATGTGTAGGACAATTAGATTGGGCACTGTAGAGCTGTTGACTTACAGTGTCCCCACCTTTTTTCCACACGACAGAGCGGGGCCTCATACTCCCGAGCGGTTGCCGGGTGAGGTGAGGTCTTCACCCACACAAAGCTGGGTGAGTATCACTGTGAGGAAATGCCTCCAGTAGATTAAGCCAATATGCTAATATAATGCTGAATACAAATTATTCATGCAGGTGTGTCTGTCAATACAGTCTCTGTGTACTTTCATGGTTGTGTGTGTTACTGAATGCTATTGTAAAACATTCTTTCTTACAGGAAGAAGATATTCTTCTTTCTCTCCAGTGGGCATCCAACGTGATTCACTCCTGGTAGATATGTAACTTTTCTTGAGTACATTTTCTGTTATCTGTCACTTGACACATCACTCTTGGTTGCAGTAGCCGTTTCCACATCATAGGTCCTGAAGAAAGCCGGGGCAGTGCCCCTAGGGCTGAAACATGTCGACCGTTCTACATTGCGCCATAGAGGAGTCTTACTACTCGGCGTGTTTTTTAACCTTTGACACATAGACTTTTGTCTGAATGCCTCTTTAAGTCCATGTAGTCAATTTTATTTTTCACATTCATTTGAGCACTGCACTTCTATCAACCCCACTTTAGCACAGACAATATGGCTAAGATCACTGACATTCACTCCCGCACCGACAATATATGGTCGGAGGTGGTACTGAATGATCAGCAACTCCCACATGACGTTAACTCCACCTCAACGGTGGGCTGATGGGAATTGTTCAAAGCATATGTCTTTGGCAGCATTCGCTCATACACGCATCTCATGGCTTCACAGTTTCGTGGTATGGCGACACACCATCTTATAGACCTGGTCTGCTCTTGTGTGTTTTTTGTCATGATATTAGGGGTGTGAGCAGACAGGTCAGTAAATATTCCCCTTGACCCTCCACACACATTTTTGTTTTGTTATAGTAAGAGCAACTTTTCAGTTGCGGGTCTTTTGATTAAGTGCAACGCATTTTGGGTGCACTCCCTTAGCTCACCCAACTCAATTGTGTGTGCTTCCCCTCTGTCCACCACATATAGCCTCTTTTCTCTTTTGACACTTGATGACATCAACATCTTTCTCTCTGTGAAAAATACTGTATCAACACATTTTGAACAGTGGCAGTCTAGAAAGTGGGCTCTCATCTCCCAGTATCTCTGAGTATATCTGTCCTTTGAATATATTACTAACTACAGAATAGTGAGCATGAATTTCCCTTCAACTCAGTATGGACGCACCTAATTTAGGAATGACCACATAATTTACTTCATGAACCTCGTGATTATCTAGTAAATAAGCTTCTAATCTCATTATACTGTCGGTTCTGATAACGGAAGAAGTGTGTCCGGGACATCTTTTGAAAGGAACCTCTAATGTTAGGTGACTTCCGACTTAGTTTCCCTTTTTTTGCCTGCTCGTCATAGTAACAGTGTCTCTTTAATGATCATGCGCGTGTTTTCACGTGGAGGACAAGACCGAGATGAACACTACACACGTCTTGTGTCTGCTTGTTATACTGCATTCCGATAAAAGATAGCCCGCAGTGCACCAGGTTGCATAAGGAAGATAGACCCTTTGACCAAATTCTCTGCCTCCTCTATTTCAAATAAAACGGCGATATGTATTTAAAATAATGCACAATGTCATAGCGGTTTCATAGTACCGCGCATGCGCGAAGGAGCGGCGTCTCGCGCCGCGCCTCCATCTGGAAACTGTTTTCCCTGATTGCTCGTATTAGATGCCTCATTATCCAATTGGAGGCGGCTATAAAAGGGTGCAGGTCTGTTTGAGACATACCTCCACTTCCGCTTGGGCTAATACCGGAGGCACCGACGGACAGGTCAGTAACCTGGGGCCGAATCCTTTTCTCCTGCTTAAAAATAGATCGGTATATTCAGGACTGAAGAGATAGGATTAGAGGCAGCCTGGGTAGCGCTACTATTTTTAGGTGTCCTGGATAGCTTTTCTTATGGCACTGATCAGTACTTCCTACTTATGTTAATAGAGTGTGGTTTGAATTATACTTCCAGGAGACATACAAAAGTTGACTATTGGGACATTGAGGTTTCCTGCACAATACTAGCATCATAAACAAGTGTGCTTCTATAAGTATTCATTGGTAGTTTTGAATATGTCAACACTGGGTTTCTGAATAATACGAATACCTTAACAATTGTGTTTCTATAAGTGTCCACTAGCAATTCTTTAATGCAGGCTAGTTTGAGGTGTGACAGTGGGTCTCTAACACACGTTTGTTGGGTTAATGTGTAGGACAATTAGATTGGGCACTGTAGAGCTGTTGACTTACAGTGTCCCCACCTTTTTTCCACACGACAGAGCGGGGCCTCATACTCCCGAGCGGTTGCCGGGTGAGGTGAGGTCTTCACCCACACAAAGCTGGGTGAGTATCACTGTGAGGAAATGCCTCCAGTAGATTAAGCCAATATGCTAATATAATGCTGAATACAAATTATTCATGCAGGTGTGTCTGTCAATACAGTCTCTGTGTACTTTCATGGTTGTGTGTGTTACTGAATGCTATTGTAAAACATTCTTTCTTACAGGAAGAAGATATTCTTCTTTCTCTCCAGTGGGCATCCAACGTGATTCACTCCTGGTAGATATGTAACTTTTCTTGAGTACATTTTCTGTTATCTGTCACTTGACACATCACTCTTGGTTGCAGTAGCCGTTTCCACATCATAGGTCCTGAAGAAAGCCGGGGCAGTGCCCCTAGGGCTGAAACATGTCGACCGTTCTACATTGCGCCATAGAGGAGTCTTACTACTCGGCGTGTTTTTTAACCTTTGACACATAGACTTTTGTCTGAATGCCTCTTTAAGTCCATGTAGTCAATTTTATTTTTCACATTCATTTGAGCACTGCACTTCTATCAACCCCACTTTAGCACAGACAATATGGCTAAGATCACTGACATTCACTCCCGCACCGACAATATATGGTCGGAGGTGGTACTGAATGATCAGCAACTCCCACATGACGTTAACTCCACCTCAACGGTGGGCTGATGGGAATTGTTCAAAGCATATGTCTTTGGCAGCATTCGCTCATACACGCATCTCATGGCTTCACAGTTTCGTGGTATGGCGACACACCATCTTATAGACCTGGTCTGCTCTTGTGTGTTTTTTGTCATGATATTAGGGGTGTGAGCAGACAGGTCAGTAAATATTCCCCTTGACCCTCCACACACATTTTTGTTTTGTTATAGTAAGAGCAACTTTTCAGTTGCGGGTCTTTTGATTAAGTGCAACGCATTTTGGGTGCACTCCCTTAGCTCACCCAACTCAATTGTGTGTGCTTCCCCTCTGTCCACCACATATAGCCTCTTTTCTCTTTTGACACTTGATGACATCAACATCTTTCTCTCTGTGAAAAATACTGTATCAACACATTTTGAACAGTGGCAGTCTAGAAAGTGGGCTCTCATCTCCCAGTATCTCTGAGTATATCTGTCCTTTGAATATATTACTAACTACAGAATAGTGAGCATGAATTTCCCTTCAACTCAGTATGGACGCACCTAATTTAGGAATGACCACATAATTTACTTCATGAACCTCGTGATTATCTAGTAAATAAGCTTCTAATCTCATTATACTGTCGGTTCTGATAACGGAAGAAGTGTGTCCGGGACATCTTTTGAAAGGAACCTCTAATGTTAGGTGACTTCCGACTTAGTTTCCCTTTTTTTGCCTGTTCGTCATAGTAACAGTGTCTCTTTAATGATCATGCGCGTGTTTTCACGTGGAGGACAAGACCGAGATGAACACTACACACGTCTTGTGTCTGCTTGTTATACTGCATTCCGATAAAAGATAGCCCGCAGTGCACCAGGTTGCATAAGGAAGATAGACCCTTTGACCAAATTCTCTGCCTCCTCTATTTCAAATAAAACGGCGATATGTATTTAAAATAATGCACAATGTCATAGCGGTTTCATAGTACCGCGCATGCGCGAAGGAGCGGCGTCTCGCGCCGCGCCTCCATCTGGAAACTGTTTTCCCTGATTGCTCGTATTAGATGCCTCATTATCCAATTGGAGGCGGCTATAAAAGGGTGCAGGTCTGTTTGAGACATACCTCCACTTCCGCTTGGGCTAATACCGGAGGCACCGACGGACAGGTCAGTAACCTGGGGCCGAATCCTTTTCTCCTGCTTAAAAATAGATCGGTATATTCAGGACTGAAGAGATAGGATTAGAGGCAGCCTGGGTAGCGCTACTATTTTTAGGTGTCCTGGATAGCTTTTCTTATGGCACTGATCAGTACTTCCTACTTATGTTAATAGAGTGTGGTTTGAATTATACTTCCAGGAGACATACAAAAGTTGACTATTGGGACATTGAGGTTTCCTGCACAATACTAGCATCATAAACAAGTGTGCTTCTATAAGTATTCATTGGTAGTTTTGAATATGTCAACACTGGGTTTCTGAATAATACGAATACCTTAACAATTGTGTTTCTATAAGTGTCCACTAGCAATTCTTTAATGCAGGCTAGTTTGAGGTGTGACAGTGGGTCTCTAACACACGTTTGTTGGGTTAATGTGTAGGACAATTAGATTGGGCACTGTAGAGCTGTTGACTTACAGTGTCCCCACCTTTTTTCCACACGACAGAGCGGGGCCTCATACTCCCGAGCGGTTGCCGGGTGAGGTGAGGTCTTCACCCACACAAAGCTGGGTGAGTATCACTGTGAGGAAATGCCTCCAGTAGATTAAGCCAATATGCTAATATAATGCTGAATACAAATTATTCATGCAGGTGTGTCTGTCAATACAGTCTCTGTGTACTTTCATGGTTGTGTGTGTTACTGAATGCTATTGTAAAACATTCTTTCTTACAGGAAGAAGATATTCTTCTTTCTCTCCAGTGGGCATCCAACGTGATTCACTCCTGGTAGATATGTAACTTTTCTTGAGTACATTTTCTGTTATCTGTCACTTGACACATCACTCTTGGTTGCAGTAGCCGTTTCCACATCATAGGTCCTGAAGAAAGCCGGGGCAGTGCCCCTAGGGCTGAAACATGTCGACCGTTCTACATTGCGCCATAGAGGAGTCTTACTACTCGGCGTGTTTTTTAACCTTTGACACATAGACTTTTGTCTGAATGCCTCTTTAAGTCCATGTAGTCAATTTTATTTTTCACATTCATTTGAGCACTGCACTTCTATCAACCCCACTTTAGCACAGACAATATGGCTAAGATCACTGACATTCACTCCCGCACCGACAATATATGGTCGGAGGTGGTACTGAATGATCAGCAACTCCCACATGACGTTAACTCCACCTCAACGGTGGGCTGATGGGAATTGTTCAAAGCATATGTCTTTGGCAGCATTCGCTCATACACGCATCTCATGGCTTCACAGTTTCGTGGTATGGCGACACACCATCTTATAGACCTGGTCTGCTCTTGTGTGTTTTTTGTCATGATATTAGGGGTGTGAGCAGACAGGTCAGTAAATATTCCCCTTGACCCTCCACACACATTTTTGTTTTGTTATAGTAAGAGCAACTTTTCAGTTGCGGGTCTTTTGATTAAGTGCAACGCATTTTGGGTGCACTCCCTTAGCTCACCCAACTCAATTGTGTGTGCTTCCCCTCTGTCCACCACATATAGCCTCTTTTCTCTTTTGACACTTGATGACATCAACATCTTTCTCTCTGTGAAAAATACTGTATCAACACATTTTGAACAGTGGCAGTCTAGAAAGTGGGCTCTCATCTCCCAGTATCTCTGAGTATATCTGTCCTTTGAATATATTACTAACTACAGAATAGTGAGCATGAATTTCCCTTCAACTCAGTATGGACGCACCTAATTTAGGAATGACCACATAATTTACTTCATGAACCTCGTGATTATCTAGTAAATAAGCTTCTAATCTCATTATACTGTCGGTTCTGATAACGGAAGAAGTGTGTCCGGGACATCTTTTGAAAGGAACCTCTAATGTTAGGTGACTTCCGACTTAGTTTCCCTTTTTTTGCCTGTTCGTCATAGTAACAGTGTCTCTTTAATGATCATGCGCGTGTTTTCACGTGGAGGACAAGACCGAGATGAACACTACACACGTCTTGTGTCTGCTTGTTATACTGCATTCCGATAAAAGATAGCCCGCAGTGCACCAGGTTGCATAAGGAAGATAGAACCTTTGACCAAATTCTCTGCCTCCTCTATTTCAAATAAAACGGCGATATGTATTTAAAATAATGCACAATGTCATAGCGGTTTCATAGTACCGCGCATGCGCGAAGGAGCGGCGTCTCGCGCCGCGCCTCCATCTGGAAACTGTTTTCCCTGATTGCTCGTATTAGATGCCTCATTATCCAATTGGAGGCGGCTATAAAAGGGTGCAGGTCTGTTTGAGACATACCTCCACTTCCGCTTGGGCTAATACCGGAGGCACCGACGGACAGGTCAGTAACCTGGGGCCGAATCCTTTTCTCCTGCTTAAAAATAGATCGGTATATTCAGGACTGAAGAGATAGGATTAGAGGCAGCCTGGGTAGCGCTACTATTTTTAGGTGTCCTGGATAGCTTTTCTTATGGCACTGATCAGTACTTCCTACTTATGTTAATAGAGTGTGGTTTGAATTATACTTCCAGGAGACATACAAAAGTTGACTATTGGGACATTGAGGTTTCCTGCACAATACTAGCATCATAAACAAGTGTGCTTCTATAAGTATTCATTGGTAGTTTTGAATATGTCAACACTGGGTTTCTGAATAATACGAATACCTTAACAATTGTGTTTCTATAAGTGTCCACTAGCAATTCTTTAATGCAGGCTAGTTTGAGGTGTGACAGTGGGTCTCTAACACACGTTTGTTGGGTTAATGTGTAGGACAATTAGATTGGGCACTGTAGAGCTGTTGACTTACAGTGTCCCCACCTTTTTTCCACACGACAGAGCGGGGCCTCATACTCCCGAGCGGTTGCCGGGTGAGGTGAGGTCTTCACCCACACAAAGCTGGGTGAGTATCACTGTGAGGAAATGCCTCCAGTAGATTAAGCCAATATGCTAATATAATGCTGAATACAAATTATTCATGCAGGTGTGTCTGTCAATACAGTCTCTGTGTACTTTCATGGTTGTGTGTGTTACTGAATGCTATTGTAAAACATTCTTTCTTACAGGAAGAAGATATTCTTCTTTCTCTCCAGTGGGCATCCAACGTGATTCACTCCTGGTAGATATGTAACTTTTCTTGAGTACATTTTCTGTTATCTGTCACTTGACACATCACTCTTGGTTGCAGTAGCCGTTTCCACATCATAGGTCCTGAAGAAAGCCGGGGCAGTGCCCCTAGGGCTGAAACATGTCGACCGTTCTACATTGCGCCATAGAGGAGTCTTACTACTCGGCGTGTTTTTTAACCTTTGACACATAGACTTTTGTCTGAATGCCTCTTTAAGTCCATGTAGTCAATTTTATTTTTCACATTCATTTGAGCACTGCACTTCTATCAACCCCACTTTAGCACAGACAATATGGCTAAGATCACTGACATTCACTCCCGCACCGACAATATATGGTCGGAGGTGGTACTGAATGATCAGCAACTCCCACATGACGTTAACTCCACCTCAACGGTGGGCTGATGGGAATTGTTCAAAGCATATGTCTTTGGCAGCATTCGCTCATACACGCATCTCATGGCTTCACAGTTTTGTGGTATGGCGACACACCATCTTATAGACCTGGTCTGCTCTTGTGTGTTTTTTGTCATGATATTAGGGGTGTGAGCAGACAGGTCAGTAAATATTCCCCTTGACCCTCCACACACATTTTTGTTTTGTTATAGTAAGAGCAACTTTTCAGTTGCGGGTCTTTTGATTAAGTGCAACGCATTTTGGGTGCACTCCCTTAGCTCACCCAACTCAATTGTGTGTGCTTCCCCTCTGTCCACCACATATAGCCTCTTTTCTCTTTTGACACTTGATGACATCAACATCTTTCTCTCTGTGAAAAATACTGTATCAACACATTTTGAACAGTGGCAGTCTAGAAAGTGGGCTCTCATCTCCCAGTATCTCTGAGTATATCTGTCCTTTGAATATATTACTAACTACAGAATAGTGAGCATGAATTTCCCTTCAACTCAGTATGGACGCACCTAATTTAGGAATGACCACATAATTTACTTCATGAACCTCGTGATTATCTAGTAAATAAGCTTCTAATCTCATTATACTGTCGGTTCTGATAACGGAAGAAGTGTGTCCGGGACATCTTTTGAAAGGAACCTCTAATGTTAGGTGACTTCCGACTTAGTTTCCCTTTTTTTGCCTGTTCGTCATAGTAACAGTGTCTCTTTAATGATCATGCGCGTGTTTTCACGTGGAGGACAAGACCGAGATGAACACTACACACGTCTTGTGTCTGCTTGTTATACTGCATTCCGATAAAAGATAGCCCGCAGTGCACCAGGTTGCATAAGGAAGATAGAACCTTTGACCAAATTCTCTGCCTCCTCTATTTCAAATAAAACGGCGATATGTATTTAAAATAATGCACAATGTCATAGCGGTTTCATAGTACCGCGCATGCGCGAAGGAGCGGCGTCTCGCGCCGCGCCTCCATCTGGAAACTGTTTTCCCTGATTGCTCGTATTAGATGCCTCATTATCCAATTGGAGGCGGCTATAAAAGGGTGCAGGTCTGTTTGAGACATACCTCCACTTCCGCTTGGGCTAATACCGGAGGCACCGACGGACAGGTCAGTAACCTGGGGCCGAATCCTTTTCTCCTGCTTAAAAATAGATCGGTATATTCAGGACTGAAGAGATAGGATTAGAGGCAGCCTGGGTAGCGCTACTATTTTTAGGTGTCCTGGATAGCTTTTCTTATGGCACTGATCAGTACTTCCTACTTATGTTAATAGAGTGTGGTTTGAATTATACTTCCAGGAGACACACAAAAGTTGACTATTGGGACATTGAGGTTTCCTGCACAATACTAGCATCATAAACAAGTGTGCTTCTATAAGTATTCATTGGTAGTTTTGAATATGTCAACACTGGGTTTCTGAATAATACGAATACCTTAACAATTGTGTTTCTATAAGTGTCCACTAGCAATTCTTTAATGCAGGCTAGTTTGAGGTGTGACAGTGGGTCTCTAACACACGTTTGTTGGGTTAATGTGTAGGACAATTAGATTGGGCACTGTAGAGCTGTTGACTTACAGTGTCCCCACCTTTTTTCCACACGACAGAGCGGGGCCTCATACTCCCGAGCGGTTGCCGGGTGAGGTGAGGTCTTCACCCACACAAAGCTGGGTGAGTATCACTGTGAGGAAATGCCTCCAGTAGATTAAGCCAATATGCTAATATAATGCTGAATACAAATTATTCATGCAGGTGTGTCTGTCAATACAGTCTCTGTGTACTTTCATGGTTGTGTGTGTTACTGAATGCTATTGTAAAACATTCTTTCTTACAGGAAGAAGATATTCTTCTTTCTCTCCAGTGGGCATCCAACGTGATTCACTCCTGGTAGATATGTAACTTTTCTTGAGTACATTTTCTGTTATCTGTCACTTGACACATCACTCTTGGTTGCAGTAGCCGTTTCCACATCATAGGTCCTGAAGAAAGCCGGGGCAGTGCCCCTAGGGCTGAAACATGTCGACCATTCTACATTGCGCCATAGAGGAGTCTTACTACTCGGCGTGTTTTTTAACCTTTGACACATAGACTTTTGTCTGAATGCCTCTTTAAGTCCATGTAGTCAATTTTACTTTTCACATTCATTTGAGCACTGCACTTCTATCAACCCCACTTTAGCACAGACAATATGGCTAAGATCACTGACATTCACTCCCGCACCGACAATATATGGTCGGAGGTGGTACTGAATGATCAGCAACTCCCACATGACGTTAACTCCACCTCAACGGTGGGCTGATGGGAATTGTTCAAAGCATATGTCTTTGGCAGCATTCGCTCATACACGCATCTCATGGCTTCACAGTTTCGTGGTATGGCGACACACCATCTTATAGACCTGGTCTGCTCTTGTGTGTTTTTTGTCATGATATTAGGGGTGTGAGCAGACAGGTCAGTAAATATTCCCCTTGACCCTCCACACACATTTTTGTTTTGTTAAGATATTAGTAGTCCAGGATTGTGAAAGTAATCTTAAATGTTTTCTTTCTGAAAGTTGCAAAAATAGAAAATGACGGGATTTGCTTACAAGAATTCCAAGAGTTGTAAATCGCTCTAACATGATGTGGCCATGTGGAAACATGTGGTAGAATGTGAGAAGTCTTTTATCATATGTAACATATTTTTCAAAACGATGGAGGTTTTCTTTCAGAAAGGGGCGGGCTGAAAATATTAATAGCACAACAGAGTGTACGCTGTTCATAGGACATCCTTCGACGTTATGGAAAGTAAGTTAATTTTAAGGAGTTTTGAATTCAGATTTCTTATGTTGTATGGGTTTTTTAAACACAATCATTTTGATTGTGTTTTTTTTTCCCCGCTGTTACATGATGAATACCTTCAAGTCACTGATTTTAGTGAAATTTGATACATTCTGAGAACAGCAAAAATAAACCATTTAACATGTATAATTAATTCTCTACTTTTTGTACTTATGATATACATTTAGAAATGTGAGGTAGACATGGAGAAACTGAGGCTTCGGTAAATGTCAAAGTTAATGCATACACTGCTGCACTTCTGGGTACTGTTTCATATGCTGGACTACATCTGCACTATGAGATACCTGAGCAAAGGCAACACAGGTGATGTGATTGTGAAATGAGCAAAAGAAACTCCACGTTTTTCAATTACATTACCTGTGTTTCCTAAGTTTACGAATGACATTGTGCAGATGAACTTTAGGTCTGTCTATGGACACAGAAGAGGTCTGGCCGTTGTTCAAGAGTGAAGTGGACATGTTTTACTTCATTGGTAGGCCTTCACATGTATTATCTCCTCTGTATTCTTCAACAAGCATAAATTTGATATGCAACCCTGAGTAGGCCTCACCTTAAACAAAATTTTGGAGAGATCACACCTTATCGTCATCCTGAAACAATCATTTAATCTATCACATTTAACTTATATTACTTCTTCTGCTTCATTTGTTTAATTCTTACTTTCCTGCCTTTGCTACTTCCATCATTCCTTTCTCTATTACTTAATTATTCTACTCCTTCCACTATTTTTCTCAGTCCCTCTCTTCTCATACTTCTTCACTCTTGTTCACTCACTCTGTCTCTATTAATGTCACTGTTTCTGAGTGATCACAAATTTTTTTTTACAAAAAGAACAGTAAGTATAAGGGAAGGAAACAGACAGTTATGTTACAAGAAAGACAGCCATAGGGAGTAAACAAAAGATACTGTTACTCGCAATCCACTGCTGATGATGTCATTGACCATGTCATGAATGATGTAATTTGTGACATCATCAGCAGTGGATTGCGGGTAACAGTATCTTTTGTTTACTCCCTATAGCTGTCTTTCTTTTAACATAACTGTCTGTTTCCTTCCCTTAAAATTACTGTTCTTTTTTTAAAAAATTTTTTTTTGATTCGCTCCCGGTTCGCGTACCGGAGAGCGAACCGGGAAGCGAACTAAAAGAAATAGAGGTTGGCAGAGTTCCAAATATTCTACCAATTTTTTTATAATGGGGAGGTAGTTCTGAAAAGAACTTTTTTTTTTTTGTTGTTTTAAATTTTTTTTATTATTTTTCTGAACATTTTTTTAATTTTTTTGTATTTTCTGAACATTTTCATATTTTTTTGGTTTTTTGGGGGGAGGGGGGAAACGAAAACGATTCATTGTAAAGGGCTCAACAGGAGCAACAAAAAAAAAAGAATTTATTGTTTGGGGCGTTTCGGGCAAACATGATTATCAATAGCTTTGATAATTAGAGTGATGCTACTTTCTCGGTAGCAAATGAACTGATTGCAGCGCACGCACACTTGTTTCACTTCCCCAAACTTCATTTGTATACTTGGGACCATCTCCCTCGCCTCTGGTCCCGTCACTTCCTGTACAACCGATCTTCTGGCCATCGAAGGGGGATTTTCTTGCTCGTCACGTAGCTGGGCAGCACTATAGTTGTTAGGATGCCACCTACTCATATGCCGATGCATAGTGTAGTTGCCGAAACTGTATTTTTTATCAGTCCCCCTGGAAGTCTTTCTTTACATATACGGCAAAACACGTAGCGTGCATTTACTTTCTTTTGGCCCTCGGGAAATTAAAAAAATTGCCAAATATAGTTCTCCTTCCAATTATACCTCCTGGGCTCCTCTGGCAAAAACAGTGTCTCTTCCTGCTCTTCCTCCTCTTCCTCTTCTTGTTCAATAATAACTTCAGCAGGTGGTCCTCTCTTCCTTGGATGTGGTGGAGGTGGTGGGGAAGAACCAGCTGAAGCTACTAATGAAGCCATATCTCAATGTTAATAAAGGGTCTTTCTCTCACCAAGATGAAAGTCAGAGTGAGGAAAGGAGGGGTTTTCATCATTTGGGAAAAGCAAAAGTTCTAAACCAATGAAAAGTGTTAATTTTAGATCACATGACCTAGTATTACATCATTAGGAAACCAAAAGTGAAATGAACCAATGAAAAGTGTTATTACCGAGTCACATGACCTGCTGTGTTTACGTTTTGCGCTTTGCGCCGCGTTCCGGTTCGCTTCCGGGTACGCTAACTTGGCGCGTCACATGACGTATTACGCGACAACGCAAAACGTCATGCTAACGCAACAGTTACGCAAACGGAACATTTACCGGTTCGCGGACCGAGTCGCGGCTCCAAATTGAGCTAACGGGAAGCTAACCGGTTCGCGGACCGGGAGCGAAACAAAAAAAATAATAAAAAAAAAATTGTATCAAAAACATGTAAAATATATTTTAAGATTTAAAGAAGAATACATTTTACAGCTACAGATATTAGCTTTTAAAAAACCAATAAAATTCACTGAAAAAACCATAGGTTATAGACCATATATAGTTAGGGATTAGCATTTACAAAACCTTATTTTACTCACACAAAACCATTGAAATTTCATATATAGTTAGTTGCACTAACTATATATCGCGCACCCGCGATCCACTGCTGATCATGTCACATATTACATCATTCATGACATGGTCAGTGACATCACTGATGTCATCACTGATGACATCACTGATGACATCTCAAATGACATCACTGATGACATCACTGATGACAACACCCAGTGACTGTATGTTTCTGTAAAGTTAAAATATGTCTTACATATTGAAGAATGAGTGTATGTATAAGTGTCTGGATGAAGGATTTAGTAGGTGCATGACTGACTGTATGAGTGAGTGATTAAATGTGTCTCACTGAGTGCATGGGTTAGTGACTAAACTGTCTTAATTTGTGCATCATTATGTCTGTTGTTCTGTAAACTGCTGCATGTGTTTATCAGTAGCTATATGAGTAACTATATGGGTTATTGATTGGTTGCCCAAGTATTTGTATGGGAGACTGAGTGTGTGTGTAGGTGGCTGGGAGGTGTATGACTCTGTGCATAGATGTGTGAGCAGTTGATTCACTAGATGTATGGGTTCAAAAGTGCATGTGGAAACAGCTGTATGGGCCGTTGACTGTGTGCATGAGTGTATTGGTGAGTGAATGGATATCTCAGTGCTACATGTCAAAGTAAGTACATATGTAAAACACAGTACATGTGAGAGTTGACATATATAAAAATCTGTGCATAAGAGCCAGTGAATGTGTGAGTGGCTGTATGGATCATTGTGAACTTGTATCAGGGATTGTATAAGAGAGTAAATATGTGTTAGTATATGTTTGAAGTCATGCACCTACTAAATCCTTCATCCAGACACTTATACATCCACTCATTCTTCAATATGTAAGACATATTTTAACTTTACAGAAACATACAGTCACTGGGTGTTGTCATCAGTGATGTCATCAGTGATGTCATTTGAGATGTCATCAGTGATGTCACTGACCATGTCATGAATGATGTAATATGTGACATCATCAGCAGTGGATTGTGGGTGCGCGATATATAGTTAGTGCAACTAACTATATATGCGAATTTCAATGGTTTTGTGCGAGTAAATTAAGGTTTTGTAAATGCTAATCCCTAACTATATATGGTCTATAACCTATGGTTTTTTTCAGTGAATTTTCAAGGTTTTGTAAATGCTAATTCCTAACTATATATGGTCTATAACCTATGGTTTTTTCAGTGAATTTCAATGGTTTTTTAATAGCAAATATCAAAAGCTGTAAAATGTCAAGTACGTGGTAGGTAAAAACATTTTCGTATTTATGCACGCTGATGTGCTTTGAACGCTGCCCTCCTCCCCCCCCCCTCCTCTTTTCTTTTAGGAGTATTCTCTCTTTGCAGATAGTGAAGGGTAGGTAACGCAAGCCTTTGCCCCCGTTGTAACCCGTCGTGCCTGCTTCCCTCTCCATTTGATTGATTGTTATCCAAGCATTTACTGTTTTAGAATTGGTTCTCTTTGGTTCATTCTCTATTTACAAACAAGCACAGAGTCGCAATACTCTGTTTAGTCTTTGCAGATAGTGAAAAATCGTTTAAAAAAGCAAAAGGAATCGAGCAAAATCAGTAGGCCACTAATGGGATCTCTTTTTGACCTCGCTAAAATAGAAACATTAGGAACAACCCCTCATGAGAAATACGAAACTAGTGAGATGAACTGAGCTCGACACCATGATGGCTGCAAGACAGCTCGGCTCCGCCGCCCACCCCGCCCAAAATAACGACAAACCCTATGCAAATATTATAAATATATACAACACACCAGCAAAGTAACAGGGTAAAACGTTTTATTAAATAACTATTTACATGGCAGCCTGCTGCAACATCCATCACTGTTCCTGTCGAGGTAGCATAGCTGGCGGCCTAGGAGTGGAGGACCGTTGTGCAAATTGCCCTGGGACGACACCATGCGCCAAGACTCGTCTCCAGTACATGCAGAGCTGATGTCCGACAAGTTGTGTGTGAGGATGCCTTGCTGATGCCGCCACCCCCACCACCACCTTTTTGTTGCCTGATCCGGCTAGCTCAATCGATCGAGCATGAGACTCATGCACTCTGATCTCCTTGGCCTCAGTCAAGCATCAATAGTAAGATTTTCATACGTGAGTGTAGGTTCATGGTTTTCCATCCACAGACTAAAAGCCTGGAGTGGGAGTGAAAGAACCATAACTAGGTAAGAAGGAAGGCAGACGCTGTGGGAAGGACTCTGGATATGGTATGTTCCTTGGTCCCTGAGTTGCTTCGATGTCACTGCCTTGCACAATTGGCATAAGTCCTGGATGTTGGGTGCCATAGTTGAGAGTTCTGAGCAGCGCTTGTAACACTGTCTGAAGCTTATTTGCACCTGCTGCAGCTTCACTATTCTCAAAGTAAGTGGGGGCTGTTTGTGGACCTTACTGCATTGGAAAACAATGTGATGCGGTGCCTCCCTGAACCGCTTGACAGAGGCCCCCGAGGAGCGGTGTGATGGTGTGGACTCGGAGGGGGCGCTTGGCTCCGACCCCCTCCCCAAGTCTTGTTGCCCTGGTGTGGCCTGAGATCGCCCCCGACATAGGCGGCCGGCTCCCGGGGTCAAGCGGAACTTTTTGCCTTTTGGTGACTCTTCCATTCTGAACATTGTCCCACAATCCGTTTGACCTGAAGACACGTCCTGCGGTGCCCTAGTCTGACCATCTCATATTCTTGCGCCAGGAGACGGCGTGGGATGCACTAGAAGGGAGAGGCGGCGCGAACGAGCCTCCCCCACCTCCCCAGGTGGAGGTTTTTCAGGTACACCCCAGCGCTTCACGCAACCAGCTGAGTTGCGCCCTCTCTTGCTGCTACAGCGTCTCGCCCACCATCCACTTGAATTGCGCCCACTCTTGCGGTGCAGCGATAGGCGGCTGCAACAGGACTCTCAAAATGGCGGCCGACTCTTCGGATTTAGGCCTGGTCCACTAAAATGGCCCTGGGACACCTTGGAACTCGGACGCTTGATTGCTAGGGCATGGACCCCATTCCCAAAAGCGTCCCCTCAGCCTTGAAGATTCTACAAAAGTCACCGGGGCCCCCGACTCCCGCAGACTTCCGGTGGCGAGCGACTGCCATGATTGCTCGCGGAATAGCCACGACGTAGCCACGGGGTGCTCTCATGCTGACGCCAGCTTCAATCTGAAACATCCAGAAACACTGTAGATTACCAATTCGATCAGTTCCGGTGGAGCCCCAACGTGACCCGGTAGAGAAGAACTTGCCCTCCCCTCTTTGACTGAAGGTTCTTGTTGCCTGTCCCTTCTGTTGTCATTTAACAGAACTTTTTGGACTACTGAAAGGGGTTGTGTTCCGACCGCTGGTTGGTGGAGACATTTTGACTATATTCTGGACCTGCATTGTCGCGTAATGCGTCATATGACGTGCCGCGTTAGCGCACCCGGAAGTGCTCCGGTGCGCGAGGCGCAGCTTCCCGGAAGCGATCCAGAGCGCGGCGCGCAGCGCATAACGTAAGCATAACAGGTCATGTGACTTGTTAATAAAACTTTTCATTGGTTCATTTTACTTTTGTTATTCTAATGATGAAAGGCTTGGTCATATGAAAAGGGCGTTTCTTCGTCCCATGAGGGAGCCGTTGAAGAAAAGAGACTCGGACTGCTGTCTTAGTTGCTGATAGGCATGAATATCAGATTCTTATCGATCACTTTATGTTGCAGGAGTAGAAAACACAACAGCCCTTCACCATTTATCTTTACTGCGTTCCTGCGTGTTATACCTTTTAACCGTCATGTAATTGGACTCCTTTATTTCACTTGCCTTTTACTGATTCCAAAACAGTGGCTATTATTCAAAACTTTACCAATGTAGGTACTACTACCATGTTTTGTTTTAAAAACCTTTATTGTGAAAATGTCAGTATACAAATACGGGCCTATAACCACGTGGGCCGGCCACGGAGCAAACTGGAATCGTATATGATGAGGGAACATTTACACTGTAGAAGAACGTAAAGGGCGACCCATTAGGTTGCAAGAACTAAGGTGTCTAACATTTGCGGAATCGGTGGACGTACATTTTATAATTAAAGTACGACAGGGCCAGTTACAATAAAATTATCTAGATATACATTTGCGGGCAAGTACCATAGGTGA
Source organism: Lissotriton vulgaris (assembly GCF_964263255.1). Lineage (NCBI taxonomy): Eukaryota > Metazoa > Chordata > Amphibia > Caudata > Salamandridae > Lissotriton > Lissotriton vulgaris. Next base: position 889,107,103 of record NC_141694.1, read on the forward strand.
CGTTAATTTGAACTTTCAATAGTACAGTAATCAATAACACATCAGAACTTAATATCAATAGGGATGTCCAAATGTTCAATCAATTCTCGTCCCCGCCCGCCATGTGCTTCAAAACTGCATACGTATCTCGTGATATCAAGGTTGGGCAACCAGTACACAACAAGGAGTTACGAGTCCCATTTATACCGGCGCCATTTTGGGCGAGGCCGGACAGGTCCAGGATATAGTCAAAATGTCTCCACCAACCAGCGGTCGGACCAGAACCCTTTTCGGCAGTCCAAAAAGGTTCCGTTAAGTGACAACAGAGGAAATAGTCAACAAGAACAATCAGTCAAAAGAGGGGACGGTTTCGTAAATGGGGCCCATGCCCTAGCAGGCAAGCGTCCGAGTTCCAAGGTGTCCTAGAGCCATTTTAGTGGTCCAGGCCCAAATCCAAAGAGCTGGCCACCATTTTGAGAGTCCTGTTGCAGCCGGCTATCGCTGCACCACAAGAGTAGCCGCAATTCAGCTAGATAGCGGGTGAGTCACTGTACCGCAAAAGCGGGCGGAACTCAGCTGAAAGGCGAATGAAACGCTAAAAGGCGCCCCACTGCAGATGAGGTGCCTCCACCTGGGGAGGAGGGAGAGGCCCGTTTGCGCTGCCTCCCCCCCCCCCCCGGGCACCCCACGCCGTCTTTCGGTGCAGCATTGTAGGATGGCCACACCATTGAAACTTGCTGGACACCACCTCTGTGCCATCCGGATCTCGGCGCGTTCGAGTCACTGTACCGCAAGAGCAGGAGAAACTCAGCTGGATGGCGGGCGAGACACTGTACCGCAAGAGCGGGCGAAACTCAGCTGGATGGAGAGCGAGGCACTGTGCTGCAAGAGCGGGCAGAACTCTGCAGGAAGTCAAGTGAAACGCTAAGAGGCGCCCCACTGCAGATGAGGTGCCTTCATCTGGGGAGGCGGAAGAGGTCCGTTTACGCCGCCTCTCCCCCCCCCCCCCCGGGCACCCCACGCCGTCTTTCGGCGCAGCATTGTAGGATGGCCACACCAGTGAAACTTGCTGGACACCACCTCGGTGCCATCCGGATCTCGGCGCGTTGTGCTGCCTTCGGTGTACTGTAGCAGGAAGACTAACCGCAACTCAGCTGGACACGCCGTCTTTCGGCGCAACATTGTAGGATGGCCACACCAGTGAAACTTGCTGGACACCACCTCGGTGCCATCCGGATCTCGGCGCGTTGTGCTGCCTTCGGCGTACTGTAGCAGCAAGACTAACTGCAACTCAGCTGGACACGCCGTCTTTCGGCGCAGCATTGTAGGATGGCCACACCAGTGCGGCAACTTGCTGGACACCACCTCGGTGCCATCCGGATCTCGGCACGTTGTGCTGCCTTCGGCCTATTCGCACATCGGTCCGCTACTGATGCCGCCTCACAGGCCAACGGATTTTGTAGGCTTTTTATAGCCCAAAGCCGCATAACAGGTCATGTGACTTGTTTATAAAACTTTTCATTGGTTCATTTTACTTTTGGTTTCCTAATAATGAAATGCTTGATCATATGACCTAAAAATAACACTTTTCATTGGATTAAAACATTTTTTTTTCCCAAACGATGAAAGCCCCACCTTTTTTTTTCTCACTCGGCAATCCAAAAAGGTTCCGTTAGATAACAACAGAGGGGACAGGCAACAAGAACCATCACTCAAAAAAGGGGAGGGCAAGTTCTTCCCTACCGGGTCACATTGGGGCTCCACCGGAACTCATCGAATTGATAGTCTACAGTGTTTCTGGATGTTTCAGACTGAAGCTGGCGTCAGCATGAGAGCACCACCATCTCGTAGCTCCGTCGTGGCCATTCCGCAAGCAATCATGGCAGCCGCTCCCCACCGGAAGCCTGCGGGAGTCGGGGGCTCCAAAGACTTTTGTAGAATCTTCAAGGCTGAGGGGACGCTTTCGAGAATGGGGCCCAAGCCCTAGCAGACAAGCGTCCGAGTTCCAAGGTGTCCCAGGGCCATTTTAGTTGACCAGGCCCAAATCCGAAGAGCCGGCCGCCATTTTAAGAGTCCTGTGGCAGCCGCCTATCGCTGCACCGCAAGAGTGGGCGCAATTCAACTAGATGGTGAGCGAGACGCTGTAGCCGCAAGAGCGAGCGGTAAACAGCTGAATGGCGGATGAGGCACAGTGCAGCAAAAGCGGGCGGAAAAACGCTGAATGGCAAGTGAAACGCTAAAGGGGCGCCCCACTACAGCAGACGAGTCTCCACCTGGGGAGGCCCGTTCACGCCGTCTCCCCCCCCCCCGGGGAGCCCCACGCCGTTTTTCGGAGCAGCATTGTAGGATGCCAAAACCAGTGCGGCAAGTAAAGAACATCACCTGGGTGCCGTCCAGATCTCAGCGCGTTGTGCTGCCTTCGGACTATTTGCACAACAGACCGCTACTGACGAGGCACAGTGCAGCAAAAGCGGGCGGAAAAACCGCTGAATGGCAAGTGAAACGCTAAAGGGGCGCCCCACTACAGCAGACGAGCCTCCACCTGGGGAGGCCCGTTCACGCCGTCTCCCCCCCCCCCCCGGGGAGCCCCACGCCGTTTTTCGGAGCAGCATTGTAGGATACCAAAACCAGTGCGGCAAGTAAAGGACATCACCTGGGTGCCGTCCAGAACTCAGCACGTTGTGCTGCCTTCGGACTATTCGCACAACAGACCGCTACTGACCATTGTTGCTTCTGTTTAAAAAAAAATGTTTTAACGTGTTTACTGTTTTTGGTTTGTTGTATATATTTATAAGTTATTAAAGTGTTATAATCCTACTACTTTGTTGGAGTGCTATATATTTTTAATGTGACATATAATTGTAAAGACTTTGATGTACAAAAAGGCATCCCTGGAATCTTCCGCTTCAGGCTCGGTCCCACACACCCTCACAGTGAGAATCCCCTCCCCAATCACAATACAGGATCGTTATCAGATAGTAGGAACGCGTGTGGTGTGACGGATCTCATCGGGTGGGGGCCTTGATCTTCTGTAACTCCTTTGAAGAGGGGTGATTCTTTACAGTTGAGGCCATAAACTACATCCGCAGGGCTAGGTGATAGCCTGGGACCGGCCTCGACAATCAGACACATAGGAAGAGGAGTGTCAGAGGGTGCGGTAGTGAATAGGGTGAAAGGGAGGTGTCGGGCGGGCACAGGGTGTGATTCTCAGGGAAGAGCAGCGCAGATGGGGGGAGGTTTATGGCCCATGCATAAGACAGAGAGCGGGGGTGACCAGTGCGTGGGGGAGATGCTTCCGAGGGTGGGGAGCCATGCTGAGGATCGGCGGCGTGCAGAGAGTGGGTCTGGTCAAGGCATCTAAAATGGCTGCCGTGCACGACAAAAGTGTGGCATTGGAAAAAAAGCAAGATGGCGCAGACAATGTTTATCAATACGAATTAATTTATAACAATTATTTTTAACAATATATTTACTCGCAGTGTCAAAATGGCGGTCAACACTTCCTGATTTCCTTCGAATCGAACGTTAACAGACGACACGATCGGCGGCGTGCAGAGAGTGGGTCTGGTCAAGGCATCTAAAATGGCTGCCGTGCACGACAAAAGTGTGCCATTGGAAAAAAAAGCAAGATAGCGCAGACAATGTTTATCAATACGGATTAATTTATAACAATTATTTTCAACAATATATTTACTCGCAGTGTCAAAATGGCGGTCAACACTTCCTGATTTCCTTCAAATCGAACGTTAACAGACGTCACGCAGCAAAAAAAGAAAAAAAAAAAAAACGCTCACGCGCAGCCGCTGGAAGACAAGTATCAACATATATGAGCATCCTCCGCCACCCTCAGAAAACATAGGGGGTCAGGATACGTCTCCCGTACCCCCTTATACCCATTTCTCACATTGTTTTTCCTCCATCTTGTAATTTAATTAAATCGAAACACAAAATGGCGAATTCCCGTTTCGCGTCCCGGTTCACTACCCGGTTCGCGAACCGGAAAGCGCTTCTACCGCAAAAAATCAATATTTTTTTATTTGCCCCACGGGACCCTTTAATAACCCCAACATCATTCCTAGGGGGTCAAGCAGGGTCTACCTTGCCCCCTTTCATTAAATTCCCCCTTCGTTTTTCTCCTCCTCTTGTCTCTCGATCCTACCGAGAGACAAGATGGCGGCCGCTCCGGACTGTTTAGAATGTTGACAGACACCAGAGAGCCAATCAGCTTCGCTACGCAAAGTTCCGTTACGCGAAAAGTTCGCGAACCGGAGCGCTATCCGGGACGCTGTCACAGATATATCTGTTTTTTAAAACGTTAATTTCTCAAAATCCACTGGAGCACATATATTGAGACCCAGCAAAGGCACATCGAGCTAACAGTCCCTACAATTTTGCCAAGTTTCGTGCAAATCCATTCAGCCGTTCGAGCTAAAAGTGAGGCCAAACGCCCTATGGAAAACTCAATGTTAAAAACGTGTTTTGGGACCCCCCTTTTTTCTCGGCCCCCCCTTGACGAAACACCCCCAAATTTTCAGGGGGCTGCTCAGAAACAAAATGTGCAATTTTCCTGAAAATGTCAGCCGATTCCGTCCACAAACGCCAAAGTTATTAGACATAGAATTTTCAAAAGTCCCATAGAGAAAAAATCCTAACTATATATACCTACTGGCGACCGCCAGTAGGTAATATATATATATATATATATATATATATATATATATATATATATATATATATATATATTTATTACCTACTGGCGATAGCCAGTAGGTATATATAGTTAGGATTTTTTCTCTATGGAACTTTTGAAAATTCTATGTCTAATAACTTTGGCGTTTGTGGACGGAATCGGCTGAAATTTTCAGGAAAATGGCACATTTTGTTTCTGAGCAGCCCCTGAAAATTTGGGGGGGGGTCGTCAAGGGGGGGCCGAGAAAAAAGGGGGGTCCCAAAACGCGTTTTTCCCATGTTAATTTCCATAGGGCGGTTGGCCTCACTTTTAGCCCGAACGGCTGAATGGATTTCCACCAAACTTGGCAAAATTGTAGGGACTGTTAGCCCGATGTGCCTTTGCTGGGTCTCAATATATGTGCTCCAGTGGTTTTTGAGAAATTAACGTTTAAAACAAGATATATATCTGTAACAGCGCTCCGGGCAGCGCTCCGGTTCGCGTACTTTTCGCGTACTTTTCGCGTACTTTTCGCGTAACGGAACTTTGCGATGCGAAGCTGATTGGCTCTCCGGTGTCTGTCAACATTCTAAACAGTCCGGAGCGGCCGCCATCTTGTCTCTCGGTAGGATCGAGAGACAAGAGGAGGCCAAAACAAAGGGGGAAATGAAGGAAAGGGGGCAAGGTAGACCCCTTCTGACCCCCTAGGATTGATGAGGGGGATATTATAGAGCCACGCGGGGCCCAAAAAAAAAAAAATCCGATTTTTTCGCCGTAGAGGCGCGCCCCGGTACGCGAACCGGGCAGCTAACCGGGCAGCTAACCGGGCAGCTAACCGGGAAGCTAACCGGCAGTGTAACGGGAGTCTGAGGAGTAGCTGATTGGCTGTCAACAGTCCGGAGCGGCCGCCATCTTGTCTCTATATAGTTAGGATTTTTTCTCTATGGAACTTTTGAAAATTCTATGTCTAATAACTTTGGCGTTTGTGGACGGAATTGGCTGAAATTTTCAGGAAAATGGCACATTTTGTTTCTGAGCAGCCCCTGAAAATTTGGGGGGGGGGGTCGTCAAGGGGGGGCCGAGAAAAAAGGGGGGTCCCAAAACGCATTTTTAACATTGAGTTTTCCATAGGGCGGTTGGCCTCACTTTTAGCTCGAACGGCTGAATGGATTTGCACGAAACTTGGCAAAATTGTAGGGACTGTTAGCCCGATGTGCCTTTGCTAGGTCTCAATATATGTGCTTCAGTGGATTTTGAGAAATTAACGTTTCAAATAAGATATATATCTGTAACAGCGCTCCGGGCAGCGCTCCGGTTCGCGTACTTTTCGCGTAACGGAACTTTGCGATACGAAGCTGATTGGCTCTCCGATGTCTGTAAACATTCTAAACAGTCCGGAGCGGCCGCCATCTTGTCTCTCGGTAGGATCGAGAGACAAGAGGATGCCAAAACAAAGGGGGAAATGAAGGAAAGGGGGCAAGGTAGACCCCTTCTGACCCCCTAGGATTGATGAGGGGGATATTATAGAGCCACGCGGGGCCCCAAAAAAAAAATCCGATTTTTTCGCCGTAGAGGCGCGCCCTGGTACGCAAACCGGGCAGCTAACCGGGCAGCTAACCGGGAAGCTAACCGGCAGTGTAACGGGAGTCTGAGGAGTAGCTGATTGGCTGTCAACATTGTAAACATTCCGGAGCGGCCGCCATCTTGTCTCTCGGTAGGATCGAGAGACAAGAGGAGGCCAAAACAAAGGGGGAAATGAAGGAAAGAGGGCAAGGTAGACCCCTTCTGACCGCCTAGGATTGATGAGGGGGATATTATAAAGCCACGCGGGGCCAAAAAAAAAAAAAAAAAAAAATCAGATTTTTTCGCCGCAGAGACGCGTCTTGGTACGCGAACCGGGCAGCTAACCGGGAAGCTAACCGGCAGTGTAACGGGAGTCTGAGGAGAAGCTGATTGGCTGTTATCATTGTAAACAGTCTGGAGCGGCCGCCATCTTGTCTCTCTGTGGGATCGAGAGACAAGAGGTGGAAAAAAAAAAAGGTGTAAATGAATGAAAGGGGTAAGGCAGACCCCTCCTGAACCCCTAGGATTGATGAGGGGGCTATTAAAGTTCCCTGCGGGGCAAAAGAAAAAAAAATTGCGATTTTTCGTGGTAAAGGTGCTTCCTGGTACGTTAACTGGGCAGCTAACCGGCAGCGTAACGGGAGTCCGACATATTGTGTTTTTTGAACGTTTGTGATATGTGCACGTGTGGATTTTAATTTAATTTAATTTAAAGGAGTTTGTAGAGCGCCTGGTGACGCCTCCCGGCGTGTCCCCGCGCTGTGGAGAGAGTGTGAAATAGTGAAGAGGAAACCAATCACATCAGCATTTTGTCTAATTAAGGTTAAAAAAATATATATATATCTTTAAGCGTGTTCTGGCGCTCTTACGTTTTGGGTTTGGTTTGCGCTGCAGAGACGATACGTCACTGTTATGCGATGCATCATGAGGCGTCTCACGGGCTACGTGATACGTCACTTAATAAAGAATATATTTTACAGCTATAGATATTAGCTTTTAAAAAACCAATGAAATTCACAGAAAAAACCATAGGTTATAGACCATATATAGTTAGGAATTTGCATTTACAAAACCTTGAAAATTCACTGAAAAAACCATAGGTTATCCATACTAATAATATAAAGAGAGAGCCCAAACCTTTGAGGCGGGTAATCTCAGGAACCACAGCACCAATCACAACACCCAATACAGCGTTGGAAAGGGCAGTTGCAGCAGAAGGACATAGGCTATACAGACGCCCACCATATACATTTAAAAGGTAAAAGAACCGTGCCAGCAAAGTAGTCCCTTGTGGGCGTGTCTGCGTTGTGCTGTGGGCGTGTGCTGTGGGCGTGTGCTGGGGGCGTGACAAACACTGGGGGCGTGTGGTACGTTCCACCCTTCATGCCATGTCTCATATTATGTGCTAATCCCACCCTGCTCCCTTTAAATACCCCTGCACCCCATGATCATAACCCACCTTTACTCCTTAAAATACCCCAACACCCTTAAACACTAACCCATCTTAACCCTATAAATATACCCTGTACCCCAAAACCCAAACCTATCCCTAAACCCTAAAAATACCCCTATACCCCAAAACCCAAACCTAGCCCTGAACCCTATAAATACCCCTGTACCTCAAAACCCAAACCTACCCCTGAACCCTAAAAATACCCCTGTACCCCAACACCCAAACCTAGCCCTGAACCCTAAAATACCCCTGTACCCCAAAACACAAACCTAGCCCTGAACCCTAAAAATACCCCTGTACCCCAAAACCCAAACCTACCCCTGAACCCTAAAAATACCCCTGTACCCCAAAACCCAAACCTAGCCCTGAACCCTAAAAATACCCCTGTACCCCAAAACCCAAACTTAGCCCTGAACCCTTAAAATACCCCTGTACCCCAAAACCCAAACTTACCCCTGAACCCTAAAAGTACCCCTATACCCCAAAACCCTAAACTATATCTGAACCCTTAAAATACCCCTGTACCCCCAAACCCAAACCTACCCCTGAACCCTAAAAATACCCCTGTACCCCAAAACCCAAACCTTGCCCTGAACCCTAAAAATACCACTGTACCCCAAAACCACCCCTGAACCCTAAAATACCCCTGTACCCCAAAACACAAACCTAGCCCTGAACCCTTAAAATACCCCTGTACCCCAAAACTCAAACCTACCCCTGAACCCAAAAAATACCCCTGTACCCCAAAACCCAAACCTAGCCCTGAACTCTAAAAATACCCCTGTACCCCAAAACCCAAACCTACCCCTGAACCCTAAACTACCTCTGTACCCCTAAACCCAAACCTAGCCCTGAACCCTAAAAATACCCCTGTACCCCAAAACCGAAACCTAGCCCTGAACCCTTAAAATACCCCTGTACCCCAAAACCCAAACCTACCCCTGAACCCTAAAAATACCCCTTTACCCCAAATCCCAAATCTAGCCCTGAACCCTAAAAATACCCCTGTACCCCAAAACCCATACCTATCGCTAAACCCTAAAACTACCCCTGTACCCCATAACCCAAAACTATATCTGAACCCTTAAAACACCCCAAAACATATACCTCAGTACCCCAAAACATATACCCCTATACCCATACTTACCTTATCCAAACATTAAAAAAAACATGCTTTTACCATTCATGCATTTACAACGAATTTCGTTGTAAATGTATGCGTAGTAAAAGCATATAAAATGTAATGCCATGCGTTATAATGGCATTGCGGAGTCATGGTACTTTCGTGATGAAAGTATGCGGAGTGATGGTATGCGGAAAGAAAGTTGCAGAATAATCGGTGTTTACCCTCCCCCGGTAAGTACATTGGTGGCACGGAGGCCCACATCTCCAGCAACATACTCATATTTTTTCACCACCCATTTGAAAAATGCACAGGTCTCTCTCATTGATGTCCAGCACCAACATACACTTTTAGACACACCTACCGCCACAAGTTCTAGAATTGCGAACTTTAGAGCTGGGGAGCTACGTTCGAATCTCTGCATCAGCTCAACATCCAGTGATTCCAGGCAAATCGCTTTGTCTCCCCGTGCCTACCACAAATGAATGTGTTCTTCTGTAATGTAAATTGTGCTCATGCCATGTTGTCGAGTTTGCGCTATATAATATTGCAAAGAAATATAAAGTAGGGAAAGTCGAGTTCACACACTACTGAACGCGCACTCTTAAGTGCATCAGCAGTGCACTGTGAATCGGAGCGTTTCACAGGCCTGTCACAGATAAGAAATGCTATCAAAACGAAATCCTACAAAACAATATACTACTGGCTGGCAGCAATTATTACCCCGACAACGTCGGCACGGGCTGCTATCAACAATGAAATCATAAACCAAGGACTTATAGAAATTGAAGACTCACTGTATCTATTAAGCGAGAAGTCCTTACAAGATTTCAGCCTGCCGCCAGCGGTCCGAACTAACCTAACTGGATACCACAATATCGCTACCGCACACAATATTCCAGAGCTAAATAACTACCTTGCTCAACACTTGCCTAACTTAGTTCCCGATCAACAACTTGCTTACAACACCATAGTTGATAGTGTTGAAAAGAAGCAAGGCAAACTACTGTTCGTAGACGCCTCCGGTGGCACAGGAAAGACTTACCTAATCAACCTCATACTTGCCAAAGTTCGATCTTCTGGGAATTTGGCTCTAGCTGTTGCTTCATCTGGAATAGCTGCCACTTTGCTAACAGCTGGGAAGACAGCACATTCTACCTTTGAACTGCCTCTAACAGTTTCCCTTGAAAGGGATTCAATATGCTCTATTTGGAAAAACGGACCTTTGGGGACACTGCTTCAAAATGTGTCTCTTATCATGTGGGACGAATGTACAATGATACTAAAACCATTGCTGCCTAGCCTTTTTTTACCCGGACAACGTCGGGACGGGCCGCTAGTAGACCATATATAGTTAGGGATTAGCATTTAAAAAACCTTATTTTATTTGCACAAAACCATTGAAATTCCATATATAGTTAGTTGCACTAACTATATATCGCGGACCCGCAATCCACTGCTAATGATGTCACATATTACATCATTCATGACATGGTCAGTGACATCACTGATAACATCACTGATGACATCTCAAATGACATCACTGATGACATCACTGATGACATCTCAAATGACATCACTGATGACATCACTGACATCTCATTTGACATTACTGATTACATCACTGATGATATCATTTATGTGATAATACATCTTCAGACTCTAATATAACCTTAGATACACTCAGTGTAAACAGGCACTCACAGACTGTCACACATCCATGGAGTTACTCACACACCTAGTCAGTCATGCAAAGAATCAATCACATCTCCATTTCCTCAACTATACAGTTATACACACCTTACTTATTCAAATATATACTAACACATATTTACTCTCTTATACAATCCTTGATACAAGTTCACAATGATTCATACAGCCACTCTCACATTCACTGGCTCTTATGTTCAGTTATTTATATATGTCAACTCTCACATGGAGTGTGTTTTACATATGTACTTACTTTGACATGTAGCACTGAGATATCCATTCACTCACCAATATACTCATGCACACAGTCAACTGTCCATACAGCTGTTTCTACATGCACTTTTGAACCCATACACCTAGGGAATCAACTGCTCACACATCTATGCACAGATTTATACACCTCCCAGCCACCCACACACATACTCAGTCTCCCATACAAATACTTGGGCAACCATTCAATAATTCATATAGTTTCTGATATAGCTACTGATTTAAACATGCAGCAGTTTACAGAACAACATAAATAAGAATTGCCAAATTAAGACACTTTAATCACTAACCCATGCACTCAGTGAGACACCTTTAATCATTCTCTCATACAGTCAGTCATGCACCTACTAAATCCTTCATCCAGACACTTATACATCCACTCATTCTTCAATATGTAAGACATATTTTAACTTTACAGAAACATACAGTCACTGGGTGTTGTCATCAGTGATGTCATCAGTGATGTCATTTGAGATGTCATCAGTGATGTTATCAGTGATGTCACTGACCATGTCATGAATGATGTAATATGTGACATCATTAGCAGTGGATTGCGGGTCCGCGATATATAGTTAGTGCAACTAACTATATATGGAATTTCAATGGTTTTGTGCAAATAAAATAAGGTTTTTTAAATGCTAATCCCTAACTATATATGGTCTATAACCTATGGTTTTTTCAGTGAATTTTCAAGGTTTTGTAAATGCAAATTCCTAACTATATATGGTCTATAACCTATGGTTTTTTCTGTGAATATTTATATATATATATATATATATATATATATATATATATATATATCTATATATATATAGCAAAAACTCCCACCCACGCAAGAAAGGACAGAGGCCAGAGGGAATTCCAGGGAAAAAGCCAGCTTTAATCAGCAGATAACAGCAATGTTTGGCGAATGCATTTCGGCGTAGACCTTCTTCAGCCCTGCATTGCATGTTTAGCCTCAGCAAATTGTCCTGATACTGCCTCTCCCAAAGTACTGATCTGGGCGCTCCTCCCCCAAGCTCATCGAGCTCACCTGTTGATTGCCGCTTGAATGGACGGACTTCAACTCCCAGAATGCCACGCATCAGTGTCTCTGGGTCGGCGGTGTGGGGGAAGCCGATTGTGTGGCAGGAGACTTGTCGGGATGAAGTAGGTAGGTGGTGGGGCTGTACAACGAAATTCACCGATGTCCAAAAGCCTCTCCCTGGGTCCCTCGTCCCGCTGCTGCCCTAGAAACCAAGTCGGCAATGTAGGCAGGGACAGCTGTAGTCCACAGCGTCCAGTGGAGGTAGAATACCTCACTCCACCCGTGCTTTCCTGAACTCAAAGGCGGACTCTGGATCTCTCGGTACCCCGAGCAGTAGACGCAGCTGTAAACAGCGCAGGTGTGCCAGTTAACGTCCAGGTCGCTTGTGTAGCAGGGCCTGAATGCTCCTCTGGCTGGAGCATAGTACATAGCAAAAATTCCTATCCACGCAAGAAAGGACAGAGGCCACAGGGAATTCCAGGGAAAAAGCCAGCTTTAATCAGCAGATAACAGCAATGTTTGGCGAATGCATTTTGGCGTAGACCTTCTTCAGCGCCCTGCATTGCGTGTTCAGCCTCAGCAAATTGTCCTGATACTGCCTCTCCCAAAGTACTGGTCTGGACGCTCCTCCCCCAAGCTCATCGAGCTCACCTGTTGATTGCCGCTTGAATGGACGGACTTCAACTCCCAGAATGCCACGCATCAGTGTCTCTGGGTCGGCGGTGTGGGGGAAGCCGATTGTGTGGCAGGAGACTTGTCCGCATGAAGCAGGTAGTTAGTATATATATTTATGTGTTAGATTTGGGGGTCTCTAGTTGGCACAGGTAGGTACTTGTGACAAATAGGGACCCTCTCCTCTAGTCAGGATAAGGGGGATTACACTCCTAAAATAACCCCTGCTAACCCTCTAGGTTGCGTGGCGCGAGCAGTCAAGGCATATTTCAGAGGCGTTGTAAGTTAAGCAGTTGTGACCACATACAGTAACCCAGCGCAAACACTACTAATGGACACCACACTATGATTACTTTAAGATGGTAGATTTAAGCTTAGTTCAGTTCTTAGATGTGACACTCTGCGTCAATGTACCTTAAGTTGCGTTGCGCTTCCATGACAAGCAATGTCGCAGCGATGGGAAATGCGGCAAATTTCAGATACAAAGAAATAAAGACGCAAGGATCTTCCAGATGCGGCACGCTTCTCAGGGATGCGAGAAGTCCTCGGTTCGATGCATGGACTCCAGCTGCGACACCCTTAGGATGCGACAGCAACAGCTCCAGCGGCGACGCTCAATGCAACAACTACAGAGGCGACATCCAAGATACGACGGCAGCAGCTCCGACCGCGGCGTGCTTCTCGGGGATGCGAGTTGCTCTTGATCGATGCGGTGCAGTGCGACAGTTCTAGCGGCGACACCCTCCTTCGGAGTTGCGACGGCAGGCACAGCGACGGCGACAAGCTCCGAGCTCGTTGTGAGATTCTTCTCCTGATGCGGTGCAGTGTGACAACTACAGCGGCGACACCCTCCTTCATAGTTGCAACGGCAGCAGGAGTGATGGCGAAACGCTTCCTCTTCGTTGCAGGGCAGAGATATCAGCCGCTCCCCAGGGGTGGAGCCAGCTTTGTGGAAGGCAGGCACAGCCCTATTCAAAGTTCAGGTGCAACTCCTCCCTCCCATCTAGATGCAGTACGCTCTATTCACCACCGGGTGACTCAGCCTGTCTCCTGGAATTCCCCAGCCCTGTCACTCACAAAACCAGACATAGGAATACACAACCTAGCAGAGGCAGGTTTGAATGGTTAGACAAGCAAATACCTACTTTCTAAAAGTGGTATTTGCAAACACAGCATATTAAAACCAACTTCACTAAAAGATGTATTTTATTATTCTGAGTTCAGACATACTAAACTCGAATTTCTACTATGTTCTCTGAGACAGCTAGGAATATAAAATGTAATAACTCTAACAGCCCATTCTGGCCTATGTAGAACAGGTAGCCTTGCAATAGTGAAAAACGAAAATGGGTGTAATTCACTATTAGGACATGCCACATCAGGGCTTGTCCTACCTTTTACTTACAATGCACCCTGCCCTTGGGCCTACCATAGGGGGGACTGATATGAAGAAAAGGAAAGGTTTAGGGTCTGGGAAGTGGGTGCACTTGCCCAGTCAGCATGACAGTACCAGACTGCACACAGGCTCTGCAATGGCAGACCTTAGACACATTTTACAAGGCTGCTTCTGTGGGTGGCACACTCAGTGCTGCAGGCCCACCAGCAGCATTTGGATTACACACCCTGGGTACACTCAGTGCACTGTACTAGGGTCTGACAAGTAAACCAAATAGCAAAACATGGAACCACTGATTCATACATCAATTTACAATAGGGAGCACTTGCCCCCACACCATGCTCTGAAGCGTCTCTTTGAATGATAAACTTTCTTGAGGAGTTGGGTGCCAGGAGCTCGGGCGCCGTGCACATGGCAGCTTATAGGGCCTCGAAAGCTTTCTGACAGGTGTCAGTCCAGATCACCTTCTTGGCCTGCTTCCTGGAAGTCAGCTCTGTCAAGGGTGCAACAATGTTGCCATACCCCTTGACAAACCTCCTGTAATACCCTGTGAGACCTGAGAAGGTTCTCACCTCTGACTGGGTTTTGGGTGGCTCCCAAGCCAGGATGGTTTCAATCTTGGGTTGTAGGGGCGCCGCCTGGCCGCTCCCAACCTGTTGTCCCAAGTACACCAGAAAAACCTGCCCGATCTGGCACTTACTTGCCTTGATCGTGAGGTCTGCTTTCCGCAGCACCATCAACACTTCCCAGGTGTGGCTCAGATGTTCCTCCCAACTGGCACTGAACACTGCGATGTCATCCAGGTAGGCGGCACTGAATTCCTCCAGTCCAACCAACACCTGGTTGACTAACCTCTGAAAGGTGGGAGGGGCATTCCTCATCCCAAAGGGCATAACACGGAACTGGAAATGCCCATCTGGGGTGAAAAATACTGACCTCTCCTTTGCCCCATCAGTAAAGGCGATCTGCCAGTACCCAGACGTTAAGTCAAACGTGCTGAGGTACCATACAGCCCCTAGCCGATCTATGAGCTCATCAGCTCTTTTGGATGGGGTGCGCGTCCGTCTTCGTGACTGAAATGAGCCCTCTGTAGTCCACACAGAACCGGAGTTCGGGTGTGGCACCCAGTGCTGAGGCCTTCGGGACCAAGACCACTGGGCTGGCCCAAGGACTGCTAGATGACTCAATCACCACAAGTGCAAGCCTCTTTGAGACCTCCTCTTTAATACAAGCCCTTACCCTATCAGTTACCCTGTAAGACTTGTGCTTCACAGGTAAGCTGTATCCTGTGTCTGCATCATGAACGCACCAATCTGTGACACCAGGAACCAGGTAGAACAGATCAGAAAACTGTCACAGCAACTGGTGGCAGTCATTCTGTTGCTCATGATGTAGTTCCGTAGTTTAAGAGTCTACGGTTCGGTGTTCCGAACCCATTCAATAAAGGTCGTCGGAAATAGACGATTTTGGTGTCAGCGGACCGCAAATCATGAATGCGGTGTGTATGAGAGTTTTCGCATTCATCGATCAATGAGAACACTATGTATTTAGGGATTTCGTTTGAACCTTCGGGTTCCATTTTGTGAACGGCAGCCATTTTGTGTGGTTGCCCTCACATAGGCCGATGACTGCGGCCGAATGAGTTCTCTGGGACACGTACATCATAGCTGACTCCTGAATGACCTGGCCGAACTGATTCCCTTGCCCGAGGCTGACCTCGCTGAGCCAATTCCTTGTTAAGCAGGTGGTCAGATAAAGATCAAACAGCAGGACGTTCCGAAATTTACGGTACACTGCACCCACCTTTCTATCTCGCTTCCAATCTGTTTCTGCTCCTTCCTTTACGACATAATCACTGATTTGGGTTGAGGTTTTATGATGAGTTCGTCCGGCCTGATCGAACAAGAATATTGGAATGTGCTTGGTCATTTCTGGTGGGCTGGACAACGGAAAATGGGATTGTCTTCATGCAATATGTTTGAAATGTCACAATGTGATTGGTTAGGTTGTATGTAACTGACGCCACCTTTGGAATGTGATTTTGGCATAAAAGACCATGCTCCGCTCATTGAATTTGTGCAGTCTCTAGTGAACCACCCGTGTGTGCTTCGTAGACCTCTGTTCCTGGTTGCAGCCAATAAATTTTGGTCTTTGACGTCATCAAGAAGTATCCCGTGTCTCTGTACTCTAAGACAGGTGAATCCGAAGACATCAGGCGTTTTCCCCTGGCGCCGCTGGGTTCTAAAAACCTGGTTCTTCAGTTGGCGCCCAATGTGGGGCGACTTCAGCGGTAACGGTCCAAGCCCGAAGATCGTGGAGAGCTTCGTGTGGAAATTCTGGAGGAAGGCCTGCCACTTCATCGACCCCTGTATGTCGTCGTGGTCCGAAAGTCTTTGCTGCGAGGTTCCCCGCTTTCGATGGCTACGAAGGACTGCTGTTCTGACTGTCGCCCTGTCTTGGAGCCTAGACGATTTGAAGAGCGAGACGGTAGACGGGTCTTCTGGTGACGCCATCGACATTTCAGTTAAGTATGAGTGGAACGTCTCCCAGTCCTTAGTTTGTTTTGGTATCCCTTCGAGGATCGCTTTGATTTGGTACCTGCAGGCCCCAAAGCCAAGGGACTCGTGTTTTTACGAGGCTATCGTTTGAGATTTCCCTTGAAGTTTGAAGCTAGACTAGTGAGCGAAGATGCCTGGTCTTAGCAGATTTGGAAAGATATTTGGGTGTGGTTGTTCTAAGGATTCCCGGTTAGAGGATTTGTGTCCGGTTCCTCCGATTGGGACTCCAACCTATGAACTGTATGTTAAACATGAAGTGGGCCCCATCGGTTATAATGACATCTGGGTAAAATATACGAAGAAAGACAGTGTCCTACAGTGGCCCCGTTACGGTAGTTTTGAAACAGACATTTTAGATAATATCGAAGCTAAACTGTTCAAGAAGAAAGCCTGGCCGGCAATGTTTGACTCTTTCCGCATATGGCGCAAAGAAGCCAAACAGAAAGAAATTAAATTAACGAAGAAGAATAAGAGAGAACGAGGTTTGTCAATGGTACAAGCTGCTATAGCGTTTAGGGATAATGAGGAAGAACAAGAGAGCGAACAGATGCTTAGGGTTAGGAAGTTAGTGGTAGATAAGTGCTACCCAGTTTTGCCGCTTAAAGAGCAGGAAGGAAAGGAAGACATTGCGAAGGATCCTTTAATGTTGCATCTATTGAGTTCGCCACCCCCTTATGCACAGGATGCTACGGCACCACTGCCACCAGTTGTAATTCCGCAACAACCGATTGTTGTGCCACCTATGATTCCTCCACAGCCAGCTCCTCTTCCGTTGGCTACTATTCCTTTGGCGCAGCCTCCTCAGGGGCCGCCAACTTTGCCTTCTTCTTCGTTTGCTACTCCTACGCCTATCTATAATACTCCTTCTGTTCCGACTTTGGATTCTTCTACTGTCGTTCCGTCTTCCCTTATTCTTTCACATTCTCCTTCTGCTAGACAGAGAATGACTACTACAGTTTCTAGTTTCTTTTCTCCTTTGTTGGGACACGTGGGTATGTCCCCTGTTAGTGAGCGTAGACAATCACGTAGTCAGTTGCCTGATACTGATGAACGTACAGTTTTGGATCATTTGGCGCCTAAATGGATTACGTACGCTTCTCAGTATGATCTTGAGGGTATTATGGATGTTTTCCATCAATGGGGAGCACCGAAGCAACGGTACGTCTTTGAGATGATGTGTGTGTTCCTTCATGAACAAAGGGTTGCAGAAGTAGGTAAAGCTCCTAATGAGTTGTATCGTGTATGTTCCAAATTTGCGAAAGGGACCGTTGTGAGTCCTCAGGATGTTGAGAGAGCAGTTGCGACCATATTGTCATTTCGTAATGACACTCCGTCTGAGCGACTGTTTGAACCCGATTCGTCAGTAGGGAGAAAAGCACGTCAATATCCGATGCGTGAGGTTGTTCCAGTTTGGAGACCTGCTGATCCTAATGCTGCTCCACCTGTTATTGCACATTTTCAGCGTGTTTGGGTACATGTTCCTTGGAAGCGTGTTGAAGTTTTAGCTATTAAGCAGTCGTTGCCTGATCCACGCAAAAATCCGGCGGGATATTATAAAGAGCTGACTCAGACTGTGAGTTTGCGTATCATGAACTTAGCAGACATAGATATGTTGTTTGGGAATGTTGTTCCACAGCCTATTTGGGGTAAGATTCGTCACACGGATTATGCACATGAATTAGGTGATACATGGGCACATCTTAGGGATGCTGACAATAGACAAGTAGGGGGCGCTAAGCCTGAGGATTTGATTACTGAACTCCCTGGTAGAATTGTTACCTATATGAAGACTTTGATGCCTGAGGTGCGTGTTAATTGGGATAAATTGTCTGCGTGCAAGCAGAAGAAAGATGAAACTGTGTCTGAATTTTTCACTAGGATTGAGGAGACCTTTGTAGATCACAGTGGTCAGGACATGGCCACTGAAGGTGGCCAGAGATTGTTCGTCAACAAATTTGTACATAATTTGCTTCCCGAATTATGCAATAAGTTGAAAGATTCAGAGAGTGCTTGGGCTGTTTCCACGTCAGCGCAGATTTTAGCTACGGCCCAGTACTATGAAAATAGGCACAAAGATGAGGTAGAGAAAGCGGATAAGAAGACTAAGGAATTGAAGACTAAAGTTCTTC
Source organism: Lissotriton vulgaris (assembly GCF_964263255.1). NCBI lineage: Eukaryota > Metazoa > Chordata > Amphibia > Caudata > Salamandridae > Lissotriton > Lissotriton vulgaris. The sequence goes on from NC_141694.1 coordinate 889,125,652, forward strand.
TACAACAAGCTTATCCACCCCGTAATATTAATAAACGCGATTATCAGCAGAATCAGCAATATTCGAGAAACTCGCAAAGGAATGAGTCTTCTCAGCAGCATTTTCCGTATGGGCCTAATCAGTGTGTGTATTGTAAAGAAGAGGGCCATTTCAAGAATAGTTGTCCGGTTTTGTTGCAGCGCACTAATGGTGCTTCTGGTATGAGAGGTCGAGGAGCTCAACAAGCACATAGAGGTAGAGGTCGTGGACAGAATGTGCGTTCTTTGCCTCCACAGAACTCAATGAATAGTTTTGATCAGCAGAATGGTTCGTCTGGTAGGACAGCTCAGTACTACACGTACGATTATTACGTTGAAGGTGACGAAGTGAATGATAATGATTGTTAGGACGGCCATGGACAAAGAGAGGGAGTTGTTTCAGTTCCAGTAGATCAGAGTGGACCCTATGTTGAAGTAATTGCATCAGGTGTGTCAGAGCCTTTTCTGTTAGATACTGGTGCTGCGAAGAGTTCTATTATGCACTCTAAACTCCCTGGCGCACCTTTGTCTGGCTTAAAGAATGTTTCTGTAGGTTTTTCTGGCGCCCCTGTTACGAATCCGATTTCTACTCCGTTGCCTCTTTCTGTTGGACATCATAGATTTGAAGCACCCCTCATTTTGTCTACAGGTTGTGGTGAGAACTTGTTGGGTTTGGATTTGCTGAAAAGATTGTATGCGACGTTGTATTGTTCTCCGTCAGGAGTACATCTTACGTTGGGAAAGAGTGTGGTCTCTCCGATGTATTTATCTACAGATCGACTTCCATCTGAATTGTCTTCTCTCCCTGATTCATTGTGGGCTAATGGTCCGAACGATGTCGGTCTTTTGGAGATTCCTCCTTATGTTGTGACATTGAAGGCGAATGCTAAGTTACCACGCATTCCCCAGTACAGTATTTCAAGTGATGGTGGGCAAGCACTTTTAGCGATCATCTATGATCTGATCGAAAAGGGTGTGATTGAGGAAACGAGAGGTAATGTGTGCAATAGCTCTGTTTTGCCTGTTCTGAAGAGAACTGATTCTTCACAGCCTCCTGTATATAGGTTTGTGATCGATCTCCACGAGGTGAACAAGATCGTTGTTCCGCAATTTCCTGTTGTACCCGATATCACCGCTTTGTTGACTTTGATCCCAGCTACAGCCACATGGTTTTCGGTGATTGACTTGAAGAATGCTTTCTTCAGTATCCCGATTGCCGTGGAGAGTAGAGATATTTTTGGATTCTCTTTAGGAGGACGAAGTTTTCGCTTTAAGCGCGCTCCTCAAGGTTATTGCGACAGTCCATCGATCTATAGCCAAGCTTTGAAAACGCAACTGGATCCGTTGGTTTTTCCAGACGGTGCTGCCCTAATTCAATATGTTGACGACTTGCTAGTTGCTGCTGACAGTGAAGAGATTTGTAGAAAGGCTACTTTGTCGTTGTTACGTCACTTGTCTGATTTTCATCACAAAGTTTCTCTCTCCAAGTTGCAATATTGTCGACAAGAAGTAACCTACTTAGGTCACCTCTTATCGAAGGAGGGAAGGAAACTGACCCCAGAGAGAATTCAGGCGATTGCGAAAATAAGCGTGCCTACGACACAGAGAGAAGTACGTGCGTTTCTGGGTATTACGTCGTACTGTAGACAGTGGATCCCTAATTTTTCTTTGCTAGCAAAGCCATTGATAGCTCTTACTGTTAAGGATACTCTGAATCCTATTCCTTGGACTGATGAATGTCAGAAGAGCTTTTCAGAATTGCGCAATGCGTTGTGTTCGGCTCCTGTGTTGGGTACTCCCGACTACAGTAAGCCTTTCACATTGTATGTCCACAAGAGAGAGGGATGTGCATTGTCAGTATTGACTCAACAGTTTGGGGATAAGCAGCGACCATGTGCGTATTTTTCGTCGACTTTAGATCCGGTAGCTAGAGCGTTGCCGAGTTGCTTGAGAGCTACAGCGGCAGCGGCTGCTTCGATTCGACAGTCTGCTGGTTTGGTTATGGACAACACCTTGATCGTAATGGTTCCACATGCAGTGGATACCTTGTTGAATCGTACCAAGACACAGCACTTAATAAGTGCCCGGTTGTCGGGTTACGAGTTGACCTTGTTAGCGAGTCATGTACACATTAAAAGATGCAACACATTGAATCCAGCCACGTTGTTGCCGATTTCACCTGAGACAGATAATGTTGATGAGCAACATGATTGTTTTCTTAGAACTGAGGAAGAAACGAAAGGGAGGATAGACCTTAGGGATACTCCTCTTCCAGAGTGTGATGGTACTTTGTGTGTTGATGGTTCATGCTTTAAGTTGCCGAATGGTGATACGACTGCAGCATATGCTGTTACGACTTTGCATACGATTGTTGAAGCTGCACGTATTCCACATAATTCAGCGCAAGCAGCAGAGTTGATTGCATTGACAAGAGCATGTGTGTTGGCGAAAGGAAAACGAGTGAATGTGTACACTGACAGTCAGTATGCATTTGGTGTGGCTCATAGTTTTGGGCGTTTGTGGCGTGAACGTGGGTTTTTGACTTCGCATGGAACGTAGATCCAACATGGGCAGTTGGTAAATGAGCTCCTTGAATCACTTACTTTGCCGTTACAAGTAGCGATTGTGAAATGCAGTGCCCATAAGAAAGTTACGGATGATGTTGGTTGCGGAAATGCGTTTGCGGATGAAGTTGCGAAAGAAACCGCGAGGAATGTGATGAGCCGAATGTATGTTGCAGGTCCGGCGAGATGGGTTCCGGATAGAAGTATGTGTGAAGATACGATTGAGAGTGTGAAATCCATCCAAGCTGAAGCTACAGAGAAAGAGTTGAATGAATGGAGAGAAAGTAAGGGTAGATTGGATTCGAATGGTTGTTGGACTGATTTGTCTGAGCATCAAAGATGGTTGCTACCTGACGCGTATGTGCTTCCAGTTGTTCCAATGGCTCATGGGATGGCACATATCAGCGTGAAAGGAATTTGCAAGTTGTTGGCTCCAGTTTGGCAGAATGCTGGAATTCCCAAATGTGTAGAGAATCTGGTCAAGAATTGTATGGTGTGTTTGATGTACAATCCTGGTAAGGGAACTCCAACACCAGCTGGTCATTTTGCTCCTCCTACGTATCCGTTCGAGGCTTTGCAGCTAGATTTCATCCACATGGAGAGGTGCAACAACCTGAAATATGTTTTGGTGGTTGTTTGCTCCTTTTCTAGATGGGTGGAAGCTTACCCTTTGAAGGACAATACTGCCTTGTCCACAGCTAAAGCCCTTATCAAATAATTTTTCCCGAGATTTGGCTTGCCGAGAATTATCTGGAGTGACAATGGGAGTAAATTTGTGGGTCAAGTGATGAAGAAGGTATGCGAAGGATTAGGTATCCGGCAGAAGTTCCACGCTGCAAATCACCCCCAATCAGCTGGTTTAGTCGAGTGCTATAATGGCACTTTGAAATTGAAACTGGCCAAAATTCAAGCGAGTTCTGGTTTACAATGGCCAGATGCTTTGCCTTTAGCCCTTTTGTCCACAAGAATGACTGTGCATTCACAAATGGGTTTGAGTCCGTATGATGCAGCATGTTTAGTCTGAAACGTGTCATTACAAAGCGGTCCTGGGCATTAAACATGACCCTTAAATAAGGTTCCATGCCATGCTTTGCTGTAAGTTCATTATAGGTGGAATTTGTAGGTTTACAATTTTCTTTTTCTGCTCTTGTTAGCTTAAGCTGTGCCAAGAAGAGATTCTTCACCAATGTCTTACTAACACCCGAGCACACGGGCTGACCCAGGTTCAGCAACCTTAGGCTCACTATACAGGAGACTATTCTCCCAGTAAATCAGGTGTGATCCTGACTGATCACCTGCTGCCTGGCTTGCAGCCTGTTCCCGCAAGCCCACAAGAGAAGGGCACTCTCTCTGCTCCTTGCAAAATTCTTCCCTGGAGGGGCCTCCTTCTTGCTGCCAATGGGTCAGCTCAGGCAGGTCCCCCAGTTCAGCTACTTGTTCCCCGGTAGGCTCCAGGGCATCCCCCTTAGGGCTACCTCCTCCTGGGCTGTGGGAACTTCGGGGGACGGTTTCCCGCACCCCCCACCACTTCTCTCTTCGGCAGGTTCCTGGGCCTCCCTCTCAGGCTCCAGGTCCTCTTGAGTACCCTTACTGGCTGACATTGACCGGGTGGTCACGCACGCCAAGTCAGGCAGTCCAACCATCTTCAAGTGAGTTGTTTTTTCTACCTTTTCCCAAGGGGAGCTCTCCCAATCATTTCACAACAAACAGTCAACGGGCATGGCGAGCCTCACAGCTACCTGAAGAGTACCAGAGACCCCCCCACACTCAAAGGGAACCTGAGCCATTGGACAATGACTCTCTGTGTTGTCGGCATTTATAACTCGGCAAAATGCATGAGGGACAATCTGCTCTTGAGACACCAGGCGACACCTGACAGCTGTCACACTGACTCCTGTATCTCTAAGAGCCTCCACCTTTTGGCCATTGACGGTCACTCGCTGCTTATATTTCTTAGTGTTCCTGGGCAGCTGAACCTCTGAGACCATCTCACTGTCTCCTAAAGAGACTAAGGTCATCTGTGCGATACACCACCCACCTTGGACATCAATCTCTTCCCCCAAGGCTACACTAGCCATCTGCCGGGGAGGAGCACCAGTGGGTGCTTGTATACCAAACAGGCAGCACCTGGTATAATTCGCCTTATGACCCAGGTCCCCACACTTGTAACATTTCAGGGGCCCCTGGGGCACAGGACTACCTGTCGGGGCCCCTTGCTTTCTCTCAGGGGGAGGCTGGGAACCTTTCACAGAGTTCCTTTGGCAACTACTTTGGGGCCCTTTGCGAACTCCTTCTGTTTACCCTTGTCCCCCCACTCTTCTGCTGGGGACCCTGCCCACCTCTGGCTGAGTCTCCCATGTGACCCTTGTGGACCCGGGTGCTCACCCTGCGGTCCGCCTCCTCATCAAGCTTCCTAGGGTTAATCAGCTTGCTAACTATCAGATGCCGGCGCAGCTCTGGAAAACAATTATCAGTCAAGTGCTCCCATGCAATCAAATCAAAGAGACCTTGAAAATCATTAACCTTGCTGCCCTTTACTCAACCATCCAATGCTCTGCAAAAGAAAGCGACATATTCAACCCAAGTACTGTTTTCTAACTTTTTGCATTTCCTGAACCGCTGCCTATAGAGCTCAGGTGTCAAACCATATCTAGACATAAATGCTTCTTTCATGTGGCTGTATGAATTGTGAACTTCAGATGGCAAGTCTAGCGATGTGTCCCGTCCCTCACTAAGGAACCTTCCCCACAACCCCGCTCCCCAATCTCTCTCAGGGAACCGGTGGGAAGACATGGCTACCTCATAGGCTCTGAACCACTGATCAATATCATCATTTTTGTAAAACTCTTTCACCACATCCTTGGGAATATACACTCTACTTTCTGTATGTACTGACGGTATGCTGCTTCCAGAGGGAGTAACTTCTAAACTTTTGGTTTTAAACTCCAACTCCCTCAAAACTTTTTCATGCTCAAACTGCATTTTCTTTTCCTCAAGATCTGACCTCCTATTTTCTAATTCCAGCTGCCTATTCACCTTGAACTTGGTAATCTCCATGTCATGCCTTCTTGATCTCTTTCTGTCCTCCAAATCCTCTTGAGACAGACTTTTGTTAGAACCAATGCTACCTGCAGGGGAAGGTGCCTTCCTTCCTCCTGGGCCCTATGGCCCATCCTGTTGTACAATTGCCAGGTCATCCTCCTCAATCTCAGGAGTTTTCCTTGCTTTTACCCAGCCCTCAGCGCCTTGTAGAATCCTTCTTTCTTGGTGCACCCAACAGTGGAAACCTTGAATTTCTTGCAAATGTACTTCAGCTGCTTTACTGTGTAGCATTCCAGACTCTCTTCTTCCCATTCACAATTAATAGAGGCTACGGCGGACGACCCGGATGCGGTTAAACTGTTGGATATCACATCTCCACTGGGTCTGATACCGTTCGTGTCGGGGCCAACTCATGAGAAGGGGCATACCCTGGATCAGGTGTTTTCGTCTGTCCCTCTTATGGAGGTTGACACCCTGCCGGTGCTCTGGTCCAATCACAGGCTGATCAGATTTTCGGTGCTGGAGAGTGCGCGGACGGATAATAGTGCCTCGGTCTTGTCTAGACCGGCCTCGAGAGCGCTGCACAGAGTGACACCTGACATGCTGGAACAGGCGCTTCTGGATCACCCTTGTCATCTTTCGGGTGATCTGGATAGCGACACTGAGGCTCTGCAGCTGTGGCTCATTGATAGGCTGGACGATCTGGCCCCCAAGGCAGCCCCCCGATCCACGGTGGCACGGCAATCTGCACCGTGGTTTACGGAGGCTCTTCGTGTGGCTCGCAGCCAATGCAAGGTGGCCGAGAGGGCCTGGCGACGTTTGTATGATGGGGAGGCTAAACTCGCCTACAAGGCGGCGGTGAAGGCCTACCATTGGGACATTCTGGGAGCTAAGAGGGACTATTTGGCTAGGAGGATCGAGGCATCCGCGAACTCCTGTAAGGAGATCTTCACCATTGTGAAGGAGTTCACGACCCCTAGTTCCCAATCGCCCCCTTTAGTTTCTTCGGATACGTGGGCAGGTGATCTTGCCGGCTTCTTTACTAATAAGATCAAGGCGATTCAGGCCTCCTTTGTGGAAGGACCGGAGGATGGAAGCGGCGTCACCGGGGCTGGGTGCGGACTTCCGCACACACCGGCGGCGGTGCTGTCTGATTTTCCTGCTGTTTCCAGCGATGTGTCCAGGCAGCTGTTGGCCAATTTGAAATCTGGCTCGCCACTTGACCCCTGCCCCGCCAAATTCTTGGCTGGGATGGCGGAGGTGGTGAATCCGCTGGTTAATCCCATCCTCAACGCCTCATTGAGGGAGGGGAGGGTCCCTAGCTCTTGGAAAAGAGCGATGGTGATCCCCCTCCTAAAGAAACCGGGTCTCGACGCCGAGGCTCTGGCCAATTATAGGCCAATTTCACTTCTTCCAGCCCTCACGAAGATCACGGAAAAACACGTCCACGGTGTCCTGTCACGCTTTCTGGAAGCTAACAATCTGCTCCACCCATCTCAATCCGGTTTCCGCCCTAATTTTAGTACGGAAAAGGCATTGCTAGAGGTCACTGAGATCATCAGGGAGACTCTGGATGTCGGCGGGAGGGCCATGCTGGTCATGTTAGATCTATCGGCGGCCTTCGACACCGTCCCCCATAGGGCGCTCTTAGCGAGGCTTTATGACATCGGCCTTAGGGGGACGGCGCTCAGGTGGTTTACATCCTTCCTTGAAGGCCGCCGCCAGACGGTCTGGGTTTCCCAGAGCTCTGCCGAGATGCCGCCATTGGGAGTTGGGGTTCCACAGGGTTCTGTGTTGAGCCCCACGTTGTTTAACATCTTTATGTCCCCTTTGGCGGCCTTGGTGGAAGCATATGGGGCCCAGATCGTCTCCTACGCCGACGACACGCAACTCCTCTTCACATGCGGGAAAGACCAGGAGTTTGATGGAGGGAGAATTCGGGACTGTCTTACATTGGTCTTTGACTGGTTCCAACGGAACAGTCTAAGGGCCAATTCTAGCAAGTCCGAGGTTCTATTCTTCGGTTGCGTTGTCGATCCGGAGTGGCAGCACTGGTGGCCGTCCGACATGAGCCCTCCTGCACAGTCTTCCTTGGTGGCTAAAAATCTGGGTGTCAAGCTGGACAACCAGCTGTCGCTGCGAACACATATTCTGGGTCTGGCTGGCACCTGTTATGGAATTTTGAAAATGCTCCATAAATTCCTGCCCCTGCTGTCTGAGGAGCACAGGCGTATTACTGTGCAGGCTCTCGTCGGCTCTAGGCTAGATTATGCTAATGCCCTCTTCCTTGGCCTCCCTGATTACCTAGTTCAGCGCCTACAGGTGGTACAGAACTCTGCCGCCCGGGCTATCTTTGGCCTGCGTAGACGAGCCCGAGCTTCCGGGCTGCTACAGGCGCTACACTGGCTGCCTATCCGGAAGCGGATCCAGTTTAAATCCCTGACTCTGATGCACAAAGCCCTGTTTGGATCAGGGGCTGGATACCTGCGGCGGAGACTGGCCTTTTATCGACCAGTCCGCTCCTTGCGCTCGGAATCCCTTTACAAAGCGGATGTCCCTCGGGTGAGGAAGGCCCGCACGGGAGGGCGCTCTTTCAGCTGCAAAGCTCCACAGCTGTGGAACTCGCTTCCTCTTTCGCTGCGCAGCACTGCCAATTTGTTCCAGTTCAGGAAGAGCCTGAAGACCTGGCTTTTTAATCTTTAGGCTGTTCTTATTGTTTCAGTTTCAGTTCTTTTTCTCATTTTTTTTGCTGTGTTGTGTTATTTTTATTCTGAGCTGCAGGTGGAAAGCGCCGGGACACTCTTTTCGAGTAGCCGTGCGCTATACAAGAACGCTGTAACATAACATAACATAACATACATATTCTGCTCTCTCTACTTCAACTGAATCAGGCATCTTTCAAAAATAGAACCAAAAATCCAAAAAGAAATCTACTAAAAAGTATGCGGTATTGTTATGGTCTGCACTCACTAAGTAGTGTTCACCAGTCACTGTACATGAGTCACAAATGCAAATCCAGAATCCTTCCACTGCTTCCAATGGTGGATTTAGGGGTCTCTAGTTGGCACAGGTAGGTACTTGTGACAAATAGGGACCCTCTCTTCTAGTCAGGATAAGGGGGATTACACTCCTAAAATAACCCCTGCTCACCCTCTAGGTTGCGTGGCACGAGCAGTCAAGGCTTATTTCAGAGGCGCTGTAAGTTAAGCGGTTGTGACCACATACAGTAACCCAGCAACAACACTACAAATGCACACCACACAGGTTTTATATCAAAAATAAGTATACTTTATATATAGCGTTACCACAAGACCATAAACGACAACAATACACACTATGATTACTTTAAGATGGTAGATTTAAGCTTAGTTCAGTTCAGTTTTTAGATGCAACACTCTCCTTCAATGTACCTTAAGTTGCGTTGCGCTTTCACGACAAGCAATGTCGCAGCGATGGTAAATGCGGCAAAGTTCAGATACAAAGAAATAAAGACGTGTAGATCTTCCAGATGCGGCACGCTTCTTGGGGATGCAAGAAGTCCTCGGTTTGATGCCTGGACTGCAGCGGCGACACCCTTACGATGCGACGGCAACAGCTCCAGCAGTGACGCTCTTCTTCACGATGCATGAAGCTTCTGCTCAATGCGACAACTACACCGGTGACATCCAAGATGTGATGGCAGCAGCTCCAATGACAGAACGCTTCTCGAGGATGCGAGGTGCTCTTGATCGATGTGGTGCAGTGCGACAGTTCCAGCGGCGACACCATCCTTCGGAGTTGCGACGGCAGGCACAGAGACGGCGACATGCTCCGACCTCATTGCGAGATTCTTCTCCTGATGCGGTACAGTGCGACAACTACAGCGGCGACACCCTCCTTCGGAGTTGGGACGGCAGCAGCAGCGACAGTGACACACTTACTCTTTGTTGCAGCACGTTTCTCTCCGATGCAGTGTAGTGCGACAGTTCCAGCGGCCACACCCTCCTTTGGTGTTGCGATGGCAGACACAGCGACGGCGACACGCTTCTTCTCGGTGAGTCGCGCTTCCAGCTCCTTGCAACACACAGTTCCTCAGAAGGCCCAAAACAGCAGCAGGCACTTCCAAAAGAACTCTGGGGAGCTGGGGGGTTAAGTCTGTTGTCCCTAAGACTCCAGCAGGAGGCAAGCTATTTTACAAGCCTGTGGAGATCCTTCACAAGTTGAAAGCAAAGTACACAAATTTCCTTTCTCCTTCCTTTGGCAGTAAGGCAACCACTGCAGGCCAATCCCCGAAGCAGCACTTCAGCTTGGGTATAGTCTCTCCTCAGTTTCCTCAGGTTCCTCTCCTCAGTAAAGGTTTCTTCTTGTAGTCCAAAGTGATCTAATTTCATGGGATCAGGGTCCCAATATTTATACCCCAAAATCCTTTGCTCTCTGAGGAGAGAGGGGCCTTTGCCCAGTCCAAACCAGTTTTGAAGCACTCTGTTTACCAGACTTCTGCTTTCCTTTCACAGTGCAAGGCAGGCACACAGCCGCGGTGTGTCCATTGGGGCATGGGGGCGTAGCCCCCCGCCCGCAGCTCCCTCGGCGTTTGAACTTAAGTAAACTGAATCAGTATACTTAAGTTCAAGGACGCCGAGGGAAGGAGAACTGACAATCATGTCAGTCAGCATGACGTCGGACCGCCCACCCCCTTCAGGGACTGAAGGGGGTGGGCGATTTGGCGTCATGTTGATTTACGTGATTGTCACCAGCAGCAACACAAGTGCTCATGAGTTGGGACGGAGGGCGAATTTTTGCACCTCGCCCACTCATGTGCAGTTGTGTTTTTCCTTGTTTGCGCATTTCCCTTCGGGCTCCTAATGGGCTTGCTACGGGCGAAAATTAGCCGTGCCCTTTGCCATGCCTGGCGCTGCTGGCAGCACCAGGATTGGCTGGGGGAGGCTGCCACTCCACTCCAGGGCCGGCCCGTTCGTGAAGGCGCCAAGGTAGGGGAGCAGCAGCAGAGGTGGCGTGGACCGGCTGAGGTAAGTTTTCCTTTGTATATATTTAACTCCCTTCAGGCTGCCACCCACCCCCGCGCGTACATCCCCACCTCTCCCCCCCCGCAAGCCGCGACTGGATTTACAACCATGTGGAAACCGGACCATTGCGTTTTTTTATATGTAAATGTATGTTTGAGGACTGAAGCAGCGCACGGTCTCATGCTCTGTGAAGAAACAATCTGCGTCATATTTAGCACTGCAACATTTTGTTAGCAATGGTTTGGCAGACACTTTTGGCTAGTTGAGAATTTCCTATGTTTTTCGCTGTAGCCGTTTCTGCAGTTAATACGTTTTTCCTCATTACCTTTCCCGAATGTCAGTTTGTAGTGTATTACTGAGAGTTCCTAGCATAATGACCTGCAGACAATTTACAAGTTCCACATGTTTTTTACCACCTCAGCATTCTTAACAAATGTGATTGTCTCCAGCCTCTTAACCTCAGCCCCCACCCGATGCCCACTGTCCCCTTGATTTTTCCAATGGCCTCCAGTTTCAAGGAGTGCGCACGCCGTTTACAGGCTTAATGAACCAGAAAGTCTTAAGAATACCCCTCCCCCGTTTCATTTCTTCCCTCCCTCCTACCCCGCCGATATTTCGATGAATTAGGCTGAGCTGAGATCTTGATTTAACTTTCAGTCAGGCCCATAACGATGTCCCTGGATTCAAACTTTTACATTTCTAATACGGATATAATTAGTACCATTAACTTAAGCGATAATAACAGCAGTGACAATGCCGTGAAAGTAACTATATGGTTCTAAGCTATTTGAACCAAGAAAGCAAAAAAAAGCAAGGCCCCTATTTATTTAATTAATATTTTAGTGTCTCTTTATTTTCTGCTATGTCTCTGCTTCTTTGCCTTTGTGTGTCTACTGCTGGGCGTGTGGTCTGTTTGTTTCTATGTCCTCTCTCACTCTCTCTCATTCTACCCCAAACGTTTGCATGCTTGACTTGTGCTCTGTCTCTCACTTTTTGAAGTTTGTTCTTTGTCTTCCGTGCGTTGTGTTACATTAGTGATATTTGTATTGCGTATATTCTGCCATTTGAATGGTCTCGTAGCACTCTGGCCGTCCAGACAACTTTCCAGGTTTTCAGGTTTCCTATCATAAAGCAGAGTCTAAATCGTCACGTGGTGGATGATGTGTTACACACAGTGGACTCTTGTGCAGTTTTTGGTTAGGAGGTTGTGCCTCATTAATTGAGCTATGTGTGAATGATTCTGGCATCTGCTTAGCCAAGGGCTTATACACTTTTGGAACACGTTATTTAAACGTGTTATTCCCCATTATGCTGGAAATAAATTGTAATGCCTGAATTTATTTTCAGGGGTACTGAACAGAATCAAACATTCCCCACACCTAAATCTGGAGAAATTGTAATGATGCAACAGGTGAATCTGCTCTGTGTTGGACATGTGCTCAAAGCGTTCTATTGGATGTGTGTGGCATATCATGGAGGGAGGTGCTTTTGTGAGCCACTTGGCATAGTTGAGGATTCCTGGGCTGTATTGAATGTATAAAAGGTGTTCTGTCCAATAAATGGTGCGGTATGCTTTTTGTTCCTCTCCCTTCCCTCTATTTGTTATTTTATAATTTTGCTCCCCTCAAAGCTCTCTCTCACTTTGCCCTCTCCCTTATGCCTCATTTATTATCAACTTTCTCTGTGCTTCTTACCTTTCTCTACACCCTTGCACTATGCTTCTCTCTGTGTACCTTTTTCTCCTATCTCTCTATACTGTCTTTTGAATCTCATCCACCTGCTTTTCTTTCTATACTGCTTTTCTTCTCTCTCTCTTTCTCCACATTCCAGTCAAGCTCCTCTTGTCCATCTTTCGCCATCTGTTGCCTCCTTCCTCTTCTACCCTATTAGTCTATGACCTCCTCGCTCTCTTTTCGTACTCCTCACGATGCACATCATCCTTCTCAACACTCCTTCCCTGTCTTTTCAATCCTCCTCCTTTTCTAGCCATCTCTTACTCTTTTACTATGCACTCTCATTCAGACATCTCCCAATGGTCACTATCCATACCTTTCCATGTCTGCCTCTCTTTTACCTTAGCCTCAAACATCTATCCCATGTTTAGGTCTAGCATGATGTCACAGTTGTCTCCAACACCTAGTGTGGCAGTTCATTAACATTTGTCCACTCTTTTTTTTTTGTTCGGGGGAGAACCCCCCGAATCCCCCTTAGGTTGGCAATCATTTTATGCCCTACCACTTTCAAATGTCACCAGCCATCACTACAGGCACATCAGACGCCACACAGGAGGTGGAGCCAGCATTGTGGAAGGCAAGTACAGTCCTGGAGCACTTTGTTTACAGGACTCCTTCTCTTCTTTCAGTGTGCAGGGCAGAGATTTCAGCCGCTCCCCAGGGGGTGGAGCCAGCATTGTGGAAGGCAGGCACAGCCCTATTCAAGATTCAGATACAACTCATTCCTCCCATCTAGATGCAGAACTCTCTTTTCACCACTGGGTGACTCAGCCTGTCTCCTGGAATGCCCCAGCCCTGTCACTCACAAAACCAGACATAGGAATACACAACTTAGCAGAGGCAGGTTTGAATGGTTAGACAAGCAAATACCTACTTTCTAAAAGTGGTATTTGCAAATACAGAATATTAAAACCAACTTCACTAAAAGATGTATTTTATTATTCTGAGTTCAGGCATACTAAACTCGAATTTCTACCATGTTCTCTGAGACAGTTAGGATTATAAAATGTAATAACTCTAACAGCCCATTCTGGCCTATGGAGAACAGATAACCTTGCAATAGCGAAAAACAAAAATGGCAGTAATTCACTATTAGGACATGCCACACACATTAGGGCTTGTCCTACCTTATACTTACAATGCACCCTGCCATTGGGCCTACGATAGGGGTGACTGATATGAAGAAAAGGGAAGGTTTAGGGACTGGGAAGTGGGTGAACTTGCCCAGTCAGCATGACAGTACCAGACTGCACGCAGGCTCTGCAATGGCAGACCTTAGACACATTTTACAAGGCTGCTTCTGTGGGTGGAACAACCAGTGCTGCAAGCCCACCAGCAGCATTTGGATTACACGTCCTGGGCACACTCAGTGCACTGTACTAGGGTCTGACAAGTAAACCAAATAACCAAACATGGAACCACTGATTCATACATCAATTTACAAGAGGGAGCGCTTGCACTGTGGCACTGGATAGCAGTGTTACAGTGCCCAAAGCATCTAACACCAGCACAAATACATGAGGCAACAGCAAAAATGGAAGGGAGACCCACGCCAATGGTGCCAGGTCTAACAATATATATATATATATATATATATATATATATATATATATATATATATATATATATATATATATATATATATATATATATATATATATATTCACTGAAAAAAACAGAGGTTTCACACCAGTTATAGTAAGCTGGAAATTTTACTGACCTAAAACCATTGAAATTCCCACGTTATAGTTAGTTGGACTCACTATAACTTGCGCGTGCAATGCACTGCTGATGACATCACATATTACATCACTCATGACATGGTCAGTGACATCACTCATGACAGGTTTTTTTAATGCTAATTTCTAACTATAACTGGTGTGAAACCTTTGGTTTTTTCTGTGAATTTCATAGGTTTTTTAACTGCTAATTTTTAACTTTTTATAGGGCTTCATACCTATGTACTTTTTAGTGAATTTCTAAGCTTATTTTTTCGCAAATGTCTATAGCTGAGAAAGGTATGTTTTTCTAAAAATGAACCCTATATTGTATATTAAGATAATATTTTTGTTTTAAAATAGTATTTTACTTTTTTTTTTTAATATTTGACTCTGGAGCGCTCCCGGTGCGCGTACCGGTGTGCGTCCCATCAGCGCACCAACAACAAAAAAAGAAAAAAAAAATAATGAAGGAGTGAGCATGAGGAATGGGGACAGAGAGAGTTGTGTTAAGACAAAGAGAGCTAGAGGGAGGAACACAGAAGGACTGTGTAATAGATAGTAAGACAGAGAAAAAGTGTAAGAGGAAGTAACTGAGAAAAAGAAAATGAATAAGGGAGCAAAAGAAGAGAAGAAAGAGGAAGAAGACTAAAGCAGAGGTTCTGGGAAAATGTGAATGGGTGATGAAAGTAAAAGGAAGGAGACTTAAGTATGGGGAATGACAGATAGTGCCGGAACCAGAGAAAAAAAACAGTAGTGACGGAGGGAAAGAAAATAGCAGTGAGTGTAAGTAAAGAGGAGTGACAGAGGGTGGATATAAGTGAATAAGGGTAAGACATGGGGAGTGACAGAGAGAAAGAAGAGAGAGAGTAAAGGAAGGAGTGTCACAAAGGGACTAAGTGAACCAGTAAAAAAGGTAAGTGAAGGAGTGTGAATAAGCAGAGGTACTGAAAGAAGTTGAATGTGGTAGGAAGTAAACATGGAGGATAAGAATAAGTGAGGGAAGCAAAGTAAGGAAACAGGGGTGAGGTAGAGTGAGAGAAAAGTAGTGAGGTTAAAGCAAAGGGTGATAACGAACTACATTTTGTAAACACACTTACCATATAATTAATGAAAACTTGTATCTGTGAAAGACAAAAGAAAAAACACGCTATAATTAGTTAAAAATATATATTAAAATAGAAGAAACAGTTCAAGAGGTTTAAAAATCTAAAAAAGTTTACTAAGAAATAAAGCAATAGTGAAGGATACAAAAACAGAAATAAAGTAATGTAGAAAGAGAAAAAAGAAGGAAAAAGAAATAGAAAGAGAACAAATTACTGAAGGTAAGTAAGATACTAAAAGAATGTGAGATACCAAAACGAAATCAGGAAAGATAAGAAAGTAAAAAGAAAATGAGTGAAAAGGAGAGGAGTCTGAATGAGGAACTATTAATAAAAAAGAGGAATAGAAGATGACTGAGAGTGAGTGAAGGGGAGTCACAGAGTGAAGGGATGAAGAGAATGAGGTTAATATAGAACAATGGATGAAACAGGAGTGAGAGAGTAAGTACACAGAAAAACAAAGGGAAGGACTAAGTGAACTACAGTACAATGAGTGCGAAAGAAAAAAAATGGAGAAAAAGAAAGAAAGAGAGGGGAAGAAAACTAAAGCAGTGGTACTGAGAGAATGTGAAAAAGAAAAAAAGTGGTGGAAGGAAGAGAGGAAATGCAGACAGTTCAATTTGGATTGAGAAGTTGTGAATGAAGTGCAGTAAAGGAACAGCGATGAAACAAAGTTAAAAAAAGGCAGTGTAAATGAGTAAAGAGAGGTAAATAAGGGGGAAAAACGAAAATGAGTGTGAGACAATGTGAATACAATATAAATTACACAATGCAAACTATACAATAACTTCTACAATATGTTACATTATTTATTTTTACTGTTCTCAGAATATATTGAATTTCACTTAAATTAGTGAGTTCAAAGTCTTCATCATATAACAGCGGGGAAAAAAAACACAATCTAAAAGATTGTGTTTAAAAAAAAACATTCAAACATACATCTCATATATGTACACTAATCTTTGATTCACTTACTTTTCCGTGAGGCCAAATAAAAGATAGTGAAGGTCCTTTTGGTGGAAAAAAAGTCTACTGTGCTCTATAACTTCCATTTCATCGACTTCCTATGAAAAAAGATCTAAGAACATCATACCTTACACTTTCCTCACGGCCAATTTGTGTCAGATATATCAGTATTTTTTACTTTGAGATCCACTTAAAGTATCTATATGATATAAAAAATTTAAAACATTAGATTAACTAACTAACTAACTAACTTTTATTATCTATTCCCGTCTTCAAAGGCCAATTCCCTTTACTAAAACTTTGGTTTTAAAAACACTAGATAAGAATTCGTAGATAGACGTTGTTTATAAGTTAAATGAGAATCATTGCAGTAACTCCATCCTTTTTCACATTTTAAGTAGCATGTATAATGTCCTGAGGTTATCGAAGAACCGTCATGATAAATAATAGCTTCAGTTGAAAAGGTTCTTCCTGAAATTGATAACTGAGAAGCCACAACATTTTTGATAGAAGTTGTCAATTTAGTTCCATCAGGTCTACATCGTTGGAAAACTAAAATGATATACTGCCCATAACTTTGTATAAATAATGTGGATAGCATTGGATAGTTACATTGAGTACACACCATATTATGATCTGCTGCTTTAACTAGATTTTTAAATGACACTGATTTACAGTCAGGTGAAGTCAAATATATAAATCTTTCAGTGTCTATTCTAGTAGTACTTGATGAACTACAATTGTGGCAGTCATGCTGCCATTGATAAGAAAGGCTGAAAAGATTATCTACATCTACACCTTCATCTTCCAAAACACCAAACATATACATAAAAAATTCCTGACAATCCTGCTGAATGTTCTGTGAAAATTTATCTTGACCAGAACACATATCTAAAATATTTCGAATTTCTGTTACACTTTCTATTTTTGCTCTATCACTGCTACATTTCTCAAACACAGAATTCAATAAACCACACAATCTTTGATCCCGATTTTCAACAATCTGTTCTTGTAAAAAAAAAATTTTAAAAACAACATTAACCACTACATTAGCATAGCAGTTAACACCAGAACTATTTTCAAACTGAAATCCAACAACATTTTCTTCACAATTCTTTTTCTTCCTGTTTTCAATTACAGTTTTGTCTACTTTTTGTCTTTTTGCTACTACCTCACTGCAATTACTCTCATTTCTTCTTTTTCGGCCTACCATACGTTTTTCAAACAGAGGATATTGAGGCAAATGTGGAGCATATTCTCTTCTTAACCTATTATATTCTTTAACACAATCTAGATCTGCACAAATTTTTGTCTCATCACACTCAATCAAGTACAATCCTGATAAAGTTCTGACTCGGGATAATGCCACATATGCCATACCCTCTTTAAACACAGATCTTCCAAT
This sequence comes from Lissotriton vulgaris, assembly GCF_964263255.1. Lineage (NCBI taxonomy): Eukaryota > Metazoa > Chordata > Amphibia > Caudata > Salamandridae > Lissotriton > Lissotriton vulgaris. Next base: position 889,143,203 of record NC_141694.1, read on the forward strand.
GTTCACTAAAGCATTATCTACACTTAAACCTTGAGATTTATGAATTGTTACTGCATATGCCAAACAAACAGGAAACTGTTTTCGGCGAACATATAAGTCTTTTACAAGTAAAAATCTAGCAGAACAACGACTGATTTGTTGTACTTGCTCAATGCCATCAAATTTTATTTTTAAAAATTCAATTCCATCTCTATTTCTATAATTCACAAAATCAACAACATAACCCATTGCTCCATTTACCAGACCTCTTTCAACATTTAAATTCCTTCTCAAAATGATATGACAATTTAAACAGACATTCAGAGTCTTTTCAAAACCAGCTGTTTTAGACATACTTTTCTCTAATGAATCCAATTTAGTTTTCACATTTTCAGACAAAACAATTGTTGCACCCATATGCTCTATTTTATCTATTGCTTCCAGTTTCACAATCTCTTCATTTTCTAACTCTAACATTTTGTTGTTGAAGATGGAACATTCTTCCAGAGTTGGCATCAAACATATCCCAGATTTCTTCTCAGTCATTTTTTAAAAAATATTCTCTGGAAGAATGTTTTCATTTGGATACAAATTTGAAATTAAAGCTTCTTTCCCAAGCTCGCTTACTTTTCCAATTCTTACATCTTGTAGAATATTTTTATAATCTTCATCCTTTGCCTGTTGCATATTTTGAAGCAGTTCAGCATATTTAAAATGTAACCATATATTAACGTTTCCAATGCTTCCAAGGGACTTCCTAGTATCTTCATGTGTGAGCATTTTAAACACTGGTTGTCCTTTTACTGGAGTCAACTGCAATAGATCTCCAAAAACAATAATGTGTTTTCCTCCAAATAACACATCATACTCTGTTCTAAGAATTTCTTGCATTCTCAAATGCACAAAAGCAAGCATTAGATTTGAGACCATGCTTACTTCATCAATAATAAGAAGTTTCATTTTCTTCAAGACTCTTGAAACTTCAGAACACCCATCTCCAGATAACTTGTTGTAATGCAATTTATTATCATGCTCAACTGGCAGCATCAGTAAACGATGTAGAGTAATCCCTTTAATGTTATGTGCTGCCAAACCAGTTGGAGCAGTTACAACACAAGACAGCGGTGAATCAGTCCTTTTCTGCAGATAACTTGCAATGGCTTTAATTAGAAAACTTTTTCCTGTCCCCGCTTCTCCACTTACGTACAGTCGGACAGGGTCAAATGATGTACATGAGCACTCTTTTTTCTCATGTCTGAATCCATGTTCAATCTGCTCTGTGACTTCATCATATATCTTTTTCTGCTCAACGTTTAGTTGCTTTACCAAATCTTCTAAGTTAACTCCATCCTCTTGAGCTTGTTCCATAGCTCTTTCCACCTCATCCATGGCAGTGGCAGCTTCATTTTGGATAATAGGTCCTCCTAGTGGATCCTGACTCAATGAAGTAGAACTCTGACTGTCTTGAGAACTGTCTCTAGCTATCTCTTCAGCAATTGTGGTTTCTTGCTCTATTTCTTCGTTCAACATTTGCAGATAATTTAGAAAAATAGGACATTCTATGGTATCCTTAGTTGCATTAAAAGAGTCTTCATAACAGAGAAAATCTCCAAGTAGTTCCTCTTCTGTACGCCATGGCTTAAAGAGTTGCAAAAGAGCTAAATAGTAAAATTCTCTTTTGTCTGGAGCTTCACAACTCAATTTTCGATGATTAATCAAATGGCCTTTTTTCTGCTTCACTAGACATCCTTCATAGCCAATGACTGCATATTTTCCATTATTGATATCTTCTGTGATGTTCCTCTTATAACTGTAGTTTTGCAGAACTTCATACAAACAAGTGTTCTCAAGGTGAGTACTTCTGTTTGGATAGTATGTATCCAACATATTTGTCTTCAAAATATCTGTACTGTTTGGTTCTTTCTCCGCCAAATATTCAATTTCTTGTACCGATTTCAAAACTCGGTTTCGTGTTGCAGCAAGACCAATACTCACCCAAATGATTGTTCTTGATTTGGCATAGAGACTTGCTGATGATAAACGATCAGAACATTCATATGCTCCAATTTCTCGATGCGACAACATCTTTAGACTGAAACTGTATAATTTCTTGCTTAGACTCTTTTCATGTGAAATGTCCTCCCACAATTCCTTCAGTTCTGTTTTTTCTTTTTTTGTGATGTAAGATGTCACATATCGAGCCACAGCAATAGAGTTGTCAGCAACGAACTGAATATCCATGTTAGCATTCCACATGGACAAAATCACTGGGTTGTAATCGTTGATGTACCTAGATTCTTCATTTCTTTTCAAATTGTATGTATTTTTGGGAGATTTCCTTTTCACAGTATGTCGTAGAGATGATATCAAATTATTTACTCTTCCCTTAGAAATCACTGGTCGTGGAAACGCGAAACGACATTTCGTGTAGTACTTTTCCTTGTTTTTACATTTTCGACGACAGTACTTTCTACAACGATGAGATTGAAAACGTAAAACTTGTTGCCTTAAACTGTTTTCTTCAGTAGATTTTGGAACAGCACATGTTGAATACTCTTCAATGAAACTCATCACTGTTTCATCCAAATCTGATCCAAATTTTGGTGCATCTTTAATCCATAACAACATATGTATATGAGGAGCACCTCTCGCTTGATATTCCTTCCTTCAAAAGAAATCCAAAACCTCTCCAAGGGGAGGATTTTTTTTGTTGGTAATAAAGGACATCATAGCTTCAAATCTATGATTAAAATATCTGCAAACATTTACTGGATCCAAAGAACACAGTTCTCCAGGTGTTTTCAATTCTATATTTTGTATGTTTCCATTTGCCTCTCGTAGAAATTCAAGTAAGTCGTCCAATGCATACTCAGCACAGCTAAGAGTGAGGAACCATGTAGGAGTTCCTAAGTTTCTTAGCATACATTTCAATTCTCCATGACGACGGAACCAATACTCATTGGTTCCACGTTGACATGCCATGATATTGATTAGTTGAGATTTCAAAATACTATCTTGCAGATTAACTTTCTCCATAAAGTCCCTTGCAGAAACATTTTGCAGATGAGCTCCACTTTTCAGTATATGATTAACTGCATAAGAAAGCCCAGACAAATCACTTTCAAACAGTAGATGAAACAAATACGGAATGCATTGACGAAACCTTGGATCTTCAGCATATAATCTTAAAGTCCGGTATTCAGCTGCAGGAATTTGAACTGGTCGATCATCATATCGTCCACCATGACCTGTTGGAAATAATTGTGGAAAACAACGAGCTTCCAAACTTTCTTCCCATACACTAATAGGACTTCCTTTTGCTGCTTTCATTTGAAACAAGTCAATTGCATTCCCCATTACTTCTTTGGAATGCAAAGGATGAACAGTATAATGTTCATATATTTCTTCACTTCTAGACACATCAACTTTTTCAATTTGACCAACTGAACAATCACTGTCTTCTTCTGTAGCTGTTTCCTCTGCTTCAACACTTTCATCTTTGTAGTACTCATTGTTTTTGATCAAATACAACATTGCCTTTTTGACTTTCCTAACATCCACTAAATACCATTGATTGGCACCAAAAATCGTTTTTTGAATAACATTTAAAAAACACAGGGCAGAACCTATGTACAAGCACTGAATTTCACTTTTGAAACCTCACTGTTTCCCAAAATACAAATCCTCTACCTTGCAAATGTTGATAGCAAACATTATCAAAAAGCAGAATACAAACCAAGAGCAAAAAAACTAAGGGCCTTATTTATGAAAGACTTGTGCCACCAGTGCGTCACTTTCTTCCCATGTTAAAAGTGACATACCTACGCCACAAGACAATCATAAATAAGACCCAAATATAAATTCCATTGATTTGCACCAAAAATCGTTTTTTGAATAACATTTAAAAAACACAGGGCAGAACCTATATACAAGCACAGAATTTCACTTTTGAAACATCACTGTTTCCCAAAATACAAATCCTCTACCTTGCAAATGTTGATATCAAGCATTATTAAAAAGCAGAACACAAACCATGAGCAAAGAAACTCAGAGCCTTATTTATGAAGACCTTGCGCCAAAAGAGCATCACTTATTTCCCATGTATAAAGTGATGCACCGGTTGCACAAGGCAATCATAAATAAGGGCCACATGAAAATACCATTCATTTGCACCCAAAATCGTTTTTTGAATAACATTTAAAAAACACTGCCCAGAACCTATGTACAAGCACTGAATTTCACTTTTGAAATCTCACTATTTCCCAAAATAGAAATCCTCTACCTTGCAAATGTTGATAGCAAGCATTATCAAAAAGCAGAACACAAACCAAGAGCAAAGAAACTCAAAGCCTATTTATAAAGGCCTTGCGCCAGAAGAACGTCATTTATTTCCCATGTTAAAAGTGACATACTGACGCCACAAGACAATCATAAATAACAGCCAAATATAAATTCCATTGATTTGCCCCCAAAATCGTTTTTTGATTAACATTTAAAAAACACGGGGCAGAACCTATGTACAAGCACAGAATTTCAGTTTTGAAACATCACTGTTTCCCAAAATACAAATCCTCTACCTTGCAAATGTTGATATAAAGCATTATCAAAAAGCAGAACACAAACCAAGAGCAAACAAACTCAAAGCCTTATTTATGAAGACCTTGCACCAGAAGAGCGTCACTTATTTCCCATGTATAAAGTGATGCACCGGTTGCACAAGGCAATCATAAATAAGGGCCACATGAAAATACCATTCATTTGCACCAAAAATCGTTTTTTGAATAACATTTTAGAAACACTGCGCAGAACTTATGTACAAGCACAGAATTTCACTTTTGAAACATCACTGTTTCCCAAAATACAAATCCTCTATCTTGCAAATGTTGATATCAAGCATTATCAAAAAGCCAAAAACAAACCAAAAGCAAATAAACTCAGGGCCTTATTTATGAAGACCTTGCGCCAAAAGAGCATCACTTATTTCCCATGTATAAAGTGATGCACCGGTTGCACAAGGCAATCATAAATAAGGGCCACATGAAAATACCATTCATTTGCACCCAAAATCGTTTTTTGAATAACATTTAAAAAACACTGCCCAGAACCTATGTACAACACAGAATTTCTCTTTTGAAATCTCACTATTTCCCAAAATACAAATCCTCTACCTTGCAAATGTTGATAGCAAGCATTATCAAAAAGCAGAACACAAACCAAGAGCAAAGAAACTCAAGGCCTTATTTATAAAGGCCTTGCGCCAGAAGAACGTCATTTATTTCCCATGTTAAAAGTGACATACTGACGCCACAAGACAATCATAAATAACAGCCAAATATAAATTCCATTGATTTGCCCCCAAAATCGTTTTTTGATTAACATTTAAAAAACACGGCGCAGAACCTATGTACAAGCACAGAATTTCAGTTTTGAAACATCACTGTTTCCCAAAATACAAATCCTCTACCTTGCAAATATTGATATCAAGCATTATCAAAAAGCAGAACACAAACCAAGAGCAAACAAACACAAAGCCTTATTTATGAAGACCTTGCACCAGAAGAGCGTCACTTATTTCCCATGTATAAAGTGATGCACCGGTTGCACAAGGCAATCATAAATAAGGGCCACATGAAAATACCATTCATTTGCACCCAAAATCGTTTTTTGAATAACATTTTAGAAACACTGCGCAGAACCTATGTACAAGCACAGAATTTCACTTTTGAAACATCACTGTTTCCCAAAATACAAATCCTCTATCTTGCAAATGTTGATATCAAGCATTATCAAAAAGCAGAACACAAACCAAGAGCAAACAAACTCAAAGCCTTATTTATGAAGACCTTGCACCAGAAGAGCGTCACTTATTTCCCATGTATAAAGTGATGCACCGGTTGCACAAGGCAATCATAAATAAGGGCCACATGAAAATACCATTCATTTGCACCTAAAATCGTTTTTTCAATAACATTTTAGAAACACTGCGCAGAACCTATGTACAAGAACAGAATTTCACTTTTGAAACATCACTGTTTCCCAAAATAAAAATCCTCTATCTTGCAAATGTTCATAATAAGTATTATAAAAAAGCCAAAAACAAACCAACAGCCAACAAACTCAGGGCCTTATTTATGAAGGCCTTGCGCCACAAGAGCGTCACTTATTTCCCATGTTTAAAGTGATGCACCGGCTGCACAAGGCAATCATAAATAAGGGCCAAATGAAAATACCAATGAATTGCCCCCAAAATCATTTTTTGAATAACATTTTAGAAACACAACACAGGACCTATATACAAGCATAAAATTTCACTACTGAAACATAACTATCTGCTTCCAAATATTCTCCATAGAGCAAACAAGTCTCTATCTTAATTAAATAAATCATTTCTTACCTTTACAAATTCTTTGGGAGATTGAAAACAGTGTCAGACACACACACCAATTTTTCTTTAGCAGAGCAAAAGGTGTGCACTCAATACACTGAAACCAAGACTGGCATAGAACATCTCTAACTTTGTACACATATGCCTTAATTCAACCAATCAAAAGTCTTCCCTCACTATTTTCAAACCAACACCCTTCCCCCTCTCAAATCTTTCTATCTGTTACCATAGCAACTCCCTCCTAACTGTACTCTCAGGTTCAAAAGTTTATTGTACAATGTTGCAAATTAACTCAGCAAGGATGTTTGACCTCTCAATACACCAGCTTATCCAGGGCATTATTGCTTTTAGTGACTTTTTTTAACCATTCAAATTGCTTCTTTCACACAACACAACCATGCACCCTAACTTTCAGTTTTCAACTGTCTGAATCCACCAATCATTGCTTGTGATTCAAGAGCTGTGAAACTCCACAATTATTTTTTTGTAAACTCCTACTGTTCCAACTGCCATTTCATTCCCACACTTCATCTGACTGCACCAGAACGTTCTCACATCATGTATTCTGTATGGATTATTGGACATAGCTACATCCACTGGGCTCAAAGGTATGCAGCAAGCAGAAATTATCACAACCTTGATTTATCAAATCTGGAAATCAAGTGGATTGGCCAGAGAGGATTGAGATGTCATCAATTGATACCATTGGTGAAAACCTTTTTGCATCTGCCAAGCCCTGACCTCTTAATAGTGCACTGTGGTGAAATGATTTGGGCACTATGACTGCCTTGGTATATTCCAATATATGCCAAAGACAGAAATGGAACTGGTCCAACCAATTTTGTCCACAATTTGAGAAAGCACGGAAACATGTGAATAAATCTGTTTCTGCTTACATGAGAGACTGTGGAATGGGTTCAATATACAATAATAACTTGCGTTACAACATGCAAGACATCTACAGAGGAGATGGTGTGCACTTCTCAGATGAGGGGAATAGAATATTCCTCCTGAATTTAAGACTGTGCATTGGAACCTACTTGTAGGTACCTAAATCAACCACAGAACCCAAAAGCTCTTTTCAGAGCTACCCTACCTCTGATCATTCAAAACGTTTATCTTTTTCTAACTTTTTTCACTATTTTTCACCAAAGTACGCTTCCCGGTATGCGCACCGGTGCGCGTACCGGGCGCTTCCCCCGCAGAAAATTGAAGATTTTTTTTCTTTTTTTTGCCTTTATGCGCCTCCTAAGCCCCCCTCAGAAAACCTAGAGGGTCAAGAAGTGTCTACCGTGCCCCCTTCTACCCATTCCGAACATTGTTTGCCCTCCATCTTGTGTCTCGATTGTACCGAAACACAAAATGGAGGACTCCCGTTACGCTGCCGGTACGCGTACCGGGGCGCGCACCGGTAAGCGCTCCATAAAAAAAGGTGGGAAAGTAATTTACAGAAAAACAACTGGAGACACTTTCTTCAAATATAGAATAGGCCCAACTACATAGCAGTCTCTTCCATTTGCCCAAATTTGGTGGAATTCCATTGAGACATTTAGGCTACAGGCCTGTCTAAATATCCTGAGGTAAATTACATGACCAAAACACATATGAAGTGTTAGAATTTACAACCAATTAAAAAGTTTCTTTCATTTTCTACGAATATTTCCTGACATTTGATTGGTTATGTACATGAATAAATAAAAAAAGAGAAGGAAACACAGCCATTTTGACTACTGCTTCCTGAAGTACATTTGAAAAAAAATAACACTGACAACTTCAACTGCTTTCTCAAAGGTAAGTTGTTATTTTGGAAAGTGAAGTATGTTGTACACTTTAAGTTAATTTGAGAAAAAATATTCTGTTAGTTATATACTATCCCTCTGTAATAGTTATAGATTAAGATAGACTTCTCTGTTATAGTTATGGATTGAGTTAGGCTTCCCTTGTATTATTATAAATTTACTTAGGCTTCATCACATACTCTTTGTTATATTTCAAATTCCAGCCTGATACCATACACTGCCCAAAGATAACTTCACTGTTAAAAAATCCAAACTACATGTCTGAACTTAAACCCAACAGTGCCCTATCTCTACTGATATAATTATTTTTTATGCAATTTACAGCAACAAAATGGAAGGAGAAAAGAATATTTCTTCTGAAATTGTTTTGGACAACAACCATGATGGAAAAAATGCTGAAAATGATAACATTGACTTTATGGATGAGTCTCTGGACCTTGAATTACTTGAGTGTGTGGAATCAATGGAAACACAAAATGTAAATGAAGAGATTCAAGACAACATTTTATTAGAAGTTTAATTAAATTATGAAAAAGAATCAGAAGAATAAATTTATATATAATAATCAAAAATTGTTCGAGGCATTATTCATTTTTATATGTAATTCATCAAGAAGATCAAAAATGTTTAAAATATAAAGTGAGACTTATAGTATACTGTACAACTTTTTTGTGTTACATAGAAAGTTTGCTCATAGTTACTTCATTTCTCCCACTATATTATCTCCAATGTCTATTTTACATCTCTTTATCATCTCCTGCCTCCATGTTGTTTCTGCTTTCCTGACAGACTATGGTATGGATTCCATATACCACAATAACTTCTGTAACAACATGCAAGATATCTACAAAGGAAACAGTGTATTTTAAATTATAGACTCTGCATTGATACCTACATGTTGGTACTTAAATAAAAAAAAACAACAAAAAAAACAATTAATAAACATACAATTTTTTAAAGTGATTTTTTTTCCCATAGTACGCTCCCCGGTGCGCTCCCCGGTGCGCGTACCGGGCGCTTCCCCCGTGAAAATCGAAAAAAAAAAAAATTGAGACCCCGCGGGCCCTTTAATGGCCCCCACATCAAACCTTGGGGGTCAGGGGGGGTCTACCCTGCCCCCTTATGGTCAATTCCCCCTTTTGTTTTTGCCACCTCTTGTGTCTCGATTTTACCGAGACACAAGATGGCGGCCGCTCCAGACTGTTTCGAATGTTTACAGACACCCGAGACCCAATCAGCTTTCTGCGCGCAAGTCGCGTGGCGCGCCCGGTGCGCGTACCCGTGCGCGTACCGGGGCGCGCCTATAGATATATATATTTTTTTGAACCTAAATTACTCAAAATCCACTGGAGCACATATCTTGAGACATAGCAAAGGCACATCGGGCTACCAGTCCCTACAATTTTGCCAAGTTTGGTGTAAATCCATTCAGCCGTTCGAGCTAAAAGTGAAATCGACCGCCCTATGGAAATTAACATGGGGAAAACGCGTTTTGGGACCCCCCATTTATCTCGGACCCCGCTTGACGAATCCCCCCCAAACTTTCAGGGAAGGACCGGGGCACCACGAGGCCATTTTGAGGACATTTTCAGGCAGAGTCGTCAACCGGCGCCAAAGTTATTCCAAATAGAATTTTGAGATTTAACATTGATAAAAATCCTAACTATAACTACCTACTGGCGACCGCCAGTAGGTAATATATATATATATATATATATATATATATATATTAAATCCAAAGTGCCCAAAAGCATTGAGAGCGAACACGACTTCAGGGGAAAACGTTTCCGTTTATTTTAAATGCAAAGACAGGCAACATCTTTCAAATCATTAAGAAAGTCCCAACGCGTTTCGAGGCTTTCCGCCTCTTAATCATGGGTGATTGGCAGGAAAACAGCAGCAAGACTCTGGAAGTTTTTCCTCGCAGCGTGCATCATTTTAATACCCCCAGTGGGCTTTGCGCAGTGCGTCATGAACATGCTGGGACTTGTAGTCCATCAACAGAGTCACTTACGATTATTGAACCACAGTGGGTTCCGCTGTTCAAATGCCTCATTTAAATCGATTTATTGCCCCCAGTGGGCTTCGAAGATGGTGTCCGTTCATATTAGAGCTCCTCCGAAGTGCTGATGGAATTGGCACAGTTCCGACTCCAGCCTCCCGCAATTGAAGGGATGGTTCTGCTCTCCACGGCAGGGCCGCCGTGAAAGTCAATTAAATCCAAAGTGCCCAAAAGCATTGAGAGCGAACACGACTTCAGGGGAAAACGTTTCCGTTTATTTTAAATGCAAAGACAGGCAACATCTTTCAAATCATTAAGAAAGTCCCAACGCGTTTCGAGGCTTTCCGCCTCTTAATCATAGGTGATTGGCAGGAAAACAGCAGCAAGACTCTGGAAGTTTTTCCTCGCAGCGTGCATCATTTTAATACCCCCAGTGGGCTTTGCGCAGTGCGTCATGAACATGCTGGGACTTGTAGTCCATCAACAGAGTCACTTACGATTATTGAACCACAGTGGGTTCCGCTGTTCAAATGCCTCATTTAAATCGATTTATTGCCCCCAGTGGGCTTCGAAGATGGTGTCCGTTCATATTAGAGCTCCTCCGAAGTGCTGATGGAATTGGCACAGTTCCGACTCCAGCCTCCCGCAATTGAAGGGATGGTTCTGCTCTCCACGGCAGGGCCGCCGTGAAAGTCAATTAAATCCAAAGTGCCCAAAAGCATTGAGAGCGAACACGACTTCAGGGGAAAACGTTTCCGTTTATTTTAAATGCAAAGACAGGCAACATCTTTCAAATCATTAAGAAAGTGATGCAAAGATAAGCCTGCCGAGTGCTCAAACCTACTACAGGATAAAAAAGCGCCTTGAAACTGAATGAAATAATCGAACTTACAAAAGCAAAGAAGGGTGCTCGCATTAAGGACTCCATGTCCCAACATACACACAAACCCATACTGTGAATACGCCCACTGGGGGGCGGTGATGTAATCCATTAAAGAGCAAACAGTGAAAAAATGCGGGATTCAGTTGTTTCATTTTGGCAGCCCGAGAAGAAGAGGGTGTTCCTCGAAACGCGTTGGCAGATGGAAAGTATTAGGAGCAGGAAGGCAAGCTGCATTTAGGAGCCGGTTGGCGAGGCGCTGCTGTGTGACCTTCTATGCTTCAGGGCACTTGGACTTCAATATATATATATATATATATATATATATATATATATATATATATATATATATATATATATATATATATATATATATATATATATATATATATATATATATTCACTGAAAAAACCATAGGTTTCACAATCGTTATAGTTAGGAATTAGCATTTAAAAAACCTTTGAAATTCACTAAAAAAAACATAGGTTTCACACCAGTTATAGTTAGCTAAACATTTTACTCATACAAAACCATTGAAATTCCCACGTTTTAGTTAGTTGGACTCACTATAACTCGCGCGCCCGCAATTCACTGCTGATGATGTCACATATTACATCATTCATGACATGGTCAGTGACACTGATGACATCACTGATGACATCTCAAATGACATCACTGATGACATCACTGATAGCTTCTCAATTGACACCTTTAATTTCAATACATATATAGAAGGGAAGAGAGTGGAGGGAAAGTAAAGGAGAAGGTCTGAAAGAAGTTGAGTGTGGGAGTATGGCTGAGTTATACGGAGTGAGCGTGACAGAAGAGGAGTGAGAGACTAAGGGGATGAAGAGAATGAGATTAACAGAGAGAGAATGAGGGAAGGGGAGTGTAGAACTAAGAGGACAGAGGGAGTAGGAGAAGGAGTTAGCAAAGTGGATTAAGGAGAGTAACATAAGGAAAAAGAGTGAAGGAGCAAAACAAGGGAAGAGAGAGAAAGAAAAGTAAAGGAGAAAGTCGGAAAGAAGGTGAGTGTGGGAGTGTGGCTGAGTTACAGGGAGTGAACGTAACAGAAGAGGAGTGAGAGACTAAGGGGACGGAGAGAATAAGGCTACAAGAGAGAGAATGAGGGAAGGGGAGTGTACAACTAAGAGGACACAGTGAGTAAGAGAAGGAGTTAGTAAAGAGGAGTAAGGAGAATAAAGGAAGGGAAAAGAGTGAAGGAGCAAAAGAAGGGAAGAGAGAGGAAGGAAAGTAAGGGAGAAGGTCTGAAAGAAGGTGAGTGTGGGAGTATGCTGAGTTATAGGGAGTGAGTGTGACAAAAGAGGAGTGAGAGACTAAGAGGAAGGAGAGAATTAGGCTAACAGAGAGAGAATGAGGGAAGGGGAGTCTAGAACTAAGAGGACAGAGGGAGTAAGAGAAGGAGTTAGCGAAGTGGAGTAAGGAAAGTAAGGGAAGGGAAAAGAGTGAAGGAGCGAAAGAAGGGAAGAGAGAGGAAGGAAAGTAAAGGAGAAGGTCTGAAAGAAGGTGAGTGTGGGAGCATGGCTGAGTTATAAGGAGTGAGCGTGACAGAAGAGGAGTGAGAGGCTAAGGGGATGAAGAGAATGAGACTAACAGAGAGAGAATGAGGGAAGGGGTGTGTAGAACTAAGAGGACAGAGCGAGTAAGAGAAGGAGTTAGTGAAGTGGAGTAAGGAGAGAAGGGAAGGAAAAAGAGTGAAGGAGCAAAACAAGGGAAGAGAGAGAAAGAAAAGTAAAGGAGAAAGTCTGAAAGAAGGTGAGGGTGGGAGTGTGGCTGAGTTACAGGGAGTGAACGTAACAGAAGAGGAGTGAGAGACTAAGGGGACGGAGAGAATAAGGCTAACAGAGAGAGAATGAGGGAAGGGGAGTGTAGAACTAAGAGGACACAGGGAGTAAGAGAAGGAGTTAGTAAAGTGGAGTAAGGAGAATAAAGGAAGGGAAAAGAGTGAAGGAGCAAAAGTAGGGAAGAGAGAGGAAGGAAAGTAAAGGAGAAGGTCTGAAAGAAGGTGAGTGTGGGAGTATGCTGAGTTATACAGAGTGAGTGTGACACAAGAGGAGTGAGAGACTAAGGGGATGGAGACAATGAGGCTAACAGAGACAGAGTGAGGGAAGGGGAAGTTTTGCTCTTGAATTTTAGACTCTACATCAGTACCTACGTGTAGGTACTTAAATCACCCACATAACACAACAGCTCTTTTTAGAGCTACCCTACCTCTAAGCAATCCAAATTCTTATTTAAAACTATTTTCTTTCACTGTTTTACCCTGTGGTGCGCTCAAGGTGCGCGTACCGGAGAGCATACATGGGAACGCACCCAGCGCTTACCCCGCGGATTTAAAAAAAAAATAGTTTTTTTGCCCTTCAGGGTCCTTCTAGGCCCCCCTCAGAAAACCTAGGGGGACAGGGGGTGTCTACCCTGCCCCCTTTTAATCATTTCCCCCTTTTTATTTTCACCTCAGGTGTCTCGATTTTACCGAGACACAAGATGGCGGACTCTCCGGACTGTTTAGAATGTTGACAGACATCCGACAGCCAATCACCTTTACGCTCGCACACTCCCGTAGCGCGCCGGGTGCGCTCCCCGGTACGCGTACCAGTGAGCGCTTGGAGCTCGCCTTTAGATATATATGTGTTTTAGAAGTTAATTTTCATAAAAACCACTGGAGCAATTTTCACCAAACATAGCAAAGGCACATCTGCATACCAGTCCCTACAATTTTGCCAAGTTTGGTGTAATTCCGTTCAGCGGTTCAGGCTGTAGTCCTGTCAGACTGTCCTATGGAAATGAACATGGGGAAAACACGTTTTGGGACCCCCTTTTTTCTCAGCCCCCACTTCATGAATCCACCTGAAACTTTCAGGGAAGGAGAGCAGCGAGTGGTTTCTTATTTAATGAGGAGAAAAGAGCAGCAAAAGACCTACTACAGGTATTGATATATTTACAAACTGCAAGTACCAGACTGCATCAGTAGAGACTCAATACCAAAAAATCCCTGTACCCTGGACGTTAGTTAGCATCCGTCTAGTAGACATGAGAACATGATTTGCTGGAAAAATATACTATTTAATTCCAGACCCACCCCCTCTCAATTTATGGTTAGGTGTGTGTTCTCTAATGCCTTACTGTCCACAACAAACCACTGTTTGTAACTGCAAGCAGGAGAATCCGGGGAGAGTTCAACTCAACATAACCAATGATGTCTGCCCCACTGAGACAGTCCATCCACCCACACTTGAAAAATAAATGAAAACAAAAAATGTGTGGCGGAAAGGAAGGCACCTCACGGGCGAACAACCCTCGGGGAATTTGGCAGATGTTACCAATTCTATGCCCCTTACTCATCATCGGTTGCCATTCCTTTTCCAAGAAGAAAACAGTGTCAAAGCAAAATGTGAAAACAGATAGGTGCTGAACAAGAAGCTAAAGAAATCGCTCCCTGATGTGACAAACAACCAAGAGTGAGATTAAAATCAACAGACACACCAATTGTACAACTTTATTACTAACTCTGGTGTGTACTGGTGAAATAAAAAGGCTGGTAGCTTACTGTCGCATACCAATACCTGTAACCGACATGTTTCACTGCCCGGTAGATTTTATGGCAGATTCATCAGGGTTCACCACTCGGTCACCGCACCAGTGTTGGACATCTTTATATAGGAAACTGTCGAGTTGAAAAACAAGCCCCACTTAAAACCATTTCTGGTCCATACTCATCTCCCCATTCATATCTTAGCATGTAGTAATAAAAAGGGGGTAACAAACGGGAGTCATTACCCTCAACCAGCCATGTCCTCTCATACCAGCTGGTCAGGAAATTCTCAGCCCTACTGTAGATTGTAGTATCAATCTGCAAATGATCAAACTGTAGTTAGAGATATAAGTTCTGACCAAATCAACATGCAGCCACGCTATGCATTGATGTTCAGAGCAATGCGTCAAATGTTCCCAGCAAACATGTCCCTCGTTATTTGTATATAAGCTCCTCGTCTCCAAAATGCGTGTAAGCTACACTATACTTCAACCAGGGGCTGTAACCTTTGTTCATGCCAGGTTGCCCCCCACATCATTGTAAAAAATCGCTATAAGCGAATCCAAAAACTCCGATACCTGCCCCGACCTGGAGGCATTACCGTCTTTAACTGCAATCGAGCGCATCACTATTACATGGGCATAAATAGTTCCTACCGCCCACCACTCCTCACCATACAGAAATGGAACCAGGACCATAAATCATCCCAGGAATGCCACACAGTCAATGCCCATGCTTTTTAAAATCACTCTGCTGTTACTGATCCCGGAAATGTCACACAACAGTCCAGGCGTGCACCAAATAATTGGACGTTTGAAAATACATCAAGCGAGGAAGAGGAAGAACCCCAGCAAAGTAACAGGGTGAGGTTTAATCAACAGGACCGCCAGAACGAAGATCTGGGTGCTCTGTTACGTTCTTTTTTAGGACAGGGTCAGAGAACCAATCACAACAGGGGAAGGGGGACCCCAGGAAGAGGAAGAGGAAGAGGCAATCCAACACCCCAATGGCAGACTTATTCACCCAGAGTGACCCGCAGCCGAGGCCGCACATTTAACTAAATGAGAGCATTGTTGTGAACTTGTCAGATCACATTTTAACATCTAGTGAGGAGAGAGTTCTCAACAAGGGATTGGGATTTGTCCCGACGCCTAAACATGATGCATTTAAGTGTCACATTGAGTTCCATGAAACAGTGCAAAAGATTAAATTAAAGAAATTCTTACCTAACAAGGAAAAAGACACTGACTCATTTCGAGGCACCAACTTGAGAAAACCATCCACTTTTTGTCCCCCCACTGCTGTGGTAGGTCCAGAAGTGGCAGTGTTTGAGGAGAAGGTCCTCCATGACATTGAAATTCTTGAACAATCCCAGGAACATTGTAAATACACCAATATGAGCACAAATGATTGGGAGGCAGTCAAGGGACTAGAGCAGAATACATCGCTGACTATTAAGTCAGCGGATAAAGGGGGCGCGGTTGTGGTCCTGAACACACGGGATTATGACGCAGAGATACAACGCTTGCTAAGTGTACGTACCAACTATAGACCTCTCAACAGGGATCCGGCTGAGGGCTTGTTGAAAACCATCCGTGAAATGGTAAGCAAAGCTAAGACCAACAAATGGATTTCAGTTAAAGAAGCGGAGTTCCTAGTGAATACCCCCAGGACTCCTGCGTTTTATATCTTACCAAAGATACATAAACCTACCCGTCCACCTCCCAGCAGGCCCATAGTTTCGGGTATACAGTCAGTTCTGGAGCCCCTCTCTCAATACACAGATTATTTCCTCCTTGAATCAGTGGTCAGTCAACAGTCCTTTGTTAAGGACACCACTGATGTTCTGAACATTTTGGAGAATGTCCCGTATGACCCATGTGTACAGTTTCTGGTGACAATTGATATTGAGTCCCTGTATACGAGTATTCCTCAGGACGCGACGCTGGTGGCGGCAGCGCGGGCCCTGGGGGATCTTGAATGGTTTTATGACACTCCGCAATCTTTTGTCATGAAATGTGTTGAGTGGCTCTCACTTGTAACTACTTCATGTATAAAGACCAACTCTACCTGCAGACCTCTGGCACTTCAATAATGGCCACGATGGCCCCCAGTTTGGCATGTATATATGTTGGCCAATTCGAGGAGCACATCGTCTACCCAGATACCAACCCCTTCCAGAGGCATATTTGCCTCTGGAATAGATATATAGACGATGTGTTCTGCATATGGTCAGGCTCCGAGGAATCCTTGTTAGAGTTTTTGACCTGGCTAAATTCACAGGATCAGAGTCTCAAGTTTACCTGGTCATATAGCCATACCAATGCTACATATCTGGATCTTGACATAGAGTCAGGCAGAGAGGGAGGCCTGAGTACCCGGGTCCATCAAAAACTTACTGACAGAAATTCCCTCCTTCTGTACAACTCATATCATCCCAGAGCCCTCCGTGATAATCTTCTGATGGGTCAATTCCTTAGGTACCGGAGGAACTGTTCAGCTACGGATATGTTCTTGGAACAGTCCTGTGACCTGACCAAGAAACTTGAACAGCGAAACTACCCTCGAAAGGTGGTCAGGAATGCCAGGAAGAGGGCACTTAACACCCTGCGTAGCACTCTACTTGAACATACCAGCAAAGAAAGACAAGATTGTCTGCCAGTAGTGATGACGTTTGACCCAATGGCCACTAAGATCAGGCAGTCTATTAGAAAGCATTGGAATTTACTATCCAATAAAGATTTCTCCATGCGACCACCTAGATTTGCCTTCAAACGGTCAGGTAATCTAAAGGACAGACTTGTACACACCCGTGACCGGTTGCCCCCGAGAAATGAATCCACAACCGTTCCAAATGGGCACTATCCTTGTGGGATGTGCTCGGTATGCCCATTAACCAAGAAATGCAGCAGTGTGATGTTGAAAACAGGAAAGGAATGGTTTTTAAACCATTTTAGCAACTGCAACACCACGAATGTGGTTTACAGATTATTGTGTAGTTGTGGTCTCCAATACATTGGATTGACCACGAGAAAAATAAAGGTCCGCATACAAGAACACCTAAGTTTGATTAAGGCAGGTAAACTAACTACCAAACTGGTCCAGCACTGCCACCAGGAGAAACATGGTTTTACATGGACTGTGCTGGAGACAGTGAAGGGCAATCCGAACAACATTGAGGCTGTGTTACTAACCAAGGAAGCTAGATGGATTTTTAGAGAAAGAACCGACATACAGTGCTTGAACGAGATTATTGAATGGAACAGAGTCAAGTAGAATAACCCATATTGGTCTTTCTGTTTTCGGGGGTACATTTTTAGGACTGTGTACATCCTTCTCTGGACCGGTGCCCTTATTGTCCATCTTGAGTGAACTGGTGTTGGGTTCATAACTGAATCATCCACCTTTGGCCCAATACTTTGGAATGGCATTGAGAATAAAGTCCTTTTGGCCCGGGTTGTCCATAGATGATGTATGGCCAGATACCATGTATTTTACCGGTGATAAAGGGATTGTTTCATTTATGAGTCCCTACTATGTGTTTGACAATGAAGTATTGTTTAAACCTGGTAGGAGAAGGGTCTCACTGCCATATGCCACACATTTTCTTGGCGACGTATATAGTTGGTAATCCACAGTTTTTAATGTATTAACGTACATATATACGGTCGTGTTCCTCTAATGACACACGGGAGGATATTCACTTTGAGACATTGTCAATAAAGTTTTTTGAAAAATAAAAAACAACCTGTTCATTATGAACATGCCCTAGCTGTGACGACATTCGCTGGTTCTCCAACACTGGGGTTGTCTATAAGGAATGTGTGATGGGTGGATTTTTGCGTGGTGCAGAATGCCGATAACACCTAAATTGGCCCTCCACGATCTAGAAAAAAGTTGCCTTCGGCCAGATATGATTAATAATAACGAGGGTTGGAGATTTATTTATATGTGGTTCCAAAATGAGGACACTCATAAAACATCGTCAAATGACACATTGGGTTTTGATTTGAAACATACAGTTACTCACTCCACTCTAAGATGGCGCCCACATGACCTGCTGAGGTCGAGGGTTCTTCCAGCGTGCTCTCCCGACCACGTGACCGGACATTTCCGGGATCAGAAACAGCAGTTTGATTTTAAAAAGCGAGGGCATTTACTGCGTGGCGTTCCTGGGATGATTTATGGTCCTGGTTCCATTTCTGTATGTGAGGAGTGGTGGGCGGTAGGAACTATTTATGCCCATGTAATAGTGATGCGCTCGATTGCAGTTAAAGACGGTAATGCCTCCGGGTCGGGGCAGGTATCGGAGTTTTTGGATTCGCTTATAGCGATTTTTTACAATGATGTGGGGGGCAACTTGGCGTGAACAAAGGTTACAGCCCCTGGTTGAAGTATAGTGTAGCTTACACGCATTTTGGAGACGAGGAGATTATATACAAAGAACGAGGGACATGTTTGCTTGGAAAATTTGACGCATTGCTCTGAACATCAATGCATAGCGTGGCTGCATGTTGGTTTGGTCAGAACTTATATCTCTAACTACAGTTTGATCATTTGCAGATTAATACTACAATCTACAGTAGGGCTGAGAATTTCCTGACCAGCTGGTATGAGAGGACATGGCTGGTTGAGGGTAATGACTCCCGTTTTTTACCCCCTTTTTATTACTACATGCTAAGATATGAATGGGGAGATGAGTATGGTCCAGAAATGGTTTAAAGTGGGGCTTGTTTTTCAACTCGACAGTTTCCTATATAAAGATGTCCAACACTGGTGCAGTGACGGAGTGGTGAACCCTGATGAATCTGCCATAAAATCTACCGGGCAGTGAAACATGTCGGTTACAGGTAGTGGTATGCGACAGTAAGCTACCAGCCTTTTTATTTCACCAGTACACACCAGAGTTAGTAATAAAGTTGAACAATTGGTGTGTCTGTTGATTTTAATCTCACTCTTCGTTGTTTGTCACATCAGGGAGCGATTTCTTTAGCTTCTTGTTCAGCACCTATCTGTTTGCACATTTTGCTTTGACACTGTTTTCTTCTTGGAAAAGGAATGGCAACCGATGATGATATAGGGGCATAGAATTGGTAACATCTGCCAAATTCCCCGAGGGTTGTTCGCCCGTGAGGTGCCTTCCTTTCCGCCACACATTTTTTTTTGTTTTCATTTATTTTTCAAGTGTGGGTGGATGGACTGTCTCAGTGGGGCAGACATCATTGGTCATGTCGAGTTGAACTCTCCCCGGATTCTCCTGCTTGCAGTTACAAACAGTGGTTTGTTGTGGACAGTAAGGCATTAGAGAACACACACCTAACCATAAATTGAGAGGGGGTGGGGCTGGAATTAAATAGCCTATTTTTCCAGCAAATCATGTTCTCATGTCTACTAGACAGATGCTAACTAACGTCTAGGGCACAGGGATTTTTTGGTATTGAATTTAATTGAGTGGAGGGCTATCCCACAGGTACCCGTTTTTCCCTCTTAGCTCCTCTTTGTTATTACATGCATCAGTAGAGGCGCCAATTGGCGGGACATATGAGCACTACTTAATCTACTTCTTAGGCTGCCACTCCCATATGCCATTTCCCAAGAAGAAGAGCGCTGTGACGCTCGAAACGCATTGGAACTTTTTATGGCGATTACTGCTCTGATGTGCAAATGGTGTTAGCTGTACTGCCAGAGGAAAATAAATGTTTGCAACACTTGTGCGTGTGGGCCTCCAACGTAGGTGTACTTTCTGTTGGATATATATATATATATATATATATTCACAGAAAAAAACCATAGGTTATAGACCATATATAGTTAGGAATTTGCATTTACAAAACCTTGAAAATTCACTGAAAAAACCATAGGTTATAGACCATATATAGTTAGGGATTTGCATTTACAAAACCTTATTTTACTCGCATAAAACCATTGAAATTCCATATATAGTTAGTTGCGCTAACTATATATCGCGCACCCGCAATCCACTGCTGATGATGTCACATATTACATCATTCATGACATGGTCAGTGACATCACTGATGACATCACTGATGACATCTCAAATGACATCACTGATGACATCACTGATGACAACATCCAGTGACTGTATGTTTCTGTATAGTTAAAATATGTCTTACATATTGAAGAATGAGTGGATGTATAAGTGTCTGGATGAAGGATATAGTAGGTGCATGACTGACTGTATGAGTGAGTGATTAAATGTGTCTCACTGAGTGCATGGGTTAGTGACTAAACTGTCTTAATTTGTGCATCATTATGTCTGTTGTTCTGTAAACTGCTGCATGTGTTGATAAGTAGCTATATGAGTAAGTTTATGGGTTATTGATTGGTTGCCCAAGTATTTGTATGGGAGACTGAGAGTGTGTGTGGGTGACTGGGAGGTGTATGACTCTGTGCATAGATGTGTGAGCAGTTGATTTACTAGATGTATGGTTTCAAAAGTGCATGTGGAAACAGCTGTATGGGCGGTTGACTGTGTGCATGAGTGTATTGTTGAGTGAATGGATATCTCAGTGCTATATGTCAAAGTAAGTACATATGTAAAACACAGTACATGTAAGAGTTGACATATATAAATAACTGTGCATAAGAGCCAGTGAATGTGTGAGTGGCTGTATGGATCATTGTGAACTTGTATCAGGGATTGTATAAGAGAGTAAATATGTGTTAGTATATGTTTGAATAAGTAAAGTTTGTATAACTGTATAGTTGAGGAAATGGAGGTGTGATTGATTCTTTGCATGACTGACTAGGTGTGTGAGTAACTCCATGGATGAGTGACAGTCTGTGAGTGTCTGTTTACACTGATTGTATCTAAGGTTATATTAGAGTCTGAAGAGGTTCATCGTATTATCACATGAATGATATCATCAGTGATGTGATCAGTAATGTCAAATGAGATGTCATCAGTGATGTCATCAGTGATGTCATTTGAGATGTCATCAGTGATGTCATTTGAGATGTCATCAGTGATGTCATCAGTGAAGTCACTGACCATGTCATGAATGATGTAATATGTGACATCATCAGCAGTGGATTGCGGGTGCGCGATATATAGTTAGCGCAACTAACTATATATGGAATTTCAATGGTTTTATGCGAGTAAAATAAGGTTTTGTAAATGCAAATCCCTAACTATATATGGTCTATAACCTATGGTTTTTTCAGTGAATTTTCAAGGTTTTGTAAATGCAAATTCCTAACTATATATGGTCTATAACCTATGGTTTTTTCTGTGAATTTCATTGGTTTTTTAAAAGCTAACATCTGTAACTGTAAAATGTATTCTTCTTTAAATCTTAAAATATATTTTAGATGTTTATTAATAATTTTTTTTTTAATATTTTTTTTCTTCGCTTCCAGTTCGCGAACCGGGAAGCTTTCCGTTAGCTCATCTTGATGCCGCGATCTAGTACGCGAACCGGTAAACGTTACGTTAGCGGAACTGTGACGCGTCGCGGAAGCGCGACGTATCACGTTGTCGCGTAATGCGTCTAATGACGCGCCGCGTTAGCGCTCCCGGAAGTGCTCCGGACCGCGAACCGGAAGCGATCCGAGACGCGGCGCGCACCGCGTAACGTAAGCGGAACAGGTCATGTGACTTGTTTATCAAAGTTTTCATTGGTTCATTTCACTTTTGGTTTCCAAATGATGTATGACTAGGTCATGTGACCTAAAAATAACACTTTTCATTGGTTCAGAACTTTTGCTTTTCCCAAATCATGTAAACCCCTCCTTCTTTCCTCACTCTGACTTTCATCTTGGTGAGAGAAAGACCATTTTCCTGGAGTTCAGCAATGGCTTCTATACTTGCTGCAGCTGGTGCACCCCCACCACCACCTCCACCTCCTCATAAGAAGAGAGGACCTCCAAGTCAATTTATCTCCAACAGAGAGGAGGAAGAGGAGGAAGAAGAAGAAGAGGATAGAGATCAACCAGAATTTATCCCGGAGTTGCCCCGTGTTTCTAAGAGGAAAACAAGTTTCATCTGGCAGTTTTTTTCCATCCCTCCAGGGGACAAGAAGGTCAATGCTAAATATGCCACCTGCCTCATCTGTAAATACAGATTGTCTAGAGGCACAGAGAAAAAATATAGTATGGGCAACTATACTATGCATCGCCATATGGCCAGGTGGCATCCCTTAAACTACAGCCGGGCAGAGTTGAGGGACCTACAAGATAATCCCCCGACAACTCCTGTGCCCAGATCTACGTCAACAATGTCTTTGACAGGAAGAGAGGCACAGGAAACTGTGCCAAACATTCAGCCAAACTTTAAACATATGAAGTTTACCTGTATATATTGTGGTGCTATGCTCTCGTATGGGAACATGAGCGTGAACTTGATCAATATGGTGTTCGAAAACCATAAGTGCCCTAACGCACCCAAGCAGTAATTTTTTTTTTGCTCCTGTTGAGCCCTTTTCAATACCTGTTTTTTTGTTGTTTCCCCTCCATAAAAAACACAAAAAAACATAAAACTGTTCTAAAAATACAAAAAAATCAAAAAATGTTCAGAAAAAATAAATAAATAAATAAAACAACAAAAACAAAAAAAAAAAGTTCTTTTCAGAACTACCTCCCCTTTCAAATAAAATTGCTAGAATGTTTATCACTCTGGCAAGCTCTATTTCTTTTGGTTCGCTTCAAGTTCGCTGACCGGTTCGCGAACTTGAAGCGAACCAAAAAAATATTTTTTTAAAAAAAAGAAGAGTAAGTATAAGGGAAGTAAACAGAGAATAATGTAAAAAGAAAGACAGCTATAGAGAGTAAATCAGAGATAGTGTCAGTGACATCATCAGCAGTGCATTGCGGGTAAAAAGAGTAGAAAACATTTACCTTATAATTCTTGTTACCTTTTTAAAATATTTTTTCATACTTTCAATCTGTAAAAGAGAGAACAAACATTTCCAAAAATATTAAAACATGTATTTAAAAATTAGAAAAGACAAGGGAAAAGGTTCAAGAACAAACAGTTTTTCAACAACTTTGACATTTACAGAAGCCTCTGCTTCTCTACGTCCCCTACACAATCCTAAACATATATATTTTAAACAAACTGTATCTTGATGTTGATGAACTGAGGCCTATTTTGGAACATGGTGCTTCTTTTGCACTGCTAATGTCTCACAATAGTGATGCAATAGCAGCGCAAAAAAGATGTAAAGCCATCATAAAATTGAGTCTAACATTTAATTCTATTAGTATATCACTAGAGACAAAACCACATTTTAAAAACACAGCTTTCTTCATCATTTTCTCCTTAAATCATACTATTCTCTATCTAAATTAAATAAATCTTTTCTCACCTTAGCAAATATTTTTTGAGTTTTGAAAACAGTCTCAGAAATACACCAAATTGTCTTCAGCAGAAGAAAAAGGATGCACTCCAAAGGCTGCAGCTATTGAAAGCACAGAAATACAGATATTCATTTCACATATCTCTCATATTAGCCAATCATACCTCTTCCCTCACTTTTTTCAAATCAAAACCCTTCCCCCCTCTGCCCTCTCTGCCTTGTTTCCATAGCAACCACCTCCTGGAAGACCTCTCATGTTTGCAAATTCACACAACAATGTTTCAATTGAACTCTGAACTCTCAGTGCACCTGCGTATCCAGTGCAATCTTTCATTAAATGTTTCTTCCTTGACCATTCAAATTACATGTTTCAAAGAACACATCCATGCACCCTAACTTTCTGTTTTCAGAAATGGAAATGCACCAATCACTGCTAATGAATCATTTGCATTGGAAATCCACAGTTTTTTTTCTTTAGAAACTCCTACTGTTTCAACTGCCCTTTCATTACCACACTTCATCTGACTGCAGAACAACCTTCTCCCACCATGTTTAAGGTCTGGATTGTTGGACATAGTTACATCCACTGGGCTCAAAGGTATGCTGAGAACAGAAATTTACCTAACCTCAATTTACAAGATGTGGAAATTAAGTGGTTGGGCCAAAGAGGATTAAAATGTCACCAATTGATACCATTGGTGAAAACCTTTATGCATTTGCCAAAACCTGACCTGTTAATAGTGCACTGTGGAGGTAATGATTTGGGCACTTTGACAGGGGTAGGTCTGGAAATGCTTTTAAAGGACACCTTTGAGCAATTAATGGCACTTTTTCCTCAAACTGCCTTGGTATATTCCAATATATGCCAAAGACAGAAATGGAGGTGGTCCAACCAATTTTGTCCACAAATTGAGAAAGCGAGGAAGCATGTAAACAAATCTGTTTCAGCTTACATGAGAGACCATGGAATGGGCTCTCTGTACAACAATAACTTGCGTTACTACATGCAAGATATCTACAGAGGAGATGGAGTTCACTTCTCAGATGAGGGCAACAGAATTTTCATTCTGAATTTAAGACTGTGCATTGGTACCTACTTATAAGTACCTAAATGTACCATAAACCCAAAAGCTCTTCTCAGAGCTACCCTACATCTGATCACTCACAATTATTATTTTTCTCTAACTTTTTTCACTAATTTTCCACAAAATTCGCTCCCCGGAGCGCTACCCGGTTCGCTAACCGAAAGCTAACCTCGCGGATTTTTAAAAAAAATGTTTTTTTTCCGCACATATAAGCCTCCTCAGCCACGCTCAGAAAACCTAGGGGGTCAAGATAAGTCTACCATGACCCCTTCTACCCATTGTAAACATTATTTGCCCTCCATCTTGTATCTTAATGCGACCGAAACACAAAATGGTGGACTCCCGTGACGCTTAAGGTTCGCTAACCGGGCCGCTTTCCGGAAAGCGGTCCTAAAAAAAGGTGGGAAAGTAATTTACAGAAAAACGACTAGAGACACTCTCACCAAATATAGATTAGCTCATACTACATAACAATCCCTTTCATTTTCACAAATTTGATTGAAATTCCATTTAGCCATTAAGCCTGTAGACCTCTCTAAGTACCGTGAGGTAAATTACTTCACAAAACACATCTGAAGTGTTGGAATTGACAACCAATGAAAATGTTACTTTCATTTTCAATTTTTTTTTCCTGACATTTGATTGGTTATGTACCTGAATATATATAAAGGAAGAGAAGGAAACACAGCCATTTTGACTACTACTTCCTGAACTACATTTCAAGAGCCTTTTCACCTCCCTGAAAATTAAATTGATAATTTGTAAGTGGCACTTTAAATTAATTTGTAAAAACGTTTTTGATAATTATTTACTGTCCCCCTGCTATAGTTATAGATACAGATAGACTCCTCTGTTATATTTATTGATTGACTTACACTTCTCTGCTATAATTATGAATTAACTTACTTTAAGTTCACTGTTAAAAAAACAGAACTACCTGTCTGAACTTAAACCCAACAGTGCCCTAACTCTTCTAATTTAATTATTTTTTTATGCAATTTACAGCAAAAAAATGGAAGGGGAGCAAGAAAAAAGTAATGTTTCCTTCGAGATTACATCCGAAGACATTGTAAATGAAGAAAATGTGGATGAAGATTTTATGGATCAATCTTTTGACGAACAATTTATTCAAACCTTACAAGAGACAGAAACATTCATGTTTGACGAGATACCAGATGATATAATGCTGGAAGTTTTAATGAACTATGAAAATAATAAATACATTTTTTTTAAATCAAAATAAATAAATAAATAAAAAAACGAACAAAAACAACAAATAATTAACATACAGTATTACAAAAGTCTATCATTCTTTTATCCTTAAAGTTTGCTGCCCAGAACGCTATCCGGTTCGCGAACTTGGCGCTTACCACGCAAAAAAAAAATTTTTTTTTTTGGACCCTCCTAGGCCCTTTTCAAACCTCCACATAAAACCTAGGGGGTCAACGAGGATCTACTATGCCCCCTTATGGTAATTTCCCCCTTTGTTTTGGCCTCCTCTTGTCTCTCGATCCTACCGAGAGACAAGATGGCGGCCGCTCCGGACTGTTTAGAATGTTGACAGACACCGGAGAGCCAATCAGCTTCGCATCGCAAAGTTCCGATACGCGAAAGGTTCGCTAACCGGATCGCTGCCCGGAGCGCTGTTACAGATATATATCTTGATTTAAACGTTAATTTCTCAAAATCCACTGAAGCACATATATTGAGACCTAGCAAAGGCACATCGGGCTAACAGTCCCTACAATTTTGCCAAGTTTCGTGCAAATCCATTCAGCCGTTCGGGCTAAAAGTGAGTCCAACCGCCCTATGGAAATTAACATGGAAAAAACGCGTTTTGGGACCCCCCTTTTTTCTCGGCCCCCCCTCCACAAAACCCCCCCAAATTTTCAAGGGCTGCTCAGAAACAAAATGTGCCATTTTCCTGAAAATTTCAGCCGATTCCGTCCACAAACGCCAAAGTTATTAGGCATAGAATTTTCAGAAATCCCATAGGGAAAAAATCCTAACTATATATACCTACTGGCGACCGCCAGTAGGTAATATATATATATATATATGTATATATATATATATATATATATATATATATATATATATATATATATTGACACCACACCAAACTTCACCATCAAAGAAGGCGCTGACTCCGTGTATCTCAGTTCAAGGGTGTTTATTTCTTACATCAACTTCTGCTCAGACGCGTTTCGGCGGCTACTCCCGCCTTGCTCACTATATATATATATATATATATTATTATTATAGCATTTCTGTAACTACTGCGCAGAGCAGCTTGTAACCTACAAGGAGACGGAGTCACTGTGCTACTGTCTCGATGTTCCAGCAGGCGCACACACACCCGAGGTTGAACGTTGAAGGGGACCGGAGGAAGATATTTCTTCACCTGATGCAAAAGCTCCTTATTGAACACTCCGCACCTTTTCCAGAATTCAAAAAAACCTTTATTTCTACAAGGATTGTAATTTGCAGCAACTGCCTACGAACACTTACCCAGTTGAACAGCATTCTGGGAGCTGCAGTTGTGAGAGAGCTGCAGTCGAGTTCTACCATGTGACCTGAGGTCAGCGGATTTCCGCCAAAAGGCAGTGCTTCTGGACACTTGAAAGGTGAGGGTGGAGTCACTCTTTGCGCAGGCAGCAGCATCTGAAGAAGGCAGGAGCCGAAATGCATTATGCGTAGCTGTAATTGATTGAATACATTTCTTCCAAAGTTACCCCCTGAGTGGCCTTTCTCCTATTCTTCACGGAGTGGGACCAGTTCTGATATTGTACGGGCCAGTCAGAGGCTCGTGAGAGGCCCCGTTACTAGAAGAGGCTGGAAACTTTACTGACTTTCGCTGCTTGCAGCGACCACACGTTTTCAAGGGATTGAATTTTTCCAGCTCACCCCGAGGTGCACGCCAGCATTTCTGTAACTACTGTGCAGAGCAGCTTGTAACCTACAAGGAGACGGAGTCACTGTGCTACTGTCTCGATGTTCCAGCAGGCGCACACACACCCGAGGTTGAACGTTGAAGGGGACCGGAGGAAGATATTTCTTCACCTGATGCAAAAGCTCCTTATTGAACACTCCGCACCTTTTCCAGAATTCAAAAAAACCTTTATTTCTACAAGGATTGTAATTTGCAGCAACTGCCTACGAACACTTACCCAGTTGAACAGCATTCTGGGAGCTGCAGTTGTGAGAGAGCTGCAGTCGAGTTCTACCATGTGACCTGAGGTCAGCGGATTTCCGCCAAAAGGCAGTGCTTCTGGACACTTGAAAGGTGAGGGTGGAGTCACTCTTTGCGCAGGCAGCAGCATCTGAAGAAGGCAGGAGCCGAAATGCATTATGCGTAGCTGTAATTGATTGAATACATTTCTTCCAAAGTTACCCCCTGAGTGGCCTTTCTCCTATTCTTCACGGAGTGGGACCAGTTCTGATATTATTATATATATATATATATTATTATATATATATATATATATGCAGCAACTGAAGTCTTGCACCACGCCGCCACCAAAACAGCAGGGACAGGAAAGACCACGCAAATCCAAATGGGGTATTTTCGGCAAAGATTTATTGAAGAGTCACCAAATCTGACGCGTTTCGGGCGTCCGCCCTTGCTCACAGATCGTCAGACAATAGACCTAACACCGTTTAGGTACTTTTTTTACACAGTTTTTTTCTCATTGCATTTTTTTCAAAAACAGCTACACCATGTGGTAATAGAAAGCAAGGACACACTACAAGCTGTGGACATATAGAGTCTGTTTTCCAAACATTTAAAACTCAACAATGTGTTAAAAATTGTAAGTTCTAAAATTGGTATTGAGTCCATATTATTTACAGTATATAAACCTGGATTATAAATCTCTATTAAGCTGCTAAAAGATTAATATGTTTTTATAAAAGCATGAATGCAATATCTGACCAGACTACTGTGCATGTAGATGCGAAGTCAAATGTGCAAAGAACGCATTGTACACCATAGTGCAAATTGTGCAAATAAAGTGCAATATATGCTGTGCAAATAACGCAAGGAAGTCTGTGCAAAAAATGCAAGAATATAAAGTCAACTTCATAAAAACGTTATTCATAGATCAATGTGCAAAAATTAACAAGGTAAAAAATCACAGTAATACCCGGTATCTCTGCATAAATGCCTTAACGGTCACAAACATATTGACAATAACCGACCAGATTGCTGTGCATATAGAAGCAAAGTCAAATGTGCAAAGCATGCATTATACACCCTAGTGCAAATTAGGCAAATAAAGTGCAAATATATGTTGTGCAAATAACGCAAGGAAGTCTGTGCAAAAGATGCAAGAATATAAAATCAACCTCATACAAACTTTATTCATAAATCGATGTGCAAAAATTGACAAGATAAAAATCACAGTAATATCTGGTATCTCTGCATAAATGCATTAACGGTTACAAACATATTAGCAGCAATAATGAAATATTCAAATTCATCAATTTCAAAGGACTCAAAATAATATTGAATAAAGCCATAAAGAACCACACAATGAGTAATATTCAAACTAGGAAAACAACATCAAATATGTATCTCAGAGTGTCCTTGTCCTGTGAAAAGGTGCAAAAATTATAACAAAGACCTATTTCCAAGAAATAAAAAGGAAACCTTGTGTTTAGGAAAACCATGAAATATATAGAGAAAGGTGTACTATGAAGGTGAAATTCATAAATTATGATCGGCTAGAGAGGCAGAAAAGGCGAAGCATTCCAACTGAAATGTAAATCGAAAAAAGAAGAATATAATGGTTATAAAAATACATGTAAATCTTCTGTGGTATTTAACCCATTTGGGAACCTGCTGTCTAGTTCTAAAATCATCTGTGACTCCAATCTCCTAAGCATTCTATCTCTGTCGCCGCCTCTACGTGGTTTTAGAACTGAGGCGATGACATAGTATTCAAGGCACTGTAATGTATTATTATGGATGGCTTTAAAATGCCTTGCCACTGGATATGTGCCATCATTATTAACGATGGCACGCAAATGCTGGATAATCCTGGCATGCACCTGTAGCCTAGTACTTCCCACATATCTAAGGCCACAGGTGCATGTCAGGACGTAGACAGCAAAATCAGTCTTACAGTTAAATGAACCCTTAATGTTAGTCATAACTGGACTGAATGGTGTTGAATATTGGGTGGTGTTTTTCCCAAATTTACAAGCCCTACAAGAAGAGCATCGTTTGAATCCCGGCCGGGATTTTAACCATTCTTCCTTTTTCGCAAGCTCAGGGAATTCATGACTAATTTGAGATCTAAGGGAGGGTCCCCTCCGATAGGTTATGATGGGGCTATCAGGAAGCCTAGGTGCCAGGGCTAAATCAGTCTTTAAGACAGGCCATTTAATCTGCCTGGCCTGTTTACTATAGCTAGTGATCATCCTCGGTCCCTGGTCATCCATGTTATTTTGAGCTCCCAAAGAGCTGCTTTGAGTGACGGATAACAATGATTCACGAGTTCTAGCATTAGTTTTTTGAATTGCTGATTTTAGGATGGATTCTCTATATCCCCTGCGCCTGAACCTATCCAAGGCTTCGTTAGTGCAGACGGCCAAATCAGCGTCTGTACTACAGATTCTCTTTAATCTGAGCATCTCCCCAAAAGGAATGTTGTCTATTATGTGGCGTGGATGGGCACTGCTGGCATGCAAGATGTTATTGTCAGCAGTGCTCTTTCTGTGGAGTTTAGTTGCTAAAAGACCATCATGGATAAATATTTTGACATCAAGGAATTCAGCTTCCGAATTACTAATGTTAGAAGTGAATTTCAAGTTTTCCTGGTTAGCATTAATAGGTAACACAAAGTTATTGGCACTTTCTAAGTCACCCCTCCATAAAACAAAAACATCATCTATATAGCGCATCCACTGCACCACATGTTTGTCAAAGGTTGCTCCATGTGTTCGCCTGAGGACCTGTTCCTCCCACCAGCCTACGTGAAGACACGCATAACTGGGGGAGAAACAGGCCCCCATTGCAACACCGCATTTCTGGACATAAATATCGTTGCCAAATAAAAAGAAAGTGTTGTTAAGACACCATGTTGTGAGTTCAATTATCATTTTGTTATGGTTATAACAGTTGATGGGTCTTTTACCAAGGAAATGCTCCAGAGCCACCAGACCAGTTGCATGTACAATACTGGTGTAGAGCGATTCAATGTCTAAGGTTATTAATAACAAATCCTCACTCCATGGAATATTCTTGATTTTTCTGATAAAGTCTCCGGTGTCTTTAATATATGTTCGCAGCTCTTTGACTAAATCTTGTAGAAAATAGTCAATGTACTGAGTGACATATATATATATATATATATATATATATATATATATATATATATACACATTTTAATGTTAGTCATTTGATATCTGTGAAAGAATTTCTGTTAGAAAGCATTGCATAAATAAAACCCTAAACCTTATTCTAAAAAGAGAGTCTTTGCATTTTGTAAAGTGAAACCCCTTTCTAGGTGTTGTTGGGTTTTACGTCTTCTGCCTCGTCCTGTTTGGGCCATTGTGTGGGGGTGGTTGTATTGTGAGGGCGAGGAAGGCAAGACAGCATCCCAGTCCTGGTAGTTAAAAATTTCCATAATGATCGATGTGGTGGTGGCCAAGGGGAGCTTCTACACCAATGCTCGAAGAACCTGCTCCACAATCACCCAAAGTGCCAGGGTCCCCTTGAGGATCCATGACTGAATCCATGTTTCAATAAATGTGTCTGGGTGGTGGGTCTTGACCCCTTCTGGGAAGCCCTTGAAGTGCAGATTGCTTTGAGTAGAGTAATTTTCAGCATCATTCACCGTGGAATCAAGGCTGCGAACAGTGGACATAAGTGAATCGACTTTGGCCTTAAGGTCCAATGAGTCATGTGTAAGTATGGACACCAGCCTTTCCACCTCTGTGACCCTTCCAATCATGTGGTGATCTTGTCACAGGAGTACAACATCCGACTCCACCTCTGAAATCTTGGATTCAACTGCTTCTCAGGAGGTTTTGACGGCCTTTAAAGATTTGAGCCACATAGGTATTTTTAGGGGGCTCAGGACCATAAATCTCAGCCCCGGGTTGTTTGACAAATTCAGCAGGGAGGGTTGTGTATCTTTCAATCCTGGATTGAGGCCTTGCGCCGGGACCCTGTCTTTCCCAATGCCCACCTCACATAATCCAGCACAAATGGCACAACCAGCAGTGGAATAACAATAGGAATTAGAGATACAGAACAAAGCAGGGAAGTGGCATCAGGGCGAACAGAACAGAGGGAGCATGAATTGTGGTCCAGCAAGGGGGGGGGGGGGGCGGCTTTTGTAGTAATACTCAGCCCGCATGCGCAATGGGCTGGTCGGTCAGCACAAGCAGCGGAAGCCTCGAGATAGTGAGGGAGAGGATTCCCCAGACAAGTAGTGGGCATTCTGAGTAAAGGCTCTCTACAGCCAAATACCCACCCCACCAGTCTCTAGGCAGGTCATCCAGGAGAAGGAGAAGAAGAAAGGGGGGTCCCCTCACACAAGGAACAGGCGTGGCCCATTTGGCCACTGAGACTGAGGTCAGGGGAAGCAGCACATTAAGCTCAGGTCTCTACACGTAGTGCAAACCTGTTCAAGAGCAACCCCCAGGTCAGTGGCAGCCCAGACCACAGCCAGGATCAATGGCCTTGGGGCACAACCCTCTCTCAGTGTGGCATCTGCAGGTACCAATATAACAATTCAGGCCTCCAGTATTTTGTTCAAGGGCATATTCAAAAGACGGAGAGCCATTATCCCCAAAGGCATCAAGCAGTGGGCCCTAAAAATCAGCAGCAAAGTCTCCAACTAATCTGTGCCCCCCAGTAAGCCAGACAGTCAAACAGAGGGGGGGGCTGAGGAGAGGAAGAGGCAGCCCAAAACAGTGTCTACAGCACTGGCAGTACCTTCAGCAGGGCCCTACCTTCCAAGGAAGGGGGAAGATCAATCCCAGTCACTGACCGTCACCCAAAGCAGTCGATTCTCCAGCAAGGCCACATACTTCCGCCACAGGGCTCGCCACCACAGTGCCCCCGCCTCCCCGACCACAGGAGAGGCAAAAGGAAGGATTGGGCGCCTCCAGAGCCGGGGCTGAAAGCACAGTCTCCCCTGCTCAGTTCAAGCAGGAAATACAGTTAGAGGCGAAGGGGGAATGGCCCCAGGCTCCCTCTGGTCACAAAGTGGATTGCTGCACCTCACCTCGAGCCTTCCAGGGCCTCCTCTGGTCTGCCACCACCCCACATAGGCCGCTGGCAACCAACCCCGGGGAGTCATCCAATCTGTGGACCATGATTACCCCAGGCCCCGGGTGATCAGCCGGATCACCCCAACAAGGTGCAAAGGGTCTTTAACTGCTCCTCCAAGCCACTGCCAGGCCACACATTTGTTGGAGAGTGCAGGCCCAAAGTTCTTGCAATCAGCATGGGTTCTTGAGAGAAGAGGATTGCGGCAAGGCCCATCTAGTACTTTCTCCAAAGGCGCTCCCAGCAGGCTTCCCCAGTTTGAAAAATGGATACCCATGACGTCAGCATGATCAGGTTCCAGTAAGTCTGTTTCCTTAAGGGAGCCATCCTCTTCATGGTTGGAGTTCCTTTTTTTTTTAAGTCCAAAATTACAATATATTAAAACCCATACATCCGTAAAAAGAATTTACCTTTAGGCATAATATTAGATTTAGAAGAATAAATAAATATTGCAAAAAGCACTGAGAGGTCAGGAGCAGATGCATAAAATAGGCAAAAATACTGTAAGCCTTTTTTTTTTACAACATGCATAAGACAGTGACCACTCCCAATCCTAATTGAAGTATGTGGCCCAGATTTTTTCGAACTTCCCAAGACCCCCCCACACATAATGCTTAAGTGCGTTCACTTCTTTTAACCATTTTCATCTTATGGGCCCACTCATGGACAGAAGGAATCAAATCAGTACGCCACCTTTGCAACAGAAGTGATCTTGCTACTGCCATTGCAATGTATAAACATTTAACAAGTTTATCAGGAAGGGGAAGATCTGGATCAAAACCAATAATTATTAACAAACCATTCACTTCTAATCGAATACTGCATTCAGTTCCCAAGTGACAAAAAATATCCTCCAAGAACCTCTGAATCCTAGGACATTGCAACATAATATGTGACCAATTAGTTGTAGAATGATTAATACAGCAAAAACAGTGCACCGATTGATTGGTATACATTTTAGAGAGGGAAAGAGGGTTTCGATAAAGTTGCCATTTACTAAAAAACAACATCCTTCGCCAATTCGCACCTCTTGGCATATTGAAATTAAGTTTATTAATAACTGACCAGATATTTGCAGAAATTTCTAAACCTTCATGATTCAAGCATTTTTTAATTGCCTTCTGTCCAAGATCCAGGCCCCTAACTGCGGCTAAACACTTTTTCCATGCCCCAGGTTTTCTGCCAGACGTATCCTCTAAAAGTTCAAGAACTAGCTGATGTTATTCGCCAATTTGGAAAACGTCTAATTCAGTAAGGAGTTTATGGAAGATGTTATATGACCCCAAAAGAATAAAATCATTACCAATCAATCCGCGACATTTCGGTCATAGTCAACCATCTTCCATTCCTCATAAAATCAGAAATTTTACGAAATCCAGTCAAGGCCCACTTTAATGTGAGTTCTGTGGATTTTTTAATCTCTGCTATTGGCAGAAGGCCAGATAGGGAGGTGTCTGAGTTAATTACAGGGATGGAATATCTTTTATAGAGAGCCTGTCATTTTTAAAGAAAACATTGAAGACATTTATAACGAACCAGTCTAGGGGATTTGAAAATTGACAAAGGGGTGTGGATCTGACTTTCCTTACACATTAGATTCATAAAACTATTAATGAAAACATTTGATTGTTGTTGAGGCTTGAATCTAGATAAATATTTTGCAAAATAAGCATAGTAATAGTCCCTCAGATTTGGAAGATCTAAACCTCCCTGTTCTGACTCTTCATATAAAGTGCTAAGTGCAATTCGAGGTGGTTTTTTTGCCCAAAGAAAAGCTGTACACATAAGCTCTACTTTGGTAAAAAAGGAGCCTGATAAAATACAAGGGATGGTCGAAAACAAAAAATTAAACCCCCTAAACAGCCTCCCACACGCTATCAGACCCAGAGTCAAACTAAAGAATGGATGTATAAAACCTGAATGAATTTGAAAAAAAGGACTTTGTTTTTTCCCTTATGCTCCCATCCCACCCCTTGTGACCCCTCCCCCCAAAATGTGGAAAAAACCCACCGACCACACTAACCACATTTCACCCCCATCTAACCTGGGTGTCATGTAATTAAACCCGAGTGATCCTACCCCTGGCCCCCCCAGCAATGCTTAAAATTATCAACCATTAATTAAACATGCAAGCAAGCGCTCACTATAAGGGTGAATCCCCTATTGTGATCAAAAAACAATTGGCAAACAACTTGGGCTTCCAGTGAAGGAGGCAAAGGAAGCCTTGCCCACCTGACCCCCGAATTTATGACAATGAAATTATATTAAATCAAGCATTTCCTTCTAAGCCCTGGACCCCTGCAAGAGCTCTTTTAATAATTTCTGGGCTTCATCCAGGTTGGAAAACATAAAAAGTTTGCCCTTAACTAAGACTCTCAGTTTGGACTGTTGGGCAATAGATGCCTGAGCCCAATTAGCTTTGAACAAGTATAGGATCTACATGAATTCCTTTCTCCTACGTGCCGCCACAGCAGTCATATCAGAAAAAATACGACATTTTACAGTTTCATTCACTAAAAACTGTCTCTGTTGGATTGCTTTTGTCACTATTCTCTCTTTTACACGATAGTCTGCGAAATTTAACAATATTGTCCGTGGCATCGTAGAACTGGGAAACGGACGGGCAGGAACACGATGAGCCCTGGTGATGGTGAGATCTCCTGCGAACTCTGGAATAACCCTTTGTTTAATGAACGAGTTAAGCCCCTGCAGGGTTTGGGAGCCTTCGATGCCTTCCGGAATTCCAACTAACCGGAGATTGGACCTTCAAGGTCTGGAAGCATGAGGTGGTAATGGCATTGACTTGGATGGTCATATCAAGTTTGCTGTTGATGATGAGCCAGATGTTCTTGGTGTGCGTGGTGGGGGTGGCGGTCAGTCTTAGCTCTGTTGACTACCAGATGGAGTCCCTCTGTGACAAACATTTCCAGAAGATCACAATTTCGGTTTTGTCAGTGTTCAGCTTTGGACAGAGGGTCTCCATCCACTGGGTGATTTCAGTCAAGCAGGCATTGAACTTGATCCGGGTACTGGGCACCGTGTCTGTGTGGGAGCGAATGAGATTTGTGTTGCCACCATAGAAGAATACATCGATATAGTGAGAGTGGATGATGGTGGTTATAGGGATCATGCATGCATAGACCATGGTCGGGATCAGGGAGTATCCTTGTGGAACTCCACAGATGAATGTTGCAGGAGCCCAAAATGTACAATACCAGTCTTGCTGACTGGGTTCTTCCTGTCAGGAAGGAGCAGATCCATTGGAGTGCATGTCCTTGGATTCCGATGTCGTGTAGGTGTTGGAGGAGGATGGGGTGGGAAACTGTCAAATGCTACGGAGAGGTCAAGAAGGATGAGTGCCACCAGATTGATTTGGATGTCATCTGTGGCAGCAAGGAAGGCAGGTTTCATGCTGTGGTTTGGTCTGAAATAGGCATGGGCAGTAAACTCCACCCCACCAGCAGAGTTCACTTAGTTTTGCCACTCTGCGCTCAGATTGCAGCATAGAGTTTAACAAAACTCTGCTGACCGCTGCACATCAGAGTTCACCGGCACACCCTAAGTGGGGACAACTTCAGAATGTGTCACATCTCACCTTGCGCTCGTAGCCAATCAGGTGAGTTGAAATGTAATCTACAATGTAGAGACAGTTTATGGTGCTCTTCGGAGTGTGCTGGGATTGGATGAGGGAGATCTGTCCAGGTGATGATTGGCTGTTGTGCCTTGGAGACTGAGCAGTGGTGCCGCACCGTGCTATTGGCTATTTGAAGCATACTATTGGCCGAAGATATCTCTCGCAAAAGATGTAGCTCTCCCTGGCTCAGCGCAGAGCTGCTCTTGGCTCACCTCCCGTAGACAGACATGAATAATCACGTCAGTAGAGGGATGTTGATTAAGTTTTTGCTGTGCAGCTGTCCATCCTGGTGAGCTCTGCATGTTACTGTGAACAGGAACAGGTCTGGTGAGTAGTCTCCCCCAGAGATGGCTATGTCTTACCCCACACAAAAGGTAGCTTTTGTGCCATAATCAGATACCAAGAGATGTCTTGGCTGAACCTACATTATGAGGAATGCAGGTAAGCATGACGGGCATTGGGGTGGACAGTGCCAGGCCATTGGGTGTGAGGCATGAATGTGGGCATGGAGAGTGCCAGAGGCAATGAAGCCTTCTGCAGCAGTGGTGATACTGTTGTTTTCTGTTGTGTGGGGCACATATGGAGAGTGCGGTGTGCACAATATCTGTACTTCAAAGTGCATCTCGGAGCTACATTCTATTCTTACAGCATCTTATATTGATGGGCTTAGCTGAAATTACAAGGTGATAGCATGATATGGGGATATTACAACAAAAGGTGTTTTAACAGTGCGAGCAGTCCTAATACACTTGATTCTCGTATTCACTGCACTGCTCAACCCGTTTTCAAAATCAATAGTATTTTCAATTTCACGTACAGTAAATTAACTGTCTTGATAGGCTTTTGTTTGAGTAGTTTTGGACAAGAGAAAAACAAGCCAACGTTTATTATAACTAGCGTGTTCCAGTGAAAGGTTATCAGCCTGCGCTTACCAGCAGATTTCCTACATTGTATTTGTGCATACCTTTGTTCCTCAGACACTTAACATTGTGCCATAAACAAAACAAAGCAGGAGTCACAACAACTCCACCGCAGGCGTAACTCATCTCCGAAATGCAAGCAGGTATGATACATGATTAAATCCACCGTGACTACCTCTGCAAGAGGTTCTCTGCTTCAACTTCTCCAGCGTATAACATATCTATTGTATTTTCTTTGCTTAGATGATTGCCACTGGTTCTAGGCCAGTAGTTTGCCTGTGTTTCTTCTCTGGTACATGCTTTAGAAAAGGACATGGAAACATGCAGCGAGCAGAGGTGCTACAGGAATGCAGATGAAATTTGCAGTGTGTCATGGTTAGTGCTGGATCCAATGTAATGATGATGTAAAGATGCTACTGAAGTAATTCAGGGGTGGGCTATTATTCATGCACAGAGGAATTCTCCTGTGCCTTGTATTGGGAGTAGGCCTGGGCATAGTTTGTGGAGTTTTGCTACGCGGAACTCAGCAAATTTACAAAAAAGCGTCTGCGAAGTTCCACGAGTGGCGGAGTGTTGTGCGAACGGCAGTTTGTGCTGGTATTTCTGCCACTCGGGTAAAAATTCTACCCGAGCGGCAGCTCACGCTCGCGAACTTACTGTTCTCATCGCGAGCGGGGAATAAACTCTGCTGCACATCGTGAAGCAGAGTTTTCTGCACTCCGCGGAGCTCTGGAATGCAGAAAACTCCGCGAACTGAGTAAAGTTCACCACCCAGTCCTAATTGGGAGGTGGACATTATTAATCAGTTTGCTCTTGCCAGCAGCTTTCCTATGCTGTTTCTGTTGGCCCTCGTTCCTCCAACACTTAACATTGTGCAAATCAATCAACAAAGCAGGAGTCGCAACAACTCCACCCACGTGCGGAATTCCGTGGAACAGCATGTAGTTTTTCAGTGACTCTGCAACGTGAAACTCTGTGAGCTCCACCAACGCCTAGTCTAAAACCAAACTGAGTGGTGTAGAGTAGTTGATGGTCAGAGAGGTAGTTGCTGAGGAGTCTTGAATTGGTCAGGAGTGGTGGTGGGCCCCCTCTATTTAACTTACAGGGGGCCCTCTCAAGTTTCATTACGCCACTGCCTTTGGCAAAGCTTGTCAGGTGGGCTGGAATTGCTGTAAATGATGGGTATTTTGTTGCTGAAGAATTTAGAGAGATTGTTGCACAGGTCCTGCAAGGGAGTGATTGAGTTGGGTGAGCCAATGATGAGGTGAAATCTTTCACAATGGAGAAGATTCTTTGCTTCTGTTGGTGCTGGCATTGATGCGGTCCACTGGAGCAGCTCATTTGGTGATCAGGATCATTTGGTGGTAGCATCTCAGGGTGGATTTACATGTGCTCCTGTCTGCATTGTCCTGGCACAGTCTCCATTTGTGCTTCATATGTTTAAAGTGGTGTTTCATCCATCTGAGTTCCTCTGTGTATCAACTGACCTGGGGTCTGGAGCCTGTTGTATTGTTGTGTTTGAGGGGTGCAGGGAGTCGGTGCAGGAGGTGATCCAGTTGTTGAAATTCTTGATGGCTTTTGGGAGGCTGTTTCTGTGTTCAGGTCTGTGGTTGTTGAGAGCGATTCTCCAGGTCCTTGTCAGTGATGCTGTTCCATTTTCAGCTTGCTGGTCTGGCAGGGGAGTGTGTTGGATCGGGCCAGGGATACTGACCTTGACAAGGGCATGATCTGTCCAGGGAGCTGCTGTGGATAAGTTGCCTTGGTTGTTGCCGAAGTTGCTGAAAGTAAGGTCCAAGAGGTGTCCGAGATGTGGAAAGGCCCATTTATTTGTTGGTGAGATTCAGGCTTTCAATGAGTGCTCTTGGGGTCGGTGTGGTCTTTCAGGTGGAAGTTCAGATCTCTGTGTAGAGTGTTATTGCTAGCATCAAGGGCAAAAGGACAGATGGAGTCGGTGAAGTTGGTGCGTGGTCCAGTTGTCTGTAGATAGAGTGTCACATAGGGTGAAATTGGCTATGATGTAGACTTTGAACAAAAGGTATTCCATGTTGGAGGATGAAGTATCCGTGGATGTGGTGCAACTGATGGTGTTCTGGTGGATGATGGCAATTCCACCTCAGGGCTTGTGAAATGTGTCTTGCCTGGCAATCTTGTAGCCAGAGAGGATGGCTGAGGCAATATCAGGTACTGATGCAAGGTTCAGCCAGGTTTGCTTCAGAAAAAGTAGGCCAGGATGTTGCATAAACTAGCTCTACAAGATTTGTTTTCACACCCACGGTTGACACGAGTGATCTTATTTCAATGCACTAAGTTATTGTAGCTCCGCAGAACCCCATCCAATATATAGTTGAAGTGGCATCAATGATTTTGAGTTACTAACCGGGGGGTGCAGTTTCTTGTTGAAAAATTCCCCAGAGTCGGCGTTGACTTAGATACCCAAGTACTTAAATGCATTTCCCGAAATCTTAAGCGGGCAACTCTCAGGAAGATGTGGCGGGGGGCCGTTCAGCACATACAATATTGATTTAGACCAATTTATGGTATACCCAGACAACCTGCCATAAATCGTACAGACATTTAGAAGGGTCAATATGGAGCGCTTAGGCGAGGTCAGATATAGCAGGATATTGTCACGTACAGGGATACTCGGTCTTCCCAACTATCTGTCCACTTGAGTCCCCGTATCATTGGCTTCCATCGTATCCACGCCGCCAGAGGGTCTAGTACCGGAGCGAAAAGTAGCGGTGACAGTGTACAAAACAGTTTTTGTGAAATAAGATGGTTCTGGGGTAGTGAGTCCTAAACCTTTTAGAACTACGACCCAATTTTCAGAACAAAAACATTTGTGACCCACCCAGACATGAGGTAGGTTTCTTTTTAAATGTAATAGTATACATGTTTTCAAATATTGTGAATTCTCAAAATAAATATAAAATATTTTGTGTTCGTCTTTAACAGCAATTGTTTGTAAATGTTACAACCTTGACAACGTCTGTCAATATGCCTTTATCAGACTGTGACCAAGATATTGATTTGCCTATAAAAGAGGTAGATGCTGAACTACACTGAAACTGTAAAACTAGTGTCAGCTCCTCTGCTATCGCGGCGGAGCGTCGTCCCCCCACCCCCCCCCCTTCCGCCAGCAGGTAAAAAATAGAATATAAAATTATAATAAACCTGCATTTATTATTGTTTTCTTCTTCCCTGTAGCGTCGCCTAGGGGGCGCGGCCACAGAGATGACTGGCTGAGGGGGAGTTGTAGTTATCAGTGCACATGAGGGCTTGTGCGGCATCTAAGGCCAGCCAAACCCTCAAGCGCAATGAAGCTCTCTCCAACACAGCTGTGTTGCTGGGTTGAAGAGAGCAGCAGGCACAGGCTCCCAGTCTCCCTCGGAGCGCAAATAATCAGCGCTCAGGCCAATCCTGATGCTGCTTTTATGAACCAAAAGCATAGTTAAATAAGCATTTACAATGCTCTAGGTCTTGTAATTGCCAGTTTTTAACCTCTGGCATTGTAAAAGTTTAAAAAAGAAAGAGCGTGGTGTACCTGAAGTGGGCGCCACGTTCCAGAATTAAAGTAAAAAATAAAATAAACAAACAGAGCACGGTGTCCCTGAAGAGGGCACCGCGCTCAGAATTAAAATAAACAAATAAACAGAGTGTGTGTCCCTGAAGCAGGCGCCGTGCCTGACATAAAACGTTTAAAAATAACATGTAAACTAAGCGCAGTGTCCCTGAAGCAGGCGCCATGCTCAGCATTCAAATACAACAAAAAAAGCAGCTGCCATTGTCAATAAACTAAATTGTGCTCATCTACTAGATAAAGCATGCTATGTAACAAGCGAAGTAAAAGGTCCAATCCTTATGATCGGTAACAAATGGCGACAAGGCGGTACCAAGGCAGCACTAATAAGCCTCATAATGAATCAGAAGCCAGCATTTACCAAGGACAATGACACAAGCCAATTAAAAAAAAGGGAGGAGAGTGAGTGGGGCTCCCACAGCATACTCTATCACAGCATGCCTCGCAGAGCCCCACACACACCAACATAAACCCACACACACACCCACACAACCCCACACACACATATTCACACACAACCTCATATACCTACACACATTCACACAATCCCACAGTAAAACTCACATACCCACAGTGACACACACACACAGACTAACACAACTCCCCCACACACACTCGGACAACTCTGCACACACTCTCACACAACCCAAAACAAACACAAACCTATACATGCACACATACTGAACCCAACTTATACTCACACAACCCCACAAAAACACCCACAAAGCCACACACCAATACTCAGAAACAATCCAGCACATGCACAACCCCCCACACACACTGATACACACCCACAAAGCCCCAC
The DNA here is from genome assembly GCF_964263255.1 of Lissotriton vulgaris. Taxonomy (NCBI): domain Eukaryota; kingdom Metazoa; phylum Chordata; class Amphibia; order Caudata; family Salamandridae; genus Lissotriton; species Lissotriton vulgaris. The sequence goes on from NC_141694.1 coordinate 889,185,427, forward strand.
ATACACACACTAACACAAACAACTCTCCACATACATGCGTCCAGAGACATTCTCGCCACACACATGCACATCCAACCCCACATAGACACTCACACACAACCCAATGCGCACACCCACTCAATACCACACTAACTCAGCGAAAGTACCCCACACATATAACCATACACACATACCCTCACATCCCTCCACACACACTCACAGAGACATCCACACAACCGCAAACTCATAAACACACTCACACACACATCTACACACACATTTGCATACACTCAAGACACTATTAAAATTGTTTAAAAAAATGTTTGATTGGATCTGCAGATCCACTGTGTGCCTTAAATGAGTAGGTATTTGGCTATTTAACCATTTGCAGATCCAAAAAATACACACCAAAACGTTTTAGGAAATATAATTTTATGAGTTGTTCATTGGGGGCTCTAAAAGAGCCTTTTGTGTTAATAGTGTTTTGTGCACACCTTTAGGAACTATTACTTGATGTTGTTAAGGAAGATCTGTTCCTTTCTGCTGTGAAATGGACTATGTCCAACACTTCTGTCGTGTTGAAGCAATTTTATTGTGGTAAATGGACACCATTCTGTGATTACAGAAAAATGCCTAATTGTTTCATTGACATGTCTCTTAGATGTCTGAGTCTTTGGACAAAACTGAAATTACCACTGCTACATCTGCTTTTGACATATGTTGGAATATACAAAGGCTTCTGTGAGGAAAGAGAGCCATCAATTGCACCAATTTCTCATTTACTTGGATTTCAAGTACAACCCAAGTGAGTGTGTCCAGATCTTTGCCACCATGTTGCACAATCATGAGGTCCGGATGCTCACATTCCAAAATGCTCTCAATCATAGGCAATGATTGATGCCAGTTAATACCTATGTGCCCAATCCAAGAAATGTCCACTTGGGGAATTCGAAGAGCTCAGTCAATACCACAATTATCAGCATGATCTCTGGCACCAGACAACAAAACTGTGGTCCACAATCCACATGCAAACCATGATGCAAGTAGACAAGAGCTGGATCCAGGAGGAGTATATAACAGAATGAGAAATGTTCACATACGGAATGGAGAGTGAAGAAAATAAAAAAAAGACAGTTTGAACGTTGTAGTTTGCTGATGTTGGATGGCTGAATCCTAGGCTAGGAAGTATATCACTGCTATCTGAATTGCTTTTTTGATTGGTAGAAAAAAGAATTACTTGTTTGGTGATTGCAATGAATTTATATTTTTTAACTGAGGAGGGGGACTTCCAGTGACATTTGTAACTAGACCTGCAGTACAGGTCAAAGCTTTATGAACTTTTGACCTGTAGCTTGGTCAAATCGGTTCATATGGAAACTGGGCTTGTGGAAAGGTCTGTGGGGGAAGGGTGTAATAGAAAGTGTGCATGTATATGACAAACTAAGCAAGTAAATGGGTTGACACATTCTGCTGGTCAGTTTTCAAATGGAAAGGATAGAATAGGAAAAGATGAAAAAACCTATCTCTCCCTTTCCCTTAGTGTTGTACTGTGTTGTTACATTACATTCAATCAATAGCAAGAGTTCCCAATAAAAATGTAGATGGGCTAATTGGAAAGTGGGGCATATCTCTTCCTTCAACTACATTGAATTAAAAGTTTATTTTTCAGGTATTTCCATTGAGTATACATTCTTTACACTTTTGTAAATGCATATTTTACTTTTGTACAGTGTAAAATATGTTTATTGTGGACGGAAATGTTTGATGTGCTTGAGAAATGCAGGATGAAACCATAGATCACTATAGACATAGATATTCTGTCATTTTGTCATTGTAGTAGTGGCTGCACATTGGGAACTTTGTGTGGATTTTTAAGGAAAGAATTATGAGCTAACATGTTTACATCTTTAATAGATTTAATGCTATTGATTTAGGTTGATGTTGATGAATAATAAATGGAAAGAAACTATGTGTGTCTTATTTTTTTCTGTAGTCTTTATGGATGTGAACTCTGAGTCAATTTTAATTTGAAATATTATGTAGGAATCTGTGTTAAATTGATGTTTAAGCGTACAAATACTTCATATGTAGCATGTAATAATGTGTGCTAAAGATAAATGTGGAATAGGAGAACAAATTGGAGTAATGCAAAGTCATTGTGTGTGTGATAAGTTTTAAGAGATGGTTCTACGTAGTTTTGATATAGTAGAATCTAATGATAAAAGGGTGTAGTCTCTGTTAAAAAAATTCCATCACAGGTAAAACCTAATGTAGAAGAGGGTTGACCACTTATAGGTGATTTGTTTGGAGGGCATCTAGCCTCTCTGGAAATAGCTCTGTTTGAGGTGAAAACTGTAGTTAACGGAGATTTGAGAAACTAACAAGTGATATGTGTGATACTGAACAAGTGTATCCATTAAAAGTTTTGTTCAAGGTGAAAAGTGTATGTAGAATAGGCTTGGCCAATTAATATTTGATGTGTGTGATAAGGGCCTAGTATTTCCGTGCAAACCTCTTTTTAGGGTGCAAAACAACTTTGCCAATTAATAGGTGATGAGTGTGGTGGGGGATTGGCCTCCCAGTAAAGAGGCCTGGTCAGTTGTAGAGCTGTTTGTTAAAGAGACTTGGCTAAAGGGTGCCTTGTGTTTGTGGTGAGGTACTGCTTTGTTTGTGAAGAGCTAGGTCCAGTGCGAGTGATGTGTATTAAAGAGCCTTTGAAAACTAGTAAGGGATTTTCTGTTGTGGGAAACTATCTTCTTTTTGTACAGTACAACATACAATAGTGTTATGCCACACCTCTTCTATATATTCATGTCCCTCAAGACATAGCTCTGCATCAAGAGGCCAGTCCACTAATAGACACTTCAGGTATTACTAGATGCAGCTTTCTCCCTCAACAAAGCTCAACCTGAAGACTCCAGCCCCCACCACATATATCATGTAGTGGTAGTCCAAGGCTCTGCTACATGAACTGTCTTCCTAAAGACAGATCTGCATCAAATGTATAGTGCCCAACCAAACACACCACCTTTTAATAGGCCTTTTCTATATCCAGTTGAACACAGCTCAAATTGAAGACTTCAACACTAGTAGGTCCAACTTCTTTTATGCGGAGCTGTCTCGATAAAAAAAGTCTGTACCAAGCGGCCATTAGCTCATCACACACACACCACCTTTAAGTAGGCCAAGCCTCTTCTACATACAGCGTTCCCCTTAACCAAAGTTCAGGATAATAAGGCAAGTCTTAGACCACATATACCACCTTATTGTATGACCAACTTCTTCTACATAGATCTCTCTCCCTAAGTAAAGCTCTGCAACATGAGACCAGTCCTCCTCCACACACACATCACTATTTAGTAGGCCGAGCTTCGTGTACATACAGCTGTTCTCTTAAACAAGGCTCTGAATCAAGAGGACAGTCACCTAGTATGCGCATTACCTATTGCTCTTCTGAGCTTCTTCTACATGCAACTTTCTACCTGCACAAAGCTCAGCCAGAACAATCCTGTCCCCCAGCACACTTAATAAATGAAGTAGGGAATCATACATCAGAACAGATATGTACATTCTTTGCACGTAGAACTGGTTGAGTTTTGGGAAAAGTGTGTAGTACGTTACAGAAACAATTATGAACTAACATATTTATATATTTATTCTATTGCATATTTATTCATTATAAATGATATTGATGAATCGAACACCTTTAAAATGTAAGCATGGTTTTTGTGCAATTGTTATGGATAAGACCTGTGAGCCAATTTCTAGTACATACATTATATAGGTTTGTGAGTTAAGGTGTATAATTAAGCTTTCCTAGTATGTAGTTGGTATTAAAGTGTACTCAAATTAAGTGCAGAATTTGAGAAACAATTGAGCAATGCAAAGTCCTTCTGTGTATGATAAGGATGTGAAAAGATTTTTAAAAAGCTCATACATAGTTGTAACATAATAGGTTCTAAAGATAAGATGATATATTCTCTGTAAAAATGAAATCATACATAAAACCTAATGTTAAAGAGGATTGCCCACGTATTAGTTCATTTGTTTGGAAGGGGGTAGGCCTATCGGTAAATAGGTACCTTCAAGGTGAGACCTGTATGTAGGAAACGTTTTTTAGAAACGAATAAGTATGTGTGAGGTACCGTACAGGTGTGTCCATAATGAGCTAACTTCAGGGTCAAAGCTTCATGTAGAAAAGTCATAGATATTAATAAATTATGTGTGTGGTGGGGCACTAGAGTTTGCAGAATAATGTCTGTTTAGAGTGCAAAATAAATGTAAAATAAGCTTTGCAAAGTAATAGATGATCTATGTGGTAGGGAACTGGCCTTTTAGTGAAGAGCTCTGTTCAGGGATGAAGCTATTTGTTGAATAGTATTGGCTAAGGTGTAGCTTGAGATTGTGGTGGGGAACTGATCTGTTTGTGAAAAGCTAAGTCCAATGTGAAAGGTGTTTGTTAAAGACACTTTGAAAACGTATAAGAGGTTTTCTGTTGCGGGAGACTGGCCTCCTAATATACAGTACAAAATGCACTACCTTTTAGTAAGCCAAGCCCCCTAAACCTACAGTTGTCCCCCTAAGCAAATCTCAGTATGAAGAGACCAGTTGTGCAGCAGCTACAAACCTCTTTTGCATACACCCTTTACCCTGAAAAATGCTCAGCCTTAATATGCCAGTCTCCCAGCACACATATCATGAAGCGATAGGCCAAGCCTCTCCTACATACAATTTTCAACCTAGAATTTTCCCACTAGAAACATTGTTTATTTGTGGGCCAATCATTTCTACATTCAGCTGTCCCCCTGAAAAAAAGATGTGCATCAAGAGGCCAAGACCTCACCAAACACACCATCTATTAGTAGGCTAAGCCTCTTCTACGTACATTTTTCACCCTGAGCAAAGTTGTGCTCAATTGGCCAGTCCCCCGCCAGACACATCGCCTTGAATAAGCTCTGCATTCTACCACCACACATATCATGTACTGGTAGGCCAAGCAACTTCTACATAAAACTGTCCCCCTAAACAAAGCTCTGCACCAAGAGATCAGTTTTCCACCAGACTCATTACCTAATACTAGACCTGGACCCTCCTACATGCAACTTTCTCTCTAAACTCAGCTTAATATGAAGACTCAAATCCAACAGCACACCTATTATGTTTTGGTAGGCCAAGTCTCTTCTACAAGAATGTGTGAGGGCATGTGTGTCTAGGTCTACTTGTACATCTCTGTGAGGGGATGATGTCTTTGCAGGTCAGAGTACATGTGCCTAGGTGTGTGTGATATAGTGTGTAGTTATATATGTGTGCCTATGAGTGAGTCAGTGAGCATGTGGGGGGTGAGTGTTTGTGTCTGTCTGAGGTTTCGCAGGGCAACTGCATGTGGGTATAGTTGCAAGAGTGTGAAGAAAGTCTCTGAACATGTGAGTATGTGAGTGTCTGGGTGTGTGTGTGTCTAAATATTTTGCTGTGTATTTGTGTGCTTGTGGATGGGTGCATGAGTGTTGTATTGTGTGTGTTGTGTGTGCCTTTGTGTGTTATTTTGCTTTCTATACCACGAGTAACTGAAATTTTTCAAAAGTGGTTTAAACACATGGCAGTACACATCTTTTAGCTATTTAACTACACCTAAGGCTTTCGTTTTTATGGCATGTATGTTTTTAACATTCCCATCTGTATTTATCCATATTTCTTTTAGGGCCAACGTATTGGCATTTATACATATTTATTTTCTGTTTTGAGAATAAATGGAGTTGTAAAATGTTATGCGTCCACATTTATTTAACTGAAAGCATGCACTCATACTTTGATTACTGTTGCATTTTAGCAAATTAAAAAGCCAATATAGCATTACCTTATGCCCACAGGCAAATATTAGCATTATATATGTTAACATATGCCTGTATTTATGTAAATCTCAACCTGTTTTTAACTCCCCATGCTTTTTATCTGCTCAGCTATGGTCCTGGAATCACAAAACACAGAATGGAGTCACTCACAAGAAACACAATTTTCAGTTCTTTCAAACTTAAAAAATAAATACAAACAGGAAATGCATAGTTTTCTGTCTATTTATCTGTAATAATCAGTAAAAAGAAAAAACAGGGAGCCTTAACTATAACATACGGATATTCCATGTAGAAGAGGATTGATTTATTCGTACATGATATGTGAGGTTGGGTACTGGAGTCTTCAACAGAGCTTTGTTCACACATTCAGTCAGACTCATACACACACACTCCTCACACTCACTCAAACATACAAAGATACGCACAACCACACTCTGTCACACAGACACCCAGACACGCATGTTCACATACATCTCCTCATGCTTATGCACATAGACAACTAGAACCAGACACACATACAATCACATAATCAGTCTGGCACATACACCTCTAGAGTCACTTACACATATGCAGATGTGGTGTGTGATTTTAGTCTTGTGTGTCTTTTGGGACATGACTTTTTATGCACTGAAACCGGCATTGTCGGAGTACCCCCGGGAGAGGCGAGTCACATCATGACTAACACGTGATTTCCACATTGTTGGACCCCAGGGCGAGGCAAGCCACATTTGTGACTTCCGTACACTCGTCACACTGTTGACTCCCGGAGTATATGGCCACTGGTGCCTTTAATTTTGAATTCCGGCCCTCGCTCGCATACAGAGGGAGAAAGTGCGGCCACCCGACTACAACACAGACGGGCGCTGAGATTTTAAACCACCGAAATAACGCATTGACTGAACCCCACCTAAGACCTCGTGGACACACAGCCGCTTGCCTGGCGCTACCACTTCCGCCTATTCCTAGAAGTTAAAGAAACCTCCATTGTGAGGCTTCCCCTCGCACCATAGAGGCTTATCTCATTCAGGCATGTTCTGTTATTGCATAAGTCCTGATGATGATCCCATGCATCTAGTTGAGCTATAGGGATCGAAACGTCGACACCCAAGAGTGGGTTGACACTTACATTATTGTTTAATAAACTTGTGTACATTCCACTCCAGGCGACACTGCTATTGATCTTTGAATTTTCTGCAGTGCCCTGTCCTTGCTCTCTTTCCTTGCCTGAAAAACACCCCTTTTTTCACCCTACCTCTATCTTCCCTTTCCTCTGTCGGTACGGCACAGGCTTGTGTCATGTTATTATTGTACTGTATATTTGACATTGATTTTTGAGAATAAATTCCAGTCCCGGCTGGTTCAGGATATCTTAAGCCGTATAGTTTCCATTGTGTTCCTATACTACATTGCACATATGTTGAATAAGCTAAGCGCCATTGTTTCCTATAACGAAGTTATACCCATGGTCCTTAGCTATCCATTGGGTTCCCCTTGTTTCTATAAAACGCTTGCACACTAAAGGGCATAGAACTCCAGACGAATGGTGAAGATATTGCATTCAAGATAGCAAATCATAATTTAGTGGTTACAATGTTCCCAATGATCACAGTTGATGAGCTGTCCTTAGATCTTAGAGATGCTGCAAGGATAGAAGTTTGGAATTTCTTAGGGAAGGGCATTGATCTTGTTAAAGGAGTTGAGCCTGTCCAGATACAAGTGAAAACTATTGCTGAGTACCCAAGAAAATGGCAACATAATTTGACCCCAAAACCGGTTTCTGGTATCACTGCGGTGACTGAGAACATGATCCAGCAAGGGTTTTTTAAAGAAATAATGGGGAGTCCCTATAACTCAACCATAATGGGCCTGCAGAAGCCAAGCGATAAGTACCACATTGTGCAGAACCTGAGAAAGATAAATAGCATTGTGGTTCCTTGTTGTGCCATAGTACAGAATCCAGCTGTCATATTATTTCAAATTCCATGTGAAGCTGAATGGTTCACTGACCTCTGCCATGTAATTTTCTCTGTATCATTGCATGAGGACAGTCAGTTCCTCTTCGCTTTCCGGTTCGGCAGTCATGTTTTGGCGTGGTGCTGAGTTTCTCAATAAAGAATCCTTCTATTTTCAATCAGAACAGGAAAAATAATCTAGAGTCTTTGATCGTGCCTTGCAATTAACCATTGGTCCAGTACATTGATGATCTACTTATTGAGTCAAATACCCGAGAAGCTTGTAAGATTGATGCTATGGCCTTGCTAAATCATTTGGCCGGGAATGGACATAAGGTGTCCCCAAACAAATGGCAGTATTGTTTGACAGAGGTCCTGTATTTAGGATATCACATAGTGAGGGGAGCAAGGAAGGTGTAACAGGAAAGAATCTGGGCGATCATGCAAATGAATACGCCAACAACTCAGGAGGAAGTCAGGGTGTTTCTGGGAGTGGTGGTCTACTGTCACCAGTGGATACCCAACTTTCCCCTAGTGGCGAAGCTTTTACAGAGGCTGGCACACATTAATGGGTTACATCTGGTGCCCTGGGACAATGACTGTTTAGTTGCATTCCTAAAGGTGAGAGAAAGCCTCTGCTATGCCCCGGTGCTAGGAATCCTGATTACAACAAAATATTTTCTCTATTCTACAGTGAGAGGGAGAGCTGCGCTCTCTCTGTGCTGACTCAAAATCATGGAGGTGCCAGAGGACATGTTTCATATTTTTCGGCTACATTAGATCCCGTAGATGCAGCACTGCCTGGATGTCTGAAATCCATGGCAGCCACAATGTGTCAGTATCAAAAGGTGTGAAAACATTGAGATGGGTCACCCCTTGACTGTCTGGGTTTCCTATTCAGTTGAAATTTTGTTGACCAGCACACGTACACAGCACCGGGCAAATAGTCGCCTTACCAGGTACGAACAAGTCATTTTGGCAGTTGAAAATGCTGCGTTAAAATGTTATGCTGTTCTGAACCCTCCTTTCTCCTCCTGATTGTGATATTGATTCTAATGAAAAAGGACATGACTGTCTTGATGTTACTACGCTGTGCACCAAACCAAGACCAGGTATAAAAGATGAACAGCTACCCGAATCTGACTATGTACTGTTTGTGAATGGCTTGTGTTTGCGAGATCAAGAGGGAATGCTGAGAGCTGCCTATGAAGTCTGTACTGTCTCAGGAGTAGTGGAAGCTGCCTGGTTACATGGAGTATTCTCTGCTCAGGTAGCCAAATTGATTGCTCTTATTAGACATGCTGTGTTTCTGATCAGCTAAAGGTGCCGATTTTTACCAATAGTACGAGTTTGGTGTGGTGAACGACTTTGGACAGTTATGATCTCAAAGGGGGTTAAGACCTCATCAGGTTCGCCCATTCTTAATGGAGAACAAATATGAAGGCTGTTGGAAGCTTCGCAGTTGCCAGTGCAGGTTGTGGTTGGGAAATGCTCAGCGCACTACAGGGGAGATAATTATGCGACCGTTGCCAACAGGTATTGCAATAAGGTTGTAAAATACTGTGCTCAAAATGCTTGCACTTTTAAGGGAGAGTATGTTAATGATAAAACATATGAATACGATTACAACCTTTTACTAACAGTTGCTGATACTTGGGAGGAAGCTAAAAGGCTGCAAGAAGGAGTGACCAAAGCTGAACAGCAGGGCTGGGTAAAGGTAGAGTGTGTGAAGAGAGATGATGACATTTGGGTTTCAGGAGATAAAAGACCTGTGTTGCCTAACAGTTTGTTGCCCCCTATTGCTAGGCAATATCATTGACTGAAGTATGTGGGGAGAGACGCTATGGTTAAGCTGTTTCGGCAGACGTGGTTCAATCCCAGGGTCGGATTGATGGCAGAAGCATTGTGCTGTAGGTGCGTTGTTTGCCAACAGATGAATAAGGGGAACAGGACTGCAATCACACTGAATCACATAGGGAGGTCAGGATGTCCCTTCAACTGGATGCAGCTCAACTTTATTGAGATGCCTGTGTGCAATGCAATCTTTCAGTGGTGGTGTGCATTTTCTTACGATAGGTTCAAGCATACCCAATTAGAAGGTGTGATAGTCTCACTGAAGCTAAACTGTTGTTGAGGGAACTCATTCCCAGGTTTGGGTTTCCGACTTTTCGATAGTCAGATGAGGAACTCATTTTAATAATGAGATCCTGAGAATGTTGTGTGTAGCATTACAAGTGAAGTAGAGATCACATTACAGTTATCAGACTGAGGCTTCTGGCATTGTGGAGCAGGTTAACAGAATGCTGAAATCCAGACTGGTTAAAGTGTGTGCAGCAACATCTCTGAAATAGCCTGATGCTTTGCTTCTTGTGTTGATAGGTCTTCACAGTGTCACTAATTGGAGGACAGGGTTGTCATCCCATGAGATATTCAGGAAGAGAGCTATGCAATTGTCAGCTGTGCCTGCAAACGCCCTCGTAAATATCACAGGTGACTTAATTCTTAAATACTGCAAAGGATTGGCTGATGTGGTGCATTGAGTAAGTTCTGAGTCTCATCAAGTTCAAGCAGCCACAGATCCTCCTCATCAAGAGCAGTGCCATGACCTTAGTCCTGATGACTCGATCTGGGTGAAAAAACACATTTAGAAGAGGTACCTGGAACCTCGTTGGCATGGCCCTCACCATGTGATCCTAGTCACTACAACTGCTGTGAAGTTAGGGAGTCTCCCCAACTGGGTGAAATCTGCTCACACTCGCAGAGTTCAGTGTCTCTTGGATGAGATCACAGCAATTCTCCCAGAAGAGCCAGTGGTGGTCGAGGGGCTACAGGAACAGGTTAATCAAGCTGTAGGAGACCAGTCAGAGTCTGAAACAACACACAATCGGTCTGAGGGCTGTCTTGACTAGAAAACAGGTGGTGATGGGGAAGGAGAATCCTATACTGTGGTGGTAAATGATGAGGAATCAGACCCTAATGAAGGACCGGATGCTGTTCAATTGCGAATGACAGCACAAGGATGCTGGCCCAGGAGACAGGAAAGAGGGAGACTAAAGTTGTCACCTTAATGGGAACTTCCATCTATTCCTGAAACATTTGAAGAATCTGATCCAAGAGGTGATGAAGGTGGGGAGGGGCTGCTTTGAGGAGGTCAATAAGATCGAGATTGCCATGCAGGAGGTACTCTTCTTCTGAATGGTCTTACCTGGCTGAAATGACCAAGAGGGAAAATCCGAAGGATTTTGGGACAATGGTGGAAGTTCATCTGCTGGTACCTGACCTTCTGTATCAATTTCATTTACTATTCAACCTTCCTATTCCGACAAGAGCTGTCATGTGAGACATGTTGTACTGGATATTATAGGTTGTTTGAAAAGGTATAAGAAGATTACCTAAACTTGAGTAGAAAAGGAATACATTTAGGGTTAGGTAAGCCTCATGAAAGTTGTACATAATGTTGTTGCATACCACAAACTTTGGTTTTGCTTTTGCACAGGTCCAGACTTTCTCCTGTACTGACCCTTCCCCAACCCCTATTGATTTAAATGTACCTGCCCGATCTCTCACTGTGTCCATTTCCTCCACCAACCACTATATTTCCATACTATGCTGTATCCTGCCAATTGCTCCTGAGGCTGCTTCATGCCTTCCCCGGCCACCTTTTTCTCCACCTTGTCTATTCTGCATTTTCTTGCAAGATGATGCAACTGCCTTTTCATGCAATGCACAATTGCTCGTTCACCAATTAGGGTCACCCTAAGCTGAGCCCTACCTCTATCAGCTACCAATGCCAATAACATACCTCTGCCACAAAAATGATTATAGTGCTGAAAGCCCTGATCATGTTTCAAATCCCCCACATTGTTTGAAGAGTCATCTGGATCTCCATGTCCTTTCAGGTTGGTCCCAGGGAGCAAATCAGGCTCAGTAGGGCTTTAGAAGACATTTTGGCCCCTTCCACTAGGATTGCCGGCCATCTCCTTCCTGGAGAGTTTTCATTCCGGTGGGCCCTATAAGTTGTACTAAAATTTTCTCCGCACACACAATATATCCTTTTGGTAGGTACCTAGGGCCTCATTTATGAGGCTGTGCGTCACGTTTAAGCCGCCGGTGCGTCACTTTTTGTGACGCACCAGTGGAGTAAAAAATGTGCCTTGTTGTGCCATATTTACAAAGTGACGCATCTAGGTAGATGCGTCACTTTGTAAACTCCTGCGCCACATTATACCTGCGCCAGGTATAATGTATGCAAGGGGGAGTATTGACGCAAGGAAGGGTCGTGGAAGTGATGATTTCACTGCGTCACTTTTAGGACACCGTTGCGTCAAAATCTTGCGCCTGCCTCACATCAGGCGTAAGACTGACGCAGGCCCTTTCACATGGGGCTTGCCCCATGTGAAGGGACGCATTGCTGGAGTTGCGTCACTTTTGTGACACACTCCAGCAATGCGTCACTTTTGCGCTTACAGATACGTCAGAAATACTGACGTATCTGTAACTCCTTCCGACATGATGCGTCATTCATTAAATATGACGCATCAGGAATGTCGCAAGGAGTGCGCACTGAGAAGTGACGCATCGCTGCTTTCACGCAGCGATGCGTCATTTCTCATAAATGAGGCCCCTAATCCCTTTGCTCTTCCCCTTGCTGGCTTCCTGCCTCTGCTACCTCCCTGCCTCCAGTTAGTCCAGTCTGCTGTAACTTTTCAAAATCGCACGAATACATCGTGCTGCCATATAATCTTGGCATTCTCCACTGAACCTGGATGAACGACTCCTCGGCACCCGACATCGCCATCGCCATCCCAGAGGGATACAAGATCACCCGAAGAGACCGCGTCAAACAGACGGGAGGAGGCATCGCCATCATCCACAGGGACACCATCCACATCACGACCAACACCGACGACACCCTGAAAACTGCCGAACACCTACACTTCCAGATCCGCACCGACCCGAAGACCACCCTCAGAGGCACCCTGATCTACCGACCCCCGGGACCACGCACACAATTCTGCGAGGACATCGCCGACTTCGTCAGCCCGCATGCCCTCCCCTCCGCTGACTACATCCTCCTGGGGGACCTCAACTTCCACCTGGAGAACAACAACGACCGCAACACCATCACCCTGCTCGACAACCTCGCCAACCTCGGACTCAAGCAGCTGGTGTCCACCCCCACCCACCTCGCCGGACACACCCTCGACGCCGTCTTCTCATCCAGCAAAGACATCGCCTTCAGCCACGCCACTGGACTCCACTGGACGGACCACAGCTGCGTCCACTTCACCTTCAGAAGAACGACGATCCACCACCACCAGCAACCGGTTGCCCGAAGAAGCTGGAACAAGATCACAGCCGACCAGCTCGCCGCTTCCCTGAGCCTGCACCCCCCCGCCAGCTCAGCGAACCCCAGCCAGGCCGCCGACAACCTCACGAAGTGGATCAACAACTGCGCGGACGAACTCGCCCCACTGAGGACCCCGCCCAGCAGACCTGGCAGTAAGAAGGCCCCATGGTTCACCGACGAACTCAAGAGCTCCAAGAAGAACTGCCGAGCCCTCGAGAAAGCCTGGAGAAGGGAACCAACACCGGACAACATGACCGCCCTCAAGCTTGCCACCCGGAAGCACCACCAACTGATCCGCGCCACTAAGAAAACTGCATTCAAGGACCGGCTGGACAACAACGCACACAATTGCAAGGAACTCTTCTACATCGTCAAAGAGCTCTCCAACCCCAACGCCAGAAACAACGACATCACCCCATCGCAAGACCTCTGCAATTCCCTCGCCTCCTACTTCCACAACAAGATCGCGGACATACACAACAGCTTCAGCACCCAACCGACGCACGCCACAACCGAACCACCGCCCCCCACCACCACCCTCCGCGCCTGGACTCCGATCAGCACCGAAGACACCATCCGCATGATGAACTCCATCCACTCCGGATCTCCGACCGACCCCTGCCCTCACCACGTCTTCAACAAGGCCGACGCGATCATCGCACCCCACCTGCGGGACATCATCAACACCTCCTTCGACACTGCCACCTTCCCGGAGAGCTGGAAGCACGCCGAACTCAGCGCCCTACTAAAGAAACCTACAGCGGACCCCACCGAACTCAAGAATTACCGCCCCATCTCGCTCCTCCCGTTCCCAGCCAAAGTCATCGAGAAGACCGTCAACAAGCAGCTGGCCGCCTTCCTCGAGACGAATGGATCCCTCGACCCTTCACAGTCTGGTTTCCGAGCCAACCACAGCACCGAGACCGCCCTCATCGCTGCCACCGATGACATCCGAGCCCTGCTGGACAACGGTGAAACAGCGGCCCTCATCCTCCTAGACCTCTCCGCGGCATTTGACACTGTCTGCCACCGCACCCTAGTGCAGCGCCTTAGCAACGTAGGAATCCAGGAGAAGGCACTAGAGTGGATCATCTCCTTCCTCGACGGAAGAACACAGAGAGTCCGTCTACCACCGTACAAGTCAGAGGCCACCGAAGTCATCTGCGGCGTCCCTCAAGGATCCTCGCTGAGCCCCACCCTCTTCAACGTCTACATGAGCCCCCTCACGGCCATCGCACGCCAACACAACCTCAACATCATCTCCTACGCTGACGACACCCAGCTGATCCTCTCCCTGACCAACGACCCCGCCGCCGCCAGAGCCAACCTTCACGAAGGGATGAAAGACGTAGCCGAGTGGATGACGACCAGCCGCCTGAAACTGAACTCAGACAAGACGGAAGTCCTCATCCTGGGTTCCTCGCCCTCCGCCTGGGACGACTCCTGGTGGCCCCCCGCCCTAGGCAGTGCACCCAAACCGACAGACCACGCACGCAACCTGGGCTTCATCTTGGACTCCTCCCTCACCATGACCAGACAAGTCAACGCCGTCTCCTCGTCATGCTTCAACATCCTGCGCATGCTACGGAAGATCTTCCGGTGGATCCCCACAGAGACCAGGAAGACGGTCACCCAGGCCCTCGTCACCAGCCGACTGGACTACGGCAACGCCTTCTATGCCGGAACCACCGCCAAGCTCCAGAAGAGACTCCAGCGGATCCAGAACGCCTCAGCCAGACTCATCCTCGACATCCCACGACACAGCCACATCTCCGGACATCTGAGAGACCTTCATTGGCTCCCCGTCAACAAAAGAATCACCTTCCGCCTCCTCACCCACGCACACAACGCCCTACACGACCAAGGCCCGAGCTACCTCAACAACTGCATCAACTTCTACGCTCCCAAACGACATCTCCGATCAGCCAGCCACGCCCTCGCCACCGTCCCCCGCATCCGAAGAACGACAACAGGAGGAAGGTCCTTCTCCTACCTGGTCGCCAAGACCTGGAACTCCCTCCCTCCCGACCTGCGCCTGACCCAAGACCACCTCTCCTTCAGGAAGAAGCTCAAGACCTGGCTTTTCGAGCAGTAGCAGCACCCCCCCCCCCCCCCCCCTAGCGCCTTGAGACCCTCCGGGTAAGTAGTGCGCTATATAAATGTCTGTGATTGATTGATTGATTAACCTCGCCGAACTGGGACCACTACAACACCAAACTCTTATTTGTCTTCCCTCTTTCCTTACAGTGCACCTTTTCTATTGCCCTGCTTGTTGTGCTGCCTCTTCATTATTAAAAAATCTCAACATAAAGCTTTGTAGCACTTACCATATAGTTTTCTTGGAGGCAAGCCACAAATTCCCAGTAGGATTACAATTCTTATCATGCCCTGTGACGCATACCTTGGCATGTCTCACTGGAATGCCTCTGTTTGAAAGTTCTGTGCTAGGTTCTCGAGGTCACCATGCACCTTATGATTCCTACAGGTGCCAGCCTCACATCCAGTTGCCTCGCATTTGACGTCGCCGCTGCATGGCTGGACCTCCCTTTCTGCTGTTCTTTATGCCTGCCCTCTTCCAAGTGTCAGACGTCCCCGCCTTGCCACAGTGGATGCATTTGAAACCTCATTGGCCCTCGTGGCCCTCCGCCAGCTTCTGGCCAGTCCTGCAGGGTCTATCAAATACAGGGAAAACCACTACCAGTGCAGAGCGACACAGAAGGTCACTCCCACCCACCCTCCTGCACCCCTCGCCCGGGTCGCTTCCAGTGAAGAGGAGCAGGCCAGAAGAACAGCTACCATCTCACCAGCTGCCCACCTCTTAGTGCCTCAATGACTGCCTTACTATACTCCATGACAGGCAGCTAAACTAAGTGACGTAAACCACAAACCGAAATCTTACTAAAAACATGACAGAAGAAAATACATCTCTGACCTGCCTTAAACTCCTTTACGACCTGGGTAAACTGAAATACAACACTTCAGGAAGCCCACAAGTCCAATGTGTTTAATGCAAAAATAGCCCAAGAGCAAAGACAATAACTAGTGATAATTGTCATTTGAATGGGCCAGAGTCTCCGCTCAAAATTCAATTGGAGCATGTAATGTTAAAATGCTTGGATTTGAGATGCATTTTTATAAATTTTTCTCTCGATACAAGTTAGTGGAAGTGTTGGAAACTTCTAAATTCAACAAAAATATCTATTGATCTGGAGGCAGGATCTTCACACAAGAAAGAATGCAAGAAGACCATGAGTAGAGACACAACTGCCAATAAATACCGAGATCACTGCTTTTCTGAAATGCCCTCTTCTAGCTGCCAATCCTCGTAAAGAGGCTGAACTTTCTACACAGCGCGAAAATGTGCAATTATACAACACTAAGGGGCATATTAACAAGGGCTTTATCTCCGCTTTTTTGGCTTTAAAAGCCAAAGAAGCCGAGATAAAAATGTCCCCTATCAACAACAGGGTGCTAACATGCAAAATCACATGTTAGCACCCTTTTTCACTACGCTTCCCTTTTCATCTCTAATGAGATGGAAAGTGGGCGTTCCAGAGCAAAATAATAGGAGAAATGTCGCTAAGCGACATTTCTCCTATTATCAAGCTTCACGCTAACCTTGTTAGAGACAAAAAAAGCAGCGCTAACCACGGTTAACGCTGCTTTTTTACGTCTGCTAATTTTCAAACTTAGCCATGTAATCCAATGGGAGGTGGATTACATGGCTAAGTCAACCATGGGCTATCAAAAAGGATATCCCCATCCATGTAGTTTTATCGCTGCATTACCAGCGATAATCTTCCAAAGTGCCGCTATCGCTGTATTTTTATCGCCTAGGCGGTTAGCATTGTTAATAACGTGATAACCAGGCGATATTATCCAGCGATAGCGGGCGTTAAAAAAATTAACGCTAAGCGCCCTTAGCGTTAATTTTCCCTGTTCCTTGTTAATATGCCCCTGAATTAGTACATCTAACACAATTGTACATTAATGAGTTAATAATAAAGCAGCTTGTGTTAAGACCCGAAATATGTGATTCTGCTCTCTCAATGCCACACCTCCTCTTTTTCTTTTGCTGGAAGGTAAAACGCTTCACAGTAATTCAATAACATGCCATCAAAAGATTTTATCCTTTATGTCTTCAACATCACTGTCTTCATCATCCTCAATAGAAGCAAGTGGATAATTGTGGACAAAGCCTTTATTAGCAGAAGTGTGTATGATGATGCACATTATTAGCTTTATCATTATCTACAAGTAGCAACAATCAAAATGACAGCAATGGCTATTTCCAATATTGTCATTCCCCAATTTTCAAAGATTATGCACAGCTAGGAGCAGATGATAAGGCTGGGGGAAACATACCAGCTGTGAGGAATGTGGTGTATCATATGGTATAGATGTGTGGCTTTACCGTGTAATACATTTGCAAAACTGCCTTGGGTCCAATCAGGCTCATTTGTAAAACCTTTGGCTCAACCCTTGGTAGCTGTGACTTTGACCAGCAAGTCTTAAACAAAGGAACAAGTATAAAGCATTTAGAAGCAGCAAACAACGAAATAAGGAAATCATGCAACACAAAATAAATCCAGCACCAATTTACAAAAATAGATTATATTTTTATGAATTTTTAGACAACAAGCTAAGTAAAATCTACCAGAGGGTTTTGGAGATATAGATTGTATGTAAATCTTAAATCTGAACATTTTAGTCCAAAGTGCAAGCAAGCATAGGTAACAGTAAAGTTTAGAAACTTTTGAAAAGTTTGAAAGAGTTGTGTTCGGCTACTCTGGCACAAGTGGGGTGACTGAATCGATCAGGGAGAAGGTCAATGGGGCCAGTAAGGACTACATGGACAGTTACCTGGTCAACAAAGCAGTCTCAAGTCCAGTGCTACACTTTACATCAAGACTGCCCTAGACTTTAAAAGAGTGGTCCTGAAGCCGGGGATGCAGGATGCAGAGGACTTTGAAACATTTTCTGGGTGCAGTGCGGTCAATAGGGGGTGTTTTTATTCCTCGGTCTATGGGTAAAGTAGCGTGCTTGGAGCACAGGGGTTAGTGTCCCTCAAAGTCATTTTGAGACAGTAGAAGGGCAGCTGTGCTACCTATCTCCCTACACAGCAGGTCCAGCAGTATCCTTTGGTTAAGGCTGGAGTCCATCGTTGGTGACTAATCTGGACTCAGACGACACTCCTGGGTCCAGCACACTCAGGTGAAACCTTTCGCCATTGAGGATCGGTCTTTTGGGTCACCCAGCAGCAGTCAGCGGTGATTCAAAGAATGTGGCAACCGACTTGCCAGGGAGCACTTCTTCAGCTTTGATGGATCTGGTACTGATTCCAGCGGGTCAGCTGAATGAACCTAGGAGTCACATTTTTGATCTGGGGCTTGGTAACAACTTTTCCATGTGCCAGGAGCCACAGGCACACTCCTTCCTTTGCTAGGTGTGGCAGGTGCAGTCCTACAGAAGGTGCAGCCTCTCTTACGAGGTCCAGGGGTCAGCAGGGCAGTCTTTCTTTGGTCCTTTCTACAGTTCCATCATTACTTGTATTTCAGGATGCCAGGGGTGCCATATTTATGCACAGAGAGTGCCGTGGGAGGATGATTTGGTCACCAGCCTATGGGCTACCAGGATCCCTCCCGCCTTGTGACAACTTCCAGCTATGCGTGGCAATCTACGAATGCACTATTCTGCCCACTCTCAAAATGTCTGAAACATTCTTTGGATGTTAGGAGCTTGGTAGCCAACCCTAGAGTTGTGGCCACTACATGCACACAGGAAATTCGGTTTGGGCACTGGCCTCCCATCTCTGTTCCCGCCCACAACCCTTCTACCTGAACAAAGGGGCAACCCTTCAGGAGTGTGATCACAATTTACCCACCAAAGGCGGCTTCACCTTTGAAGCTTGCCTTCTGGACAAACACCCTTAATGGCTTCCTGCAAGGGGGAGGTAACACCACTCCCAGAAGCAGGCTTCAATTGTTCCTCAGCCTGTGAGTCATTCACAGGTGTTCCCAAGAGGGTAGAAGGCTGTCTGGTGGCCAGCAACTGTGTGACACCACTGGGCAAACGGGACAACAGAGGGGCAACTTTTTAAAACTTGCCTTTCCTTAAAAGTGACATTAAATTTGACTTGGTCATCATTGGTATTTAATGCCACTATTAATTTATTACCTTGAAGTAGCCATTTTAGCAGTCCCATTCAGAAGTTAGCCAGACTGAGAGGGCAGCGGTTAACTGTGCTAGCCAATGGGGCTACTAAAGGTTTCACAGCTAAAATGACAATTTTGAAGTTTTGCTGTTAGGACATATTAAAAGTACATGTCGTACGTTTTTTGCCTTAAGGCTCCATATGCCTTCCTTAAGGGAGATATATACTGTTAAGGGAAGTGGGGACTTTGCCATTGGTTTAAATGCAGGGGCAACTCCTCTGTAATGGGGGATGAACGGGAGCATCGCCTCACTGCCTGGCTGAGAGCCAGCAAGTGTCAAATAAAATGACATTCTTGCATTGTTTTATTTTACATTTTACTGCTCTTTGCCAGCGTTGTAGGGAGAGTCAGGGCCGAGGCATTCGAGGGGGGAGGAGGAGTGCCTGTACACTCCCTAAGCGCTCATGTGTGTTTGGCCGGCCGACTCATGCCGACCAAAACACACATGTTCACTTAGGTTTTCTCCAGCCCAGCTGCATTGACCAGCCGGGCAGGAGAAACCCCACAGACTCTCCGGCCTTAGCGGAGCTAAGCGTCATTCCAGCCCAATCAGGCCAATCCCTGTACTGTTCTGCGGCACTCGGATTTGATGGGAGTCTGTCTCAGGGGCTGCTGGGACCAGGTAGGAAGAGGAGAGGCGTTGCAACGTGACGCTGGAGGCGTACAGTGGCTAAAGGTAAAGGAATGTTATATATAGTATTTCTAACACATTGCGCGACCCCCCTCCCCTGTGCGAACACACCACCCTTTGTATGTGGCTGCCGCTACTGTTTAAATGTCAAAGTCCAACTAACAATTTAAAATTGCTCTTCCAGGCTGCAGTGGCAGGCTGGGAGATATTTGGTACTTTGTCAGACACAGGGTTGCACAACCAATGTTGCAGCCCTGGAGGACATTCCCATCTTTCATGCCCTGTGTACCCTTGGTACTATATAATAGGGAATTAAGAGTACATCAGCTTATGTCAATAGGGGGTATCAATGCAAAATATAATTTGCAAGGAGTTAGAACACTGGCCTTGGGGGTCTGGTTAGCAGGTCTCACCGCACTCTAAGAGCAGTCACCACACATCACGAATCTGAGACTGTGTGGCACACTTAGACCATTTGGATATATGAACGACATTAGTGGACGTCGCAAGAAACAGAACCCCTTTGTGGGTTGGCATTATCACCGCAATATAAGGATATACATAAAGAGTGCATAGCCTTGATAAAGTTGCAGGACGATTTCCCATGTAAGCGACGAAACACGTGTCGGCTGTTTGGGCTGTATGAATATCCAAGAAATAAAGTAAAAGAACCAGAATTACTTTTCTGTATTTTGTGCTCGCACTTCACACTTTGATAATCAATTTGACATTACCTTTTTGTGCTGAGGATTTCTTGTGCAAATTAAGTTGGCTTAGGCCATTGGTTTTGGGGAGGTCGTAGTTCTCCTCTCCTTACAGCACCGAGACAAAGATAGGCATTTTCATACCAATATCTGTGCTATACTCATCAGTGGCGCCCTTTTTCTTGAAAAATAATACCACTGTCCAGTAGTGTCTGTAAAGTCACACTTTATTCCAAACACATAGTTTGAGTCCGTGTACAGTAACAATCTTTTCATTGGCTAGAATGCAGGCTTTAGTCGGAGCAGAAAAAACAGCTACTTGGGCAGACATCGCATGTGGCAAGGAGCAAGTCTCCACAATACGATATGCAATATATACGGCATACTATGCAACCAGAACACCATCATTATTTCTGAGACAAGACTATCTAAAAGTACACTAACTCACTGGTGGGAATAGGTATATCAATCAAATTAACCTGGGGCTTAGTAAGATGAGCAGCAACACGCAGAAATCATAGGATTTTCCCTCATCTGGAGTGAGCATTAGAGAAGCAGGTTTCACGGTGTGTCGATGGGCAAGGGCAGGGCCAGACTGGGAACCAAAACCAGCCCCGGCAAAGTGCTCCGCCGGCCCCCAGGGGGAGGTCTGAGCTCTTTGCCGGAGCCGGTTTTCAGCCGATTTTGTTGCAGGGCCGATTTTGCAGCTATGCTGCATAAACGGCCCTGTGCCAACAAAAACAGCCCCCACCCTTGCGGCGCACCGGGGGATTGCCCGGTGCCCACAACGGCCAGGCCGGGCCTGGGCAAGGTTGATGTGAGAAGCCGATAATATAATCTCATACTGTACAAACAGGCTAAAGAGAGTTGTTGAGTCTTTGTTTCGAGAACCAGATCAACAGCAGTGTCTGCTAATGAAAGAGTTAAAGGAGAACTCAATATTATATTTTCCAACTCTTCAATAAGATTTGCAGAGGTTGCGAAAGTAAGCTACAGGCTCTTTCTGTCCTCCATAGCTCTAAACTGACACCCAAAGTGCAAAATGATTATATTCATGACATTGCAATGGGTTGCCACAATCAGGAAGACCTATGGTGGGGTCAGAAATCAATATCTGCTTGACTTTTGCAAATGCATTTTTGACTTATCTAGGCCAGTGCAAGGTCCATGTGTATCTTTTCTGATGAAATCATGCAAATTCTTTGCACTACCTGGCTATAATCAGAAACGTACGCACCTTGGAAACAGTAATGCCACAAGGCAACTTACAGATGGATTTAATTCATTTGGAGGGAGGTGACAGTTGCCAGTGGAAATGTAATGACTACAGTAATATACTCAGGGAAGACAAGACAACAATTTCTCCTTTGAATCCTTATGCTCCTTCTTAGCCAATCTGGTAAGGAGGTTGATGGAATTATCCTTGCAGTGATCTAGAGTAAAAGATACCAAAAATAATTCATCACCTTTGTTGATAACTATTTAGTCGGCATTATTTTTTAAATCGATCAAGTAATTTAAGTGTGTTGACCATATTTGGAATTTAATAAACCTTTACTTTTTTCAAGTATTATACATTTACAATTTTCATATTCATTGAACATTACCAAACCATTATCAATATTTTCAGCCAACACATTTGCTCAAAATCTATCAATTTAGCACCAAATTATAAACAAAACATTATATCAAACATATTGCAAAAAAAAACATTAACATTATGCCAGTCATCAGTTTCTATAAACTGGAGTTTCCTTATTGTAATCTTGTTTTGAAAAAAGAACTCCTAGTTTGAAGCATATTCTAGAGGTTGTACAACCCCTTATTTTACTTCAACTAGGCATCCAATGTTCCTTTTAAATTGACTACATTTCGTTTTTGATTTCCTTAACTCTCTAGTGCATCAATGTAGACATGTTTCAAAATTGACTTTATTTTGGGATATCCTCAGGACCACGACGGGTTTAGAACTTGCTTCTTTTATTTAAGGGGATTTTTTTTGTAACTTAAAGCAGGCACCGAATGCTCATCGTGAATCGTGGGCTTGTTCGTGAATTCTTTCTCTTTATTTTCCAAATTGAATTGGCAGCCGACGTACTCTGAGCATTTACGTGATGAGATGTTAGTATTCTATTCCAGTCTCGCTAATGTGTTGCCTAGCAGGCTGCTGTTTTTTCGTGGCTTCACGTTTTCATTTTTTTGTCTTGTGTTACTTTTGTTTAAAGGCAGGACGCAGCACTAGATCAATAATCGACTCGCTTTCAGTCGGTTAGTCGTGCCAAATTGTTGTCAGTTCATTTCTTTATTGAAGAGACAGCTCCGCCCTGTGCCTGAGCTCAGTCAGGAGTTGGCTGTACTATCAGTAGAGGAGCGAAAAACGTGCCTTTCATAACGTTCAGCTGTCCTGAGAACGGCCCATTAGTCTCATGGGCCTTTCTCTATGTCTGGAGGTATTAAACATTAATAACTGTCCAAATCTTGCACGCAATAGCCTCTGCACCTCTTGCGCATACTGAAGATGCTCCTCCTTTTGACTGTCTGGCTCCTTTTCCCCTCTTGTTCTTCCTCCGATGGGGCGGCTTCCTGGTTTTCTTTGGACTAGGCCCTCGTAACTTTTGGACTGGAACTCGCGTGCGCCCCGCCATTTTGGGACCCTCTCCTGTTGTCAGTCTTGCCCTGGGTGCATCTTGCCATGTTGAGATGGATTCCATCGATGCCCACAACCCGGGTCCGCCATTTTGTTGATTCTTGTCCTTTCCTTTGGTCCCTTGGATTCCATCCTGCTCACCTTTAGACATTTCACTTACGCTGGACTGCCTTATATCTTTCTCCCCCTCAGATCCCCCTCTCTCCTCTCACCAATCTCAGCCTCCAACTCTTCTCCCCCACCTACCGCTCTCTACCCCTTTTTATTTTAATTTAAAAAAAATATATTTCTCTTTTCACTCTGTAAATATGTGATATAAACTTGTCCAAGCTGAATCGCTGGTAAAATGGAATCCTGAGAAAATCTACTATTTGTATATATATGTATTTAGAGATAACTCTAACCACTAGTATATGTAGTAGACCTTTGTACTCACTACCATTCCTATGTGATTCTTAGAGTTTATCCATTTGTATCTCTTCCTTAAGTGACTTTACAACTTGTACATTTGCAATTTTATCTATTTGTATCTCTTCCCTGTGTGACTTTACAACTTGTACATTTGCTAATTTTTTTCCTGTTTGTATCTTTTATGTAACTCATGTAATCCTAAGTCTTTATGTATCGCAACTGGTTCTTTTGTAAAGCGCTTCGGGTAATGTTCGCTCTATAGAAAATCGAATTAAATAACACCAGCCACTCCTCACTGTGCCCTGTTCAAGTGCGTTCATCACAAAGGGAACATAATTAAGGGAAGTGGCAGAATGGTTTCCTTTTTGGAATTTCGCGTGAAAAGCGTAGGTCGATTCCAGCCACTATGTGAATTACTCTAGCGTAATTTAAATTTCACCCTGGCCTACAGGGGCCAAACCCGACACCTCGTAGGATCCAAATAAAGATTTTTTGTGAAATGCTTACACGATTTTCATCCCAGCTGAAGTGCAAACGCCAGTGGATTGCCTGAACTCACACAAAATGACCTTTCAGGGCTACTCCTCACCGAATTCATACCTTGGGTTGGGCTCCGTAAATTCAAGCATAACAGAATGTCAGTGAGGGCGTCTGAGGAACTGAACATAAAGTACATTCTTCAGAAATACTTGTACGTGGAGAGAAATGTGACAACGGGATATTTCACAATATGGGCTAGAGGTTCGGCTCCTGCTGCATAAATGTTAGGTTTCAAATGAAGGGAGAAACGAAACAAGAAGCAGTGGGCAGACTTATTTATAGACACTGGCGAATGAAGGTGAGCACCGAGCCTGTCGAGTACGTGAGCAAGTGCATGGGACATGATATTGCATTTTGTTTCAAGCCCAACAGGTTTTTCTCCGTGTTTAGGATCAGTCACTTTTGTCAACACATTAAACACTTTCCCAGTACATTAAGTTGGGTGAAAAGTCACCGAGCCGTTCCCATACCCCACCCTACCCCGCACACAAAGGCTACGGTTATTTTACCAGCCAGTAGTAAAGATTCACTATCTCCGAAACTTAGATGTGTTTAAAACTTGACTTCGAGTCGAGTTAGCTTTCGGTCACTCCCTTCTCTACGCCACTAATCTGGGATCAATTTCCGTGGTATGCCACCCTATTGTTGAACAACCAGGTATTTGTTTAGCGTATTTTCAGTGCCTTCTATTTTTAGGTCTTGCCTTTATCCATCTTGTAGCCTCAAGTGATAAAAGTAATATCATTCACGTTTTGCTTCCTTCCGCCTGCCAATGGGTCACTGTTTTCCGCCATTGGCTCTCTGACACTCTGAGGGGCGTATTTATGAGCCCTTGAATCACTTTTGCCCCGCAGTTGCGTCACTTTTTGTGACGCACCAGCAGGGTAAAAAAATGTGCCATGTTGCGTCATATTTACGAAGTGACGCATCTTGGTAGATGCATCACTTTGTAAACCCCTGCGCCACATTATACCTGCGCCAAGTATAATGTATGCAGGGTGGGCGTTCTGACGCAAGTAAGCCTTGTAGAAGTGACTTGCCCATGTGTAATGTCCCATTGCTGGAGTTGCGTCACTTTTGTGACACACTCCAGCAATGCGCCATTTTTGCGCCTACAGATACATCAGAAATACACACGAATATGTAACTCCTTGCTACATGATGCGTCATTCTGTAAATATGTTGCATCATTGGTGTCGCACGGAGGGCTCAATGAAAAGTGACGCATCGCTGTTTTCTCGCAGCGATGCGTCACTTTTCATTGCGCCCTCTTTGCGACACCAGTGATGCGTCGGGGCATATTATCAAGGGCCTATCGCCACTTTAGCTATAGCGGCAATAATTTTATCTCACTAATAACAAGCTGCAGCAAACGGGCCTTAGTGTGAATTTTTTGGGCGATAGCATGCGTTTTTTGTCTCAAAACATGTTAGCAATATTTATAGCTAATTACATGCAAAGAAGGCGTTCCCGTGCAAAAAGGCACGCAAACACCACTACTCCATGTTATCAAGGGACTCCTTGAAATTCTGAAGAGCCAAAAAGCTGGCTCTAACAGCAGTTAGAGCCAGTTACTTAATACCAGAAAATAGCTGGCCTTAAAACTGGTGATAAAACTTGGGCCCATATTTCTGCAGGTTTTTGGCGCTGGCCAGCGCTGCAAGCAATGTTTCAGCGCCTCCCTGCGACAAAACTACAGTGCAGGAATGCACGCAATCAATAAGATAGTGCGCATACCTGTGCCCCAGTCATGAAAAGTGTTGCTGCGCTGCGACAAGACAGCGTTGGAACACTTCTTACTACGCCCTTCTTGCGACAGCATGTATGCGCTGTAATCCCTGCAAGGTGCTCCATGCCTCAAGTTATGACCGATACGTCAGGAATCCTGACATATCTGCTGGCGCTAAAGTCAAGCATTGCTGCAGTCGTGTCACAACCATGATACAACTACATCAATGCACGGGGCAAGCCTATCCCTGTGGCACTGCCTCACCCTCACGCCTGCATTAGGCAGGCTGAAGGTACTGACGCAGTGCTGTTCAGGAGGCGTGCCCTAATGTTGGCGCTGTTGGAGATCCATTCGTGGTGGTTTTGCGCTGCGGTGTCATGGTTTGGAAGCATTGGTGGAGTGTTGGTGCGGCGGGAGTTGACAAGATGTTCTTCGCTGGCCTTGATCCATCTGCTAGGGGGTGCGATTATGGCAGTGGCATCCGGTGGGCAACGTGAAGATGTGGTGTTACCAATGATGGCCGGTCCAGGAGAGTCTGCTGTTGTGGCTGTAGTTGAAGTACCCGCTTGCTGAGGTGACATGTTTGTCCGTGTGTCCTTCTATCTGGCCTGTTGAGGTGACTTGCTGCTTGGGTCTGATGTCGGTGACCATCCCCCAGGATGGGGTGGTGCTCTGGTCACTGGGCTTGTCCAGGTGGAACTTAAGTACACAGAGTCAGATGCCGTTGTTGGATGGGAGACCCTGGGGTGCAATGAGGTCTACAATGGCATTGGAGAACGGGCGCAATGGCCCAGGAGGCCTGCACTTGAGGGTGCTGCAGAGGATGTTCTTTGGCTTGGTCCGGATCTTGGAGTTGCCATGGTCCATGGTCACCCTTGGCACATTAGAGTGAGTTGTCAGTCGGAGTGTGCCTCTGTAGGCAACAGCAATGCCTCCTCCTTGACAGTCGGGGTGCTCCTTGCGGATGATACTGCAGCCGTCAGTGATGGTGAAGGCGATGTCCGGCATGGAGCAGACGTTGGTCCTGGCAGGCGAGGTGACGTCCAGGGTTGATGGCGAGGAGGGTGCTGGCATTGTAGAGGTGGAGTGTCCAAGAGGAATGCTCCTTGGTGCTGAGCGCGGTCCAGGGGCAGACGGACGCAAACGGTGTAGCCAATGAGTTGCCTTTGGCATGGGAGACGACCATTAAAACACCCGCAGTACATCGTTAACAACGCAACTCCAACAACGCGGGTGCCTTAACATCGCATTTGATCACAATGCATTGTGAGGTCAGTATTGGGGTAAATTAAAGTTTATCATGTGTGTATGGGTTTTGGGGTACAATTTCAAAATGTAAGTTTTTTGGGAGGTAAAATATGAAATATGTGGTGTTTTTTTATGGGTTTTTTTGGGGGGTAAAATATAAAAAATTGGGTGTTTTTTAGGGGCAAAATATAAAAAATTGGGTGTTTTTTGAAGTAAAATGTGAAAAATTGGGTTGAATTTAGGGGTCAAATATGAATTTTGGGTGTGTTTTGGTGGCTCAAAAAGTAATTCCAGGGTTCACTGTCAGGTTTGGGGTGCAAAGGTAACATTTGGGTTGCACTCACTGCAGTGGGAATAGTGATATTTATGTCTCCACTATGCTAAACCTACTCTGCTGTTGCAATGTGCCTAGTATTAGTATGCATTGGAATGGAATGCGATGTCATGGCATGCGTTGTACTACGTATATGCCTTTGGCACACAAGTGGTACGCCCGCTGTGCATTGGTGAGCAGCGGCCAGCATTGAGAAGTACTGGGGAATGGGGGCTGGACAGTTGTGAGGGCAGCCAGGTGGGAGGGCATCGGGTGACTCTGAGGTTAGTCTGGGTGATGGGAGACAGGTGCCGTAGAGTGTCCTCTAGTGTTGGGTCGCCCATCCATGAAGGGTGTGAGACACTGGGTGGTCCTACAGGGCTGACCATGAGGGGTGAGACGGAAAGCTTTGATAATGGAAGGCGGGGGATTGGCCTGGGTGAACGGCTTGATGTCAGGCAACCTAGAGCGTGGAGGGGCACAAAGTGCCCTCTTTGGAGAGGCATAGAGTGCCCTTAAGAAGAAGCACCATCCAGCATGAAAGGGGCAAGCCTGTCCCAAGGGTCACAGAGGCATAAGAGCATGTGCACAGTGCAGCCTGGAAGGAAACCCCTACAAGGGGGAGGTGCAGAAGCAACACCAGGAATCCAGGGAAGGGAGCTCCTAAGGGCCATCTGGGAGCCTAGGCAGGGTGTCCTTTGACGGGTGGAGGGGCGATCGTGGGTGGGGAGGGGAACAGGTGACTTGCAGTGTTGTCATTGAGAGGACATAGAGCACTCTGGAAAGGAGGTCCATGAGAGCGCACCGGGCAACCTGGGAGGGTATCTGTAAACGCTGGAGGTCAGCCCATCTGAGCACCTGGATAGCGAGCCCACGAGAGACCACCTGGCATCCTTCAAGGCCGGCCCTTCACAAGGCACCCGGAAACCTGGGAAGGCAGCCCATGACAAGGGTAATCTGAGAGGTCCGTCCATGAGGACGGCACCCTGGGGGACTGCCAATATGGGTGGCACCTGGGTACACGAAGGGCCTCACACAAGGGTAGAACTGGGCCCATGAGGGGCACACTTTGAAGCCTGTGTGGTTGGTCCAAGAGCACCTAGGGAGGTGCAGATCTGGAGGTCGACCCTGGGCTGGCTGTGAAAGGAACCCCCAAGAAGGTTACTTCAGAGCCTCCATGTGCAGTCCTCCAGGGGGGGCACAGATCAACCTGTGTAGGTATCCCATGAGGGGCATTATGCAGCCTGGGAGGGTGCACTGCGCTTGATTGGTGCACAGACATAATATCGACTCCAAAATATCGACTGGACATAATATCGACTTTTAAATATCGACTGGACAAAATATCGACAGGACAGAATATAGATGACCAAAATATCGTTTTTAAGGTAAGTGATATAATATCGACTGTTAAAAATATATATTAAAAAATATCGAATGTTTTATAATATCTAATTTTTTTTAGTGGAATTTTATGGTATAATATGTGTGAAAAGTGTGTAATTATGTTATAATTAATTATTATTAATGATTTTAGTTTTATAATCATTGCGTAATTTAATTCTGTAGTGGGTTGTGGGTTTATAGGGGAATAGGGTGGGAAGTATTTTAATTATAATTAATTAAATATGTAAATTTATTAATTGGTAGTAAATTTAAATTAATAATTAATTAATTTATAATAGTTAATTAATGAAATTTTAATTGGTAATTAATTTTAATTAATTGATTAATTGGTAATTATGTAAACTCTACAAAATTATTTTTGTAGTGGGTTGTGAGTTTATAGGGGAATTGGGTGGGAAGTCATAAAATTATAAATAATTACATAATTACATTTATTTATATTTATTTAATTTCAAATAATTGTTAAAAACTTTTACATTATTAAATAATTATTAGTAAATAATGTTATTAATTAGTATTAATAGGTGATCAATAGAAATAATTATTGTTAATTAGTAATTATAATATATTAATTAATAAATTGTATACAAATAATAAATATTTTTAATTAATTATTAATACATTTTATAATTATTTATGAAGTATTAATGTTGTATTCTCTGGAGTGGGAATAGTAATTTAAACCCCTACGCTATCCAACACTTTCCCTACTGTTGCACCCACTGGAGTGGGAATAGTAATTTTAACCCCTACGCTATCCAACGCTTTCCCTACTTTTGCACCCACTGGAGTGGGAATAGTAATTTTTCCCCCTACGCTATCCAACGCTTTCCCTACTGTTGCACCCACTGGAGTGGGAATAGTAAACTTAACCCCTACGCTATCCAACACTTTCCCTACTGTTGCACCCACTGGAGTGGGAATAGTAATTTTAACCCCTACGCTATCCAACGCTTTCCCTACTGTTGCACCCACTGGAGTGGGAATAGTAATTGTTACCCCTACGCTATCCAACGCTTTCCCTACTGTTGCACTCTTTGGAGTGGGAATGGTAATTTTAACCTCTACGCTATCCAACGCTTTCCCTACTGTTGCACCCACTGGAGTGGGAATAGTAATTGTTACCCCTACGCTATCCAACGCTTTCCCTACTGTTGCACTCTTTGGAGTGGGAATAGTAATTTTAACCCCTACGCTATCCAACACTTTCCCTACTGTTGCACCCACTGGAGTGGGAATAGTAATTTAAACCCCTACGCTATCCAACGCTTTCCCTACTGTTGCACTCTTTGGAGTGGGAATAGTAATTTTAACCCCTACGCTATCCAACGCTTTCCCTACTGTTGCACCCACTGGAGTGGGAATAGTAATTTAAACCCCTACGCTATCCAACCCTTTCCCTACTGTTGCACTCACTGGAGTGGGAATAGAAATTTTAACCCTTACGCTATCCAACGCTTTCCCTACTGTTGCACCCACTGGAGTGGGAATAGTAATTTTAACCCCTACGCTATCCAATGCTTTCCCTACGCTTGCACTCTTTGGAGTGGGAATAGTATTTTTTACACTTCTGCTATCGTACGGTAATATAATAGTATATTATTTAATTATAGTATGTTACTATATATATATGTTTTAACAAATATGATAGTAAAAATTTATTTTTATTAATTTCATTTAATATTTAATTATTATAAGTTAATTTAAGTATTTTTAAGTATATTTTAGTAATTAAATTTTAATATTAATTTACTTTAACACTGTTCTTAATAAAATCGATATTTTTTCAAACTATATTATTGTAAACGATATTTTGTACTCGATATTTTTGTACTTACCTGTTTGTAGATACAAACTCGATATTTTGTCTGTCGATATTTTGTCCACGATATTTTTGCAAGTCGATATTTTGTCCCTCGATATTTTTTCAGTGATCCCGCTTGATTGCCCTCTGTGGGCCTGGGGGAAAGGAAAGGTGGGAGGCGCATGTGAACCTAAATGAGTAATTCATGATGGGACACATGGTAGTCTGGATAGGCTGCCGTGTTTGGGGGACACCAGAGAGTCTATACTGTAGTCTTTGAGGTGGCACTGGCCAGCCTGGGAGGGTAGCCCAGGAGAGGGGCACCAACAAACCTGCCCCAGGCACTCTGGAGTGTTGCCGAGCCATACCCCTAAACGTGTTGAGTACAAGCTTAGGCCTTTAAGATCATGAATCATGACCATGCAAGGGCCGACGCCCACCCTCTCCTCTGCATTTCTGCTGCCACAGCCTCAAAATTAGGATTTTTTAAAGGATGGGTAGCCCTGTAATGAAAAGACTGCCTTTGTTCCCACAACTGCCCTGGGCTGCAGGTTCTAAATGATGTGACCTTTTTTTTTACATGATCTGTTCGTGTTACAACTGAAACGATTTGGCCCTGATTGGGCTATTGGTGCTGTGTGGGCATCAGTGGACTGGCCGGGGGCGCTTCCTCCCCCATCTGTTGGTGGGCCCCGTGGGTGGACACACAGGTCAGCCCTCTGAGGTGGGCGGGGTTTGAGACACCCGCTCTCAGAGGCCTGCCATTCCCATGGCTATCTCTGGCTGGCCTAGGGCTTGATTTATGCATCCATCCCCTGCAGTTTGCGCAGAGAGGCAGGCATGTGCAACGTCGCAGTGTACTATGTCCAGGTCAGAAACTGAGGAACTGCACCTACTAAGGAAGACTCCGCCCTTGTTCCTTCCCCACACAGGAAGTGGTGCACAGCTTCTCCTTGCCTTCTCCAAAGAGATGGGAATCAACAATCAAACAAACAAAAATACCCAGGACACGAACATCAGCACTAGGGTGGCTACTTTTTCCTACGCTATCCAACGCTTTCCCTACTGTTGCACCCACTGGAGTGGGAATAGTAATTGTTACCCCTACGCTATCCAACGCTTTCCCTACTGTTGCACTCTTTGGAGTGGGAATAGTAATTTTAACCCCTACGCTATCCAACGCTTTCCCTACTGTTGCACCCACTGGAGTGGGAATAGTAATTTAAACCCCTACGCTATCCAACGCTTTCCCTACTGTTGCACTCTTTGGAGTGGGAATAGTAATTTTAACCCCTACGCTATCCAACGCTTTCCCTACTGTTGCACCCACTGTAGTGGGAATAGTAATTTAAACCCCTACGCTATCCAACCCTTTCGCTACTGTTGCACTCACTGGAGTGGGAATAGAAATTTTAACCCTTACGCTATCCAACGCTTTCCCTACTGTTGCACCCACTGGAGTGGGAATAGTAATTTAAACCCCTACGCTATCCAACGCTTTCCCTACTGTTGCACTCTTTGGAGTGGGAATAGTAATTTTAACCCCTACGCTATCCAACGCTTTCCCTACTGTTGCACCCACTGTAGTGGGAATAGTAATTTAAACCCCTACGCTATCCAACCCTTTCGCTACTGTTGCACTCACTGGAGTGGGAATAGAAATTTTAACCCTTACGCTATCCAACGCTTTCCCTACTGTTGCACCCACTGGAGTGGGAATAGTAATTTTAACCCCTACGCTATCCAATGCTTTCCCTACGCTTGCACTCTTTGGAGTGGGAATAGTATTTTTTACACTTCTGCTATCGTACGGTAATATAATGGTATATTATTTAATTATAGTATGTTACTATATATATATGTTTTAACAAATATGATAGTAAAAATTTATTTTTATTAATTTCATTTAATATTTAATTATTATAAGTTAATTTAAGTATTTTTAAGTATATTTTAGTAATTACATTTTAATATTAATTTAATTTAACACTGTTTTTAATAAAGTCGATATTTTTTCAAACTATATTATTGTAAACGATATTTTGTACTCGATATTTTTGTACTTACCTGTTTGTAGATACAAACTCGATATTTTGTCTGGCGATATTTTGTCCACGATATTTTTGCAAGTCGCTATTTTGTCCCTCGATATTTTTTCAGTGATCCCGCTTGATTGCCCTCTGTGGGCCTGGGGGAAAGGAAAGGTGGGAGGCGCTTGTGAACCTAAATGAGTAATTCATGATGGGACACATGGTAGTCTGGATAGGCTGCCGTGTTTGGGGGCACCAGAGAGTCTATACTGTAGTCTTTGAGGTGGCACTGCCAGCCTGGGAGGGTAGCCCAGGAGAGGGGCACCAACAAACCTGCCCCAGGCACTCTGGAGTGTTGCCGAGCCATACCCCTAAACGTGTTGAGTTCAAGCTTAGGCCTTTGAGATCATGAATCATGACCATGCAAGGGCCGACGCCCACCCTCTCCTCTGCATTTCTGCTGCCACAGCCTCAAAATGAGGATTTTTTAAAGGATGGGTAGCCCTGTAATGAAAAGACTGCCTTCGTTCCCACAACTGCCCTGGGCTGCAGGTTCTAAATGATGTGACCTTTTTTTTTTACATGATCTGTTCGTGTTACAACTGAAACGATTTGGCCCTGATTGGGCTATTGGTGCTGTGTGGGCATCAGTGGACTGGCCGGGGGCGCTTCCTCCCCCATCTGTTGGTGGGCCCCGTGGGTGGACACACAGGTCAGCCCTCTGAGGTGGGCGGGGTTTGGGACACCCGCTTTCAGAGGCCTGCCATTCCCATGGCTATCTCTGGCTGGCCTAGGGCTTGATTTATGCATCCATCCCCTGCAGTTTCCGCAGAGAGGCAGGCATGTGCAACGTCGCAGTGTACTATGTCCAGGTCAGAAACTGAGGAACTGCACCTACTAAGGAAGACTCCACCCTTGTTCCTTCCCCACACAGGAAGTGGCGCACAGCTTCTCCTTGCCTTCTCCAAAGAGATGGGAATCAACAATCAAACAAACAAAAATACCCAGGTCACGAACATCAGCACTAGGGTGGCTACTTTTTCCACCATAAATTAGGGTATTGAACGAGACAAGCTTCCCGGGGCGTGGGTGTGACAAGGACCACACGAGAATGCAATGCACCAAAGGTGGCAGCCCCAAGGATGGCACGCAGGGTACCTCTCTGGTTTGCTTGTGTTTGTTAGGTGCATGTGTGTATTTGCTTCTGTGACTTGATGAACTGCACGTGCAGGCTAGTGTTTTTGTGCGTGTTACCACCTTCGGTGTGCGCCTTAATCTGTGCTGGTGTGTGCACCTGTGCTTTTTGTGAGCCCTTGTGGTGCAGTGTCGACGTGACCATTATTGATTATTATTGATACGCATACACACTATTGTGTGTATGTGTATCAATCTGGCCTGGATGTTAGAGTGAGAGAATGACTGCACGTACCTGTGCACGTGTTTGTATGTACACGCCTATTTTTTGGGGGGGGCCTGTGTGTGTTTACCATGCTACTGTCAATGTTAGGGATTGTGTGTTCCTGTGCTGTGTATTATACGTGCATATGTCTTCTATGAGTGAATGTGTGTGGATGTGTTTAGGTGTGTGTGTGTTGTACTTTGGTTTTGCGAGTATGCCTATATCTATCTTGTATATGTGTGTCAGTGTATTTTTATGTGTGTGTGCTCTCGTGCTGCGCATGTGCGAGTAGGCATGCTTCTGTCTTGTATGAGTGCATGTGTGTGTGTGTGTGCGTGTGCTCTTGTGCCATATGTGTCCTTACGGGTGCGTGTTGTATTTATTTGTGTATGCTTCTATTGGTGTGGCCCACGCACACTAGAAGTAACAAAGGGCATTCACGTGCCCATGCTATGTACCGGGCACTGCAGTGCCCATCCCCCAACATGCAATACATTTACATGCCAATCATGAATTATTGACCGCGCTTCACCTCTTCCAGTACACAGGGGTGTCCCTCTTTCAACCCGCGCAGGTCCCTAATTCCCAGCGGTGGTCCCTGTTGTGCAATTGCACTGACTATATTCACAAGGGGGCATATTATCAGGTATTTATCGCCGCATTAGTGGCACTTTACTGCCGATGATGGGACTGTCGATTGGTATCGTCGGCCAACGCAGGATTTCCTATCGCCATTGCGCTCATGTTAGCGTCAGTTTTCACTGCCGTTCCCTGGTACTATCGCCATGTAGCAACAGATTGGTAATACACCGCTAACATGGCGATAGTTGTCAGGGTTAGACGGTGATAAAAATAGGTATCGCCAGTCCTTGATAATATGCCCCTCTCTTCCTTGCCAAAGCCATCAATCCAGGAAGGCCACAGAATGGAGACATGACCCGACTTTAAACATTCATTTAGATATATTTGCCAGGAATCAAATAAAAGAGAACCACAGATAACACAATCAGATTTACGCAATTGGAGATAAAAGCAGGGAAATGGTTTTTGCCAACATTTTAGAGTTGTTAAAAGGTAATTAGGGCTCTCCTTTGAAGTCGGATTTCAACAGTGCAATAGCCAATTAAACCTAAACAGTCTCCTATTAAATTTCATGGATGACTTTCTCTGCCTGAAGATTTTACGATCAACCGAATTAAGTGGCACACAAGTAACTTCATGAGATTATCATACAGCCTACTTTTTTATCTTGCATGTCCACCTTTCCGGCTTTTCAGGCCGCCAGCCTCCTATTCCCCCCACTACTGACCCCTAGCAAAGGATTGTAGAGTTGTTGTCACCGAACATCCACATGGTGCTGAGACTGCTTTTCCAGCTTATTGTAGCATTTTGTTCCTCTCCCAATAGGCAGTCAGATATTATGATTGTTTGTCTTGCCATGTACTGTATCTTTCTATTTGTTCCTTATCCCTTCTGCTCTTCTCCCCCTTTGTCCTGCTATCCCACCCGATACTACTGTAAAGCGCTCTGATACCCTCACGGGTCTCGTTCGTGCTCTATAAAACGCTAAATAAATAAAGAATGATTTTTTTAAGTAATACCTGCAATGCTTGGCTCTAAAGCTTTCAAAATGGGCCTCAAAGTTCTCCATGGTGCACATCATTATACTCCAGCGTGAGTCTATGGTTTTGCCTCAGAACCTGAGCCTCATGACTTACTCACTAAAGGTCATATAGGTTATGTACACACGGTTGCTAATGCTGGACCTGACAAACTAAGCAGGAACTATCCCCTGGGGATAACACTGATTGGCAAATTCTCTCGAGGGCCCTTCCCACATACAACTAAAAGACACAATTTATTATTTGGTTTATAGCACAGGCATGCAACACAAATCATGTACTGTAGGCTAGAGAGATAAGTAACTACAGGCTTTCCCAA
Source organism: Lissotriton vulgaris (assembly GCF_964263255.1). Classification (NCBI taxonomy): domain Eukaryota; kingdom Metazoa; phylum Chordata; class Amphibia; order Caudata; family Salamandridae; genus Lissotriton; species Lissotriton vulgaris. Next base: position 889,221,576 of record NC_141694.1, read on the forward strand.
AGCTGCCTCGCACCTCATATTGCCTTGAAGGGAGGATCTGGTTGCGTGGGAAGCTATCACTTATTTTAGCCCTGGCGTTGTCTTAAACTGCAGGTACTTTTGTATTTCATATGCAGTCACCCCACAGTCCATTACTACACTTATTTGTGAAAAATAAGAAATCTGCCAAGAGTTTGCTATGAAACAGGAACAGCTGAGGTATACTGCGATTCCATGTCGCAGGGTGAATGCACTCGGAGGCCTTCATCCTTTTTGAGGGTCCATACAACCGGGTTTGGTGGCTTAGTGGACTGATGCGTCCACTGTAGGGGCCTGTATTTTACCTCATGGTCACAGGTTCACATTCCGGCAAACAACTAAGTGTTGCATCCTTCTGAGGTCGATAAAACGAGTACCATTAAGTTGTGTAACAATAAACATCTGTTATTTGCGTGAACGTGCGCTTTACAAATACTTTTTTATAAAGAACTGTACCTATGTTCAACTCTTCTGCATGGAACTTACTGCCCGTGGTGCTGCTCACGCTTCCACAGAGAAAATGCAGTGCTCTGCAGTCTCACAGCTCGAATAAACATGCTCTTTCTTTTGTCATTTTGTATCAATATTCATTAATTCGGTCACACAATAGCTGTCATGCAGCAGCTCACTTGTTCACTTACCAATGCTTGTTTACTTAATGCACTTGCTTCTCTCTCCTCGCCACAAGCCTCACTCTGGGAAAGTCTCTTCCCATGCACGACTTCTTCTTCTCCCTAACCAAGCACTCCAGTCATCTTCCACAGGTGTTACTGTACTCCAACGTCAGGCCTCTCTGCCCCCTGGAGAATGACGCAGTCTCCAAGCATTCCTATTGGCTCTTGGTTACTGTCGGGAATTCTCATGGAAGCAGCATGCTCCTCCAACCCTCTCTGGACATCCACTGCCCAGAGAAAAACAATACAGTGGAATTGCATATGGAGGTTTTAAATGTCAGCCAGACATCTTGCAGATATTGCCAAAATGACTAAAGTATTCGATGCAGTCTTATACCATATGATCTTCCATGATATATTTATTATTGACACCTTTGACTGTTAGGTTTGGAATTGACCCTGGCTTAATGCTCATAATGAGGACTCACAACTGGAAAAGAAATGATGTAACGTTCGATCCTCTTGTAGATTTCAATTGGAGGCATATTATCATGGGCTTATCACCGTGTTAGCGGCGCTTTTCCAGCCGCTAACGCGGCGATCACTAGGTATCGCCTAAATACCTATCGCCATCGCTAAGAAGTTAGTGGGAGTTTTCTATGCCTTTCAGTATTTCTGATGTATCTGTAGGCGCAGAAATGACGCATTGCTGGAGTGTGTCAAAAAAGGGACGCAACTCCAGCAATGGGTCATTACACATGGGCAAGTACCATTTGAAATGTACTTGCGTCAGTCTTACAGCTGCCATGAGGCAGGCGTAAGATATTGACTCATTTGCATCCTAGAAGTGACGCAGTGCAATTTCAGAGATTTCACTGCGTCACTTCTACGAGGCTTACTTGCGTCAGAACGCCCACCCTGCATACAATATACCTGGCGCAGGTATAATGTGGCGCAGGGGTTTACAAAGTGACGCATCTACCTAGAGGCATCACTTTGTAAATATGACGCAACATGGCACATTTTTTACCCTGCTGGTGCGTCACAAAAAGTGACTCACAGGCGGGGCAAAAGTGACGCAAGGGCTCATAAATAAGCCTCTCAGTATTTTTTTGTGTTTGTTTGTTCACATGCTTATCTGTCTAAAAACACGTGCACTTGAGTGCTAGGGAGCGTAGGCCAGTGCATAACGTTGCCAATGCTGTTGTCTCCTTATTCTTTAGCCTCTTTTATATTTTTAGTAATACCTTTTTTGCTTATACTATGGGGCAGATTTGCAAGACACTTGTGCCAATGTTGCGTCACTTTTAACATGGAAAAAGTGACGCACAAATGGTGCAAGGGGTAAGTCTGCCCCTATATCTTCAGGTTACAATAATTCAAAGTCAGTAATACCTTTTCTTTGCACCAATAAGAATCATAATTTCCTGTATTTTATTAAAACTAAAACTGTTTCCATACCTGCACTACATATAGCGACCAGATCAGAAGTACACTTGATTTCTATAAAAATTAGGAGCAATGGTTACTATAATTTTTTTTTATTACAAGCCTACGTACACCACGTTGAGGGGGAAGCATGTTGTCTTTTTTCCTTATCGTTATCATGAATGTGGTATTTGCTTGCAGCATTGCAACAGTTTACCAAGGTCAGACCTATTGGCTTTGTCTATGGTAGTTACAAGTGCGTTTAGGCAGTCGTATGCCACCGTGTGTTCACAGGATACGAAACAGACCACCGCCATGCTGAAGCCTACACATTGGAAATGCCAATCATTCATAAGCTTTTGATATACATGTCAGAAGTAGCATTTGAGTTGTAGCAGTAGCAGTTGTGTATTTCCAGCATGCCGTGAATCAGGCACTGCTGCTGCACATGTTTTGCCAGTTCTGTGTGCGCTTATTCATTGCTGCGTCTTGTCTTTTAACTTTTTTTTATGTTAGGGAATGTTACCCTGCTGGTTCTCACCCTAAACATACACTATAAGTTAGTTCAAGTTTTGAACACGTCCTTGCAATACAAAAGACAAAGGGCCATATGTATCAACAAACCCTTTTGCGATTCCTAAATAGCGATTTTTAAGGAATCGCTATTTAGGAATCGTAAAATGGTATGTATGAAGAAAATCTCTATTTTTTAGCGATTCCTTAATCTTCCTTATTTGCGAATTCGCATTTTGCGAATTCGCAATTAAGGAAAAATCCCAATGCATTCCTATGGGCCAGGAGGCCCATAGGAATGATTGCGAAATAATTCTCAAATTGCGAATTCGCAATTTGCTAATCGCAATTTGAGAATTATTTCAAGGGTGCAGGGGTGCCTCAAAGACACCCTGCTGCACCCCCTAAATGTACATGTGTGTGCATATGGTGCGCATACATGCCCTATGGGCATGTGTGTGCATCACATGCCACCTTCAAAAATGCCAAATTGTGCATTTTTTGAAGAATTCGCAAGTTACCATCAATTACAAGTTGGTGGTAATTTGCGAATTCTCAACCATAATTCGCAACACAAAAATGCTACATACATAGCATTTAAGGAATCGCAAAATTGCGATTCCTTAAATGCTATGGCAAAATAAGGAATCGCAAAACTTTGCGATTCCTTATTTTGCGAACGTTTCATACATCCTAAAATATGCAAAAAGGCCCTTTGCGAATCGCAAAGGCCGAAATTCTGCGAATTTCGGCCTTTGCGATTCACAAAATGTTTGATACATATGGCCCAAAATCATTGGAGGTGTCGGAGGACGGGGTAGAAAGTAGGTCGAAGGGTGAAGTGAATGGGTAGCTACATCCTTTTACTGTCTAACCAAAGCCTCCATGGTATATAGTGCATACTTTGAACTGAGACGCCTCCAGGTGTTTAGAACGTCCACAATTGAGAGCTCTTGAGTTGAGGCTGAAGAGAGCGCGAGTTTCTCACAGTACCTGTAAGTGCGCCAAAAACGCGATCAGAATACATGATCATCCAATTTTTTGATGAAATAGCAAAGTATACGGATCATAAAAGAAATGTACTTGATTGTATTTGAAATAATGTAAATCATGATCATTTTCGAGTTAAAAAGGAAGCAAGGGTCTCAGCCCAACCGTGGTTTGACCATTCCCGTGAAAAGTTAAAATCTGATCCACGTAGGATACAGTGGAAATACAAACATGGCAACTCTCATATTACAAAAGAAGAAGTTTGTTGTTCAAGAAATAAGTAGCAATCTTTAATAAAGTAAAAAGAAAACTGCTTTTTGTTATAATCACTGGGAAGAAATTATTGAGATATCTTATCAGGTGATAAGAAGATGTTTTGGAAAATAGTTGCCAGTGTAAATAATGATAGTCCTGGTTTACTGACATATATGATTGTGGAAGATACATGAATAGCCTATTTAAAGTATTTATACAGCTCTCCAGTTTTACAGATTCTTCCACCAAATTTCTCACCTGGTGGTATCTAGTATGACTGGTTCTCTCCGGAAACCATCTTATTCACTATCTTATCTCTGAAATTGAGCAGAGCAGCAGACCCAATGTTCCTGCTGTTATTTATTATCAAATCTATTTTTTTAAAATATCTTTATTGATCAGCTTGTAAGCAACAACAGAAGACACCCCCACATGAGGTGCAATAGTCCAGTACCGTTTTACCATCAAAGGATGTCAATACAAGCTGTTTTCCTGTTATAGAACTCAACCCAACATAGGCAATCCCTCCACCCATCAACCCACCCTCCACGGCACTTGGCATAGCATTTCAATAAGTCCTGAATAGCCTTTCAGAATAACATGCAACATCATTTCTAACAGTATCTTCGCCATCCTTGTACAGCCTAGCATTGTGTACGATAACTTAACATAGGTCTGGCCTGCCCAGTAAATATCCCGTAAGGGGAGCCCAGAAATCCTTGGGACGAGATGCCTCCGGCAGTTCCTCCGCATAGGTGTCCAACTGGTCTCTACAGTACAACAAGTCACGGATCCACTGTTTCACTGAGGAAACAGCTTTAGCCCCCCACCTCTGCGTAACCGCTCATTTAGCAAACAATGTGGAGATGGCAACCAATCTCCTGTTACAAGGTTTAAGCTTAGAACCCATCCCAACAGACACACAACAGGTGAATATGCAACAGGTTCCATAACAACTTCTGTAAGCACTTGCGTGACCCTTTCCCAAAACTCAGCAATTCCTGCACAGTCCCAGGCTAGGTGTAGGATATCTGCGTCATCTTGTCCACAGCACATACAGCGCACACTATCTCTTAGCCCAACACGTCATAGCTGAAGCAGGGTATAATAGAGTTGATGCAAAATATTTGAAATGGATGATTCGGAGATTACAATTCACTGTTAGCTGTCCTATCAATTCACAACAAAATTTCCATTCAACCAGTGTCCTAGAGGTACCCGCTACTGCCGCCCATCTGATATATGAGGGGATTTATTAACAAATCTAACAGCGAATGGTGGGCATATATATTTTTGCATCTGTTTAATTCGATTTTTTAATCTGGTCTATTCCCTGATACTTGGAATGTTCTATAGTCAAACTAATATTCAAGAAAGAAGATTGTAGCCAGCCCTGTAACTAGAGGTTGATCAATCTTTTAAATATTTTTGGAAAGGGTTTTTCGAAAACCATATTATCCTACTTGGAAGAATGGGTGCTGTCAAACAACCCACAGCCAATTGAACAGGGAGAATTTCTTGAGGGGCATTCTGCCACGCATCAATGCTTTGCCTTCTTGGCTATCATTTAGAAACCATTTGAAGTGAACCAGAGGTTATGTTGTTGTTTAGTGGACTTCAATACAACCTTTGATACTATGGAAAGAGTGTGGCTCTCGAGAAGCTAACAGGCTGGAATATCCCAGTGGATCTTCTATTTCTCAGACAGTCATTGCATACCGAAAAACTGGCCCCTGCTAGAAATGGACACTTTGGGGTGGTTATCTAGCAGAATGAGTATAATGAACAGTCTATGCCAAGACTATGTGTTGGCGCCTCTTCTTTTTAGTCTTTATGTGTCAGATTTGCCAGGAGTTTTAAAAACTACCAAGTCCTTCTCACCAAAGATAGGGTCCCAGCATATCCCCTCTCTCCTCTTTGCTGATTATCTAATTTTAATGGACTTTACAATAATAGGCCTGCAATGGCAACTTAACACTCTAACTATCTACTGTATGGATTTTTTTCAAAATAAATCTTGAAAAGATAAAGATAACTATCTTTGGGAGAAAAGTAATCAAACTCAAATGGTTGTTGGATGAAAAGCAAATTGAGGTGATGAATTCATATAGCATAGATTCTACTGTTTGAAATTGGGACTATTTGGAAGACTGTAGAGAGTATAGTTTTAAAATGTATATTGGGCTTGCCTAATAGTACCATGATTCAAGGCATATGCTGAGAATGTAATCTCACATCTTGGTATAATATGGCAGGCTCAAGTCTTTTAAGTTTCATTAATTAGGTGTCCTCTTGTGAACAGGCATCAGGAATCTAAAAATTATTTTTTTTTTATAAAAAAAATTATGCTTAGAAGAGATTCTTGCAAGTGAAAGGAAATGGGCCACAGGTTTTGTGAAAAGAGTGAATGAGATTAAAACAATGCACAGCACTTTTGGTGAAATAGATACATGGGTCCCATTTCCAAATAAACTCCCCTTTCAGAGAATCCTCCTTAATTTCCGCCCAAGCATTGGATATGAAATATCTTTCAACTAAACCCTCTATAATGTTTACAGTTAAGAATTTTAGTCGAGCAGAGTTTTTCCCTCTACCTGACAGATCTTCTAACTCCCAAAATCTGTTTAGCTCTCCTTAAAAAGCGGCTTGGCTGCAATCAATTTTTTCTTGATCTGAATGGTACAATGGGGGAAAGGGATAACAATGGAATATGTAAATGTTGTTTTAATGCAATGGTTTATTTGCCATGTTGTTGCAATTGTGTTCTGCCCAATCAGTCCGTCCAGATTTTTTGCTTTTTAGATCACCTGGTATTGCACTTTTACTGTGGGTGAGTCTCACTACATTTATCTCAACTACAGTAATCACATGGAAAATGGACTGCGCATGTTTACCACCAGTGTCGCCCCATTTAAAGATAAGGCCACTGTGATGTAGCAAGGTTAAGAGGTATTTGGCTGTTTATACATGAACACATGTGCACATTCATGTGCACACATGCAGGCTGCATGTGGGGGCTTACTATTGTGCACAGCCTGGTAACTGCACACAGGTAGCCTGGTGCAATGGGAACTCTGAAGGATTAGATATTCACCTGAGATAGACCTTATAAGGTCATTGCACACTCATTGTGATTTACTGTTTTGTCTATGGTGACACTATTATACACATAGGGATAGAACTGCCTTAGAGTGCAGTTTTGCTTCCCTTTGGCCTATAGAGACCATCGATGTCTTGTATTGGAGTGTAACCTGTGCAGGAAAATGAATTATGTAGCTTCCAAAATTATATATGTACGGCTTATGTGTCATCCAGAGTTGTCATGCTTCTCTGGCTCAGCTCAGGATCAGAGCCCTGCTGTGTCCAGTTAATTACATTTTCTACAGCAGCAGGAACAAAGACATCCCCCATGGTAAACATCCTTTACGACTGCATTACAACACATACAATTACCCCGCATTTTTTACTTCGCAAAATCTTTTACAACATAGGGCTTTACTCCACAAACCATTACAATGCATTCCCCATTACAACGCCCCGGTGCACTTAGAATAGTAAATTGCATTGTAATGGACAATGTGTTGAAATGGATTGTGTTGAAAAGCCCTGCGTTTTAAAAGATTTTGTGGAGTAAAAAATGTGGGGTAGTGGCACATGTTGTAGAAGCGTGCAGAGTAAAATGTCATATTCGCATCCCTACACAAAAGGAGCAATTAGCAGTACTTCTGCCAGCTCCTGAGGGTGTGAGGCGGAATGATCTGCATCAATCACTCAGCTATCACACTTTGAAACAGATGGGCCTTCCCAAGCCTACTGAACAAAGGAGAGTGCCCCGACAACTGGAGCCAAAGCACCGGGGGCTCCTTTTTGAAATTCTAGTGTGCAAGTACAAGGGAGGGATGTCAGCAGGGGGTGGAGCTGAGACCCTAGGACCTGATGTGACCAGTGGCTCCTGGATGACACCATTTCGAACTGTCCCAGCATGCTGTGCAGGAGGGTTGGGACAGGGGTGGAGTGGTGACATGGTGCCCTCGGATTTCCCAAGGGTGCCTGACCTATGGAACCTTCCCCTCTCCTTCAAAAACTCTTGCACAAGGGGGAGACTCACTCTTGCCTGTGGTTTCTTCTACACTTCGCTGCTGCATCTTGAGGCTGCCATGGAGAACTGGAAAAAGTAAGCCCCTGACCCCAATCGGGCCAAGTACTCTGCCTAGTTGACCCCAGGACCAGTGAATCTCCCAAAGGTCCAGTGAGACTGCCCCGCTTAACCCCTTGAGGAACTGTTGGGGAAAGCCCTGAACTTTTCAGTGACCAGAAACATAGATCAAGAGGAGAGCTGGCATAGGGAGCCAGGAGGACTAGTTCTTTGAGGAATGCACCACTTTTGAGGTGAGGAGGGTTGCTGCAGCTGCCCGTTGTGACTAGAACTCACCACCTGGAGTTAAACAAGCCCAGGATTTTGCAAACCAGCCCAACAGGTCAAGAAATTTGGCATCTCAAAGTCTGGCAACCTTTGACCCCTCTCCGACTTTGTAGCACGTGGGGCTCTTCTGGCAGGTCTGTAAAATTTCTTTGGGGTGGGCCAGGGCCCAGGGGGTGGCTTAAAGAAGCTATCCTTTTGCTCTGGGGAGAGGACGTGCATGGGGCCCCCTCCCTCTTTCTTCATCTCACTCTGGGACTCCATCCACTTGGTGTGTAAATGTCCTAGGGGGTCGGAACCCCATCCTTCCTCACCCTGGGCACCACAAAGAAAATGTAGTGAAGTGCTGTCGCACTTTTCTGCCGAAGGGTAGGGGCCCAGCCTGATGAGACTACAGGAAGACAAGGGATAAAGGGGTAGTGCCACAGGACTCCCCCAAGTGTAGCAGGCACAAGCCCTGCCAGATGGAGTTGGCAGAAAGGAAAGAACTCCCGGCTCCTGCAGCTGCACACCAGAGTGTGGGCTGCTTGGAGAACTGTTGAGGACAGAGGGGTGGCCTGTCCTATTTGTCCTCTCATAAGGATGTTGTTCGTGGGGGTCCGAGTGAGACTATGCACCCCAAAGAAGCAGATGTAATGCGAGGCTGCTAAAACAATAAACTAAACAAAAGGGAAACATGACATGGCTCTCTCCTGGGCAGCAGGAGAGCTGCTGCTATGAATTTCACTGCACTCACATATCGCCCCATATTGTCTTGCAGGGCCTCACCATTTTTAAGCCCGCTTGAAGCTGTTTTTTTCCCTTGTGGTGGCTCCTCACTTTTGACCTCCCCCAAACTGATTTCCAAAGTCCCCACTCTAGGTTAGGGGGACTCCAAAGCCATCACCTCCCCTGGATTTTCTTTATGTTTCAAGCACTCACCAGCCTGGAGCTTTTGCTCTACAGCTGTGAGTGCTGGGCCAACTAGGCACCATGTTTACAGTGACATTCATGATGGCCTGAAAGACCGTAAGGTGGTTAAATATAATTCTGGCATTGTAGTGCTCTTGAGAGGTCAAGTGTATGGCTACAATGCAATGTTATATCCAGTTCATTGATAGAATATCGACCCTCAAAATATCCCCATAAACAAATATGGAGCTTTAAATATTGATGGCAAAAATATCGACATCCTACATTTATAATGGTAAGTACAAACATATTGAAAAATAATATTGATGTAAAAAAGCTAGTTGTACAAAACATTGATTTTAATATATGTATAAAAAATACTATTAAATATATTAAATAATAAAATTAACGTTACAAAAATAAATTAGATTAAATATAAATGTTAACAAATATAACAAATAAATGTAATGTAAAATACCTATATAAAATGTAATGTACATATATATATATATATATTTACATTAAAACAACTAATAAACAATTAATTTTATTTTATTTTATAATTCTATATATGACAATTTACAAATAAATATATATTTTATACATACACCAATACCATAAAATATCATAAAAAACAGTATAATACAAGTTGAAAAACATTAAACTATTTAAAAGTCTTTAAACTTAAATTTTCCAGTTCAGTATTTGCAAAAGTAGGTAAAGTGTTGGATAGCGGAGGGGTAAAAATGAATATTCCCACGCCAGCTAGTGCAACAGTAGGGAAAGTGTTGGATAGCAGAGGAATAGAAATGACTATTCTCACTCCAGTGAGTGCAACAGTAGAGAAAGTGTTGGATAGCGGAGGGGCAAAAAATGCTATTCCCACTCCAGTGAGTGCAACAGTAGAGAGTGCTAGATGGCAGAGTGGTAAAAAATACTATTCCCACTCCAGTGAGTGCAACAGTAGGGAAAGTGTTGGATAGCGGAGAGTTAAAAATTACTTTTCACACTCCATGTAAGCGTTTTCACACTTCGTCCTTAAGTAACTGTATCATAAGTATCAAAACAGTCATTGACAGTATCACAATAAGCGTTTTATTCACGCGTCAAATTGTTAAACAGTTTCGAAACACTTGGCAGTAGATAACAAAGTGTGCAGGGCGCGGTCTTTGGAGATTCAGGTAAACAGTCTTCAGTCTCTCTCTCTTTCTCTTGGTCACTCTTCCCCGTAGGACACTCGTTCCGACGTTTCCCAAAAGGCAAACAGAGGAACACTACCATCACGAACTGTATATATTCTTAAAGCACTATGCGTGCACCCGTCACCAAGAACTTGGGGTAACCGAGACTCGTGATATCTTTATTACGGAGGAAGGGTCGGGGTAGTGAGGAATGGGGAAGGGAAAGGCAAGCGTTTCGCATGCAGCGTGCACCACTTATTTATGCCACAAGCCTAACAGTCCTGTGCCCTCCAACCTCCTCCTCCACCGTTCTCACCACGTTACTTGCCTGGGGCTACGGTCCCCGGTGACCGTAGCAATGGGTATCGCGGTGTCCTGTTGCTTGGAGGGACAGCCGGAGACGAGCAGTGTGTGTTGGGGAAACCTCCCGTGGGTCAGCTCCGCCGCTCTGTTTCGCCTCCTCCGTGTCTCCAGCACCTGGACTCTCCACTCCAGTCCCACGTGTTCCTTCGTTCGATGCTCTGTCCTGCGTAGCTTTGCCTCCTCTCCTACAGCCGTCCGTCGCAGCCTCGCCTCCTCCGGATCTCCAATCACCCGGCGGCCCACAGCTGAGTCAACGGCTCTCTTTTAGCTTCTGCCCGGGCCCCTGCTCCTCCTTGACGCCGCAGACTAGACCGCTCAACTCCTCTGGTTGGAGTGGACCATCGGACACCATCTTGAAGTTCCCGGCAGATCGGGTGATAGGATGCTCTCTATCACATTGCCTCTCTTCTGGAGATGGACGATCGGGCCATTCAGCTGTCGGAAATCTGGAGAGATAATCTACATTCCCTTGGAACTTTCCCGGCATGTGCAGAGTCTGAAATGAAAAAGGGTGTAAGGCTAAAAACCATCTTAGTACTTTAGCATTGGTTTCCTTATTGGTTGCTAACCAAGTTAGGGGAGCATGATCGGTAATTAAAAAGAAAGTCCTCCCCAACAAATAGTACTGTAAGGATTCCATGGCCCACTTGATTGCCAAACATTCTTTTTCCATGGTGGCATAGCGTGTCTCCCTCGGAAACAGTTTGCGGCTCAGAAACAGCACTGGTTTAAGCAGTCCTTGATTATCTGGTTGCGATAATACAGCTCCCAGTCCTTTATCTGAGGCATCTGTTTCCAACACAAATGTCTTTTTGTAGTCGGGACAAGTCAAAATCGGGGCCTTGCAGAGTATAGTCTTTAGGGCTTCAAAGCTCTTCTCTTGCGTTGGACCCCACCCGATTTTTGCTCTTGAAGGTTTTCCTCTCAACAAGTCCGTGAGGGGGCTGGCGACGTCAGATAATTGGGGAATGAATCTTCGATAATACCCGACTAACCCTAGGAAGGCTCGTACCTCTTTCCTGGTGGTTGGTCTGGGAATATCTTTAATAGCTTCCAGTTTGTCAATTTGGGGTTTTAGGGTTCCTTCACTGATGTTGTAACCTAAATAGTTTATTTGATGGGTGCCCAGAGTGGTCTTCTTTTGATTCATAGTTAATCCTGCCTGAGTCAAGGTCTCAAATACATTCTGTAAGTGTTCAAGATGGGTTTTCCAATCAGGGCTATACACAACAATGTCATCTAGGTAAGCAACGGCATAATTTTGATGAGTTTTTAGTAAAATGGCCATTAGTCTCTGAAAGGTGGCCGGTGCTCCATGTAACCCAAATGGCATTACTTTGAATTGGTACAACCCGGAGGGTGTAGAGAAGGCTGTCTTCTCTTGAGCTTCCTCCCTCAGGGGTATTTGCCAATATCCCTTGGTCAAGTCAATGGTGGACATCACCCTAGCCTCTCCTAGTTCTTCAATTAGCTCGTCCACTCTAGGCATTGGATAATTGTCAAATTTAGAATTGGCATTTACTTGGCGAAAGTCAATGCAGAAACGGATACTGCCATCCGGTTTCGGCACTAAAACGATGGGGGAACGCCAGTTACGTTTGGAAGGTTGAATAATACCTGTCTGTAGCATTTTTTCTATTTCCTGTTCTACCGCCTCTCTCCTAGCTTCGGGTATGCAATAGGGTCTCACATTCACCACTCTTCCCGGTGGGGTAACAATATTGTGGGCTACCAGGGACGTTTTCCCCGGTTTTCCTGAACTAAGGGCAGAGTATTGGTCAAGCAGTTGCTCTAACTGCCGTTTTTCCTCTACAGATAATCGGGGACCCATAGCTGGCCGTTCCTCCTGTTCGCCCCTCCCCATCTCTTGGGGTAACTCTAGTGGTGTGATGGTTACATGATTTATGGATTGGACTATCTCGGCCCCTTGGGATCCTGTGTTTGGTTCCTCCCACTTCTTTAATAAGTTAATGTGGTACGTTTGCCCCACCTTGTTAGTGTGTGGTACTGCTACTCTATATGAAACGGGTGTAACTTTCTGAGTAATGGTATATTGTCCTTGCCATGTAGCCAATAATTTCTAATCAGAGGAAGGAAGTAAAATCAATACCTTGTCTCCCACCCTCAACTCCCTCAACTGGCTTTTCTTGTCATATTGCTCTTTTTGTCTACTTTGTGCTTTGTCCATGTTTTGGTGGACAGTATCCCATAGGGTGGCTAAAGTTTCTTTAAGGGTCTGCATGTATCCTAACAGCGGTTTTCCTTCATCCTCTTCTTCCGTCCACTGCTCGGCAGCCATATTGAGCAAGGTACGGGGTTTCCTCCCAAATAGCAACTCGAATGGGGAGAATCCCGTGGATTTCTGTTCATGTGTCCTAATAGCAAAGAGCACAAGAGGTAACTTCCTATCCCAATCCTTCCCAGTCTCGCTTATCAGTTTCTTCAGGGAGGTTTTAATGGTTCGGTTATACCTTTCTACTAAACCGTCAGTTTGTGGGTGATAGACTGCCATTCTAATCTGTTGGACCCCCAAAAGGGAACATACTTCCTTCATGAGTTAAGCCATAAAAGGAGTTCCTTGGTCTGTCAAAAGTTCCAACGGAAATCCTACTCGGGAGAAGAAAGATATCATAGCTTGAGCCACAGTTAGCGTAGTCATGCTTGTCAGAGGTATAGCCTCCGGATATCTTATTGCATAGTCCACTAGCACTAATATATACTGATGCCCCCTGGATGAGGGAATTAATGGACCTACCAGATCAATCCTTACACGCTGAAATGGAACATCAATAATGGGTAAAGGACAAAGGGGCACTTTCTTGTCTTTGGAGGGATTTATCAACTGACAATTTGGACAGGTGGCACAAAACCTAGCAGTTTCTCTATACACTCCTGGCCAGTAAAAACGATCCAATAAATATTTCAGGGTTAATTCTTGCCCGTAGTGACCCCCACCCGTCTGGTTGTGTGCTAATTGCAAAGCTTGTTCTCAAAAGGCTACTGGGACCAACAACTGTTCTACCCTTCCACTTGTCCCTTCACTTACTCGATACAGTAATCCCTGTTTTATACAAAAATAGGGTCCTACTTTCTCTGGGTCATTCTCTTGCACTTGATTCCAGGCATTCGTGAGGGTGCTGTCATCTTTCTGAGCAAAAAACACAGTTGATGGACAGAATGCAGAACAATGTCTTACATTCACCCCAGTACAAAGATCTGGGCCTACATCCATCGTTTTTTTGCACTCCACACCACCCTAGGTCAGACAATGGCCAAAAGCGGTACAAAAGGGGGTGACGGCTGGAATGCCAGAAACCGGTCCTCGGAAGCTTGTTTCCGGTCCAGGGAAGGCATGGCTTGGCAGTTCGGGCTGGACTGTTTCCATGAGGCACAGGGTCAGACTGATTTGCATATAGCCATGTCTGAACTGGGGTGGCAGAGTGGGCTAAAGAACGGTGATGGATTAAACCCAGATCTTTTGACTGGGTGTGAGTGTTTGATTGGTTCAGATGCTCCGTCCATTACCACCCCCTTTTGTACCGCTTTTGGCCGCCATAAGTGTGGCAGGGTATGCTCAGACGTGAGTCCCTTGCTCACTTTGCCACTGGATTCAAGCAAGCCGGGCTGAAGACGGCTGGAATGCCAGAAACCGGTCCTCTGAAGCTTGTTTCCGGTCCAGGGAAGGCATGGCTTGGCAGTTCGGGCTGGACTGTTCCCATGAGGCACAGGGTCAGACTGATTTGCATATAGCCATGTCTGAACTGGGGTGGCAGAGTGGGCTAAAGAACGGTGATGGATTAAACCCAGATATTTTGACTGGGTGTGAGTCTTTGATTGGTTCAGATGCTCCGTCCATTACCACCCCCTTTTGTACCGCTTTTGGCCGCCATAAGTGTGGCAGGGTATGCTCAGACGTTAGTCCCTTGCTCACTTTGCCACTGGATTCAAGCAAGCCGGGCTGAAGACGGCTGGAATTCCAGAAACCGGTCCTCTGAAGCTTGTTTCCGGTCCAGGGAAGGCATGACTTGGCAGTTCGGGCTGGACTGTTCCCATGAGGCACAGGGTCAGACGGATTTGCATATAGCCATGTCTGAACTGGGGTGGCAGAGTGGGCTAAAGAACGGTGATGGATTAAACCCAGATATTTTGACTGGGTGTGAGTCTTTGATTGGTTCAGATGCTCCGTCCATTACCACCCCCTTTTGTACCACTTTTGGCCGCCATAAGTGTGGCAGGGTATGCTCAGACGTTAGTCCCTTGCTCACTTTGCCACTGGATTCAAGCAAGCCGGGCTGAAGACGGCTGGAATTCCAGAAACCGGTCCTCTGAAGCTTGTTTCCGGTCCAGGGAAGGCATGACTTGGCAGTTCGGGCTGGACTGTTCCCATGAGGCACAGGGTCAGACGGATTTGCATATAGCCATGTCTGAACTGGGGTGGCAGAGTGGGCTAAAGAACGGTGATGGATTAAACCCAGATCTTTTGACTGGGTGTGAGTGTTTGATTGGTTCAGATGCTCCGTCCATTACCACCCCCTTTTGTACCGCTTCAGTGCTGCAGGTCCAATGTCACCGTGAGAAGAACCAGTCTTTTGCCCCAAAACGTGTTGAGATTAACCATGATCAAAAGACATCAGCACTTTATACCACTGGACTACCACATACCTGAAGTACCACAGGAGGAAGATGAGGGAGACTCAGGTCATGTATGTAGTGTGTTAGATGACCTAATTCTGGGCGAACCACCAGAGTTTGTGGATGAGATCTACTTCCCTCAGTACTAGACCTGTGCCAACAAGCATAGAACGTTCTCTCTCAGTCTTTAGTCTATCGCTAATATGCTTTCTTTCTTCCTTTAATGCCAAAAAAAATATATAGCTACTAGCAAACATCATTATTTACTTTATTATTTGTTTGTGTCTGGGTAACCAGTTCATCCCCACATCTTACTCCTAGCTATATTATATTGGCGGATTGGAGTTGCAACTGTGTCCAGTGAAGAAGTCCCGGCTCCCCAGACACCCATTTTCCTCAAGCCGGGCATCGGATGGAGGTACAAACAAATGTGTGCCTGCCTCCAATCCTGGGCCATGATTGTCTATCCTTTCCTACCCTAGAGGGACTGCCTCACATGTGACATTATAATTTGATTTACACTGGCCATTCTCTGCTTCATGAACAAATGGATCTGAATTCTGCAATGTACTACAAATCGATCACAGTGAGCATACTGGAAGAACAGATACATTGATTGTTGTTTGGGTGAACTTGTGATGTGTCAACATGTGTGTTGAGAAGAGATGATTCATGTGGTGGCAAGCATTGTGACATTGGGTGTTTGTTTATCTGTAACTATCATGCTTAAAATGTGTTAGTGATGATTTACAATGATGGTGACATAACAACGGTGGATCAATTATTTTTCCCCGAAGGTTTTTTATTTTCCTTCCCCTTTGAGGGATAGCAACATTCCTTTACTGGTCCACACTTCTCTGTTTTATTGTTTCCTACTTTATACTTCTCAAAGAGTCAGACCCAACCAGTCCCTTAGATAATGAAAACACAAATCTAGTCTACAAAAGAAATGACTCAATATTCCCTTCTTGTTGTGCAACAACAAAATTGTACTACGGGCCAATCTATTGCATTGGAGTCGGGACACGGGACACATTTGCTATGGAATTGGACACCATACTCGGAGTCAGTCTTAGGAGGATCAGGGATGATGTAATGACTCAGGGTGTGGGCATCACTACTTCAATACCTACCACCAGAAGAAGATGGAAGTTTGCAAATTCACTGAAAACAACCAATTTTGTGATGACTTTGAAGTGGCCTAAAGGTAAACAACAGTCCTACACAACTCTGTGTAGTGGTGGTGAGTGACAGAGGTGAATTGATTTTTCCTTGATAGGGTAAATGCTATGTTGCTGGGTGTGTGTGTGATCAGTGCCTTCTGGCTCAAATTCAAAGCTAAGAGATGGTTGGATGGGGGCCTGTTGTTGAAGGTAACTGAAAAGAGACATTTAGCCATGTTGCCTCTGTGGCTTCTCGTTGCACTCCTTGTGTAGTTTAACTTTTCTCCTTGACTCTTCAATATAATTTTTGTTTTTCAATCTACAGGTCCTTTTCCCCGCACCATACTGGAAAAACAATATAACATACTCACACTTACCCTATCGAACCGCATCCACCAGGCATCTAAGATTGATGGACAGTCCAAGAGGAATGCAGATGCAACTCCCAATTTGACATTAGAGTATCAATTGTTCGCTTTAATCATTAGAATTGTGTGTGTTGTTTATGTTTGTTTACTTGACTCCTACAGATATTTTAATTGTATTTGCAATCTTTCAAAGCTCGGTACAACAGAACATATTGTAACTTGGGTCTCTCTAGGGCCAGACGGACAATTTGATTTGGTTTACATGTACTATTCATCGTCATTCCTCCATTTCTTTCCCTACCATAACAGATTAATGATGGTCGGCTGCCAAGATGAATGTTTTTTTTCTTGTTTTTATCAAACCTTTCCCTCAAATCCCCTTCCTATACATTCATCGAATCCCTAACCATCTTCCCCTGGGCTGTGTGATTTATTAAGGTGTGGCTAAATTAAATTCACACCATTACTTGATCAAGCACTTGGTGGGGCAGATGTGGTGAAAGCAACACCAACTCAAGGCAGGGCAAGGATCTTCTTCACCTCTAAGTATAGCCCACATTGGCAATATTATATAAATTTAGATTACCCACCCATGCACAGTATCCAATGTTTAAACTTTTTTCAGTGGAACATAAATTATAATTACTACTATCTTCATCTTTCTTGCACTGTATTGCGTTTGTTAAATGTTACGCTTGTCCACTTCATAGCTAGAATGGACTTCATTTTGTTACTTTTACTAGCTCACCATTCTGGTTATTTTAACTTAGCATTGCTTATCATATTTTCTCTATTGTCTCTCTTCTTCTTGTGCACTAGTAGTCTAATCTGCCTCTAGTAAAGTTTGCATATGAAACGGCATTAACTAATTTATTTCAATTTAATTAGATCCCTACGATGAATATGCCTCATACTACAATTTGAGTTCGACTGGGAGAGAGTGGGAGCTCGCTTCTGGATCTTGTGCTATCATTATTCGACTAATGAGCTAACATGCTATTCCTATCTACTACCATCAACAGGGCAACTTGGGAAACCATGCAACCATCACTTTGTCTAATCAAAGGTAAGAGAAGAACTGTGGGGTATTCATTGTTGAGCTGAAATAATCTATATGCAAAGAAAATTCACACACTCACACCCCCTCTGAGTTCTTAGGGGTTAATATAGTTGCAGACCACAGAGACTAGAAGGAGAGAGTAGTAGGACAAGTGAGGGTACCGCATAACTATTTGTTGGTGTTACACTATCAGCAGATTTTAAAAACTGGCTGTGGGCCTGCTGCAAGGGAAGCAGTGTGCCATCAAAGAGTAACCCCCAAAAAAGATTTAAATCATATGTGCAACTATAAAAAATGTATTTCCGTAACACATATAAACTAGAAAACCCACAACATCTGGACCAATACTCTCCCTAACCCCAACCAATGTCCAAAGTAAGCTTAGAAAGAAAGTCCAAAAACGTAATTGTTGACAAAGAATAAAGCATAAATATTTAAGAGAAAACCCCTAAAATGCTTCAACTCCCACATTCCCACCCTCTCTCCAACAAGTCCCATCACAAAACAAAAGATTAAAAAAAGGGGAAATAGAGGCATAGCGGGGGGCTAGGAGAATCCTCTCTAATTGGTCAAAACACTCCTCGATCCTGGCTTCCAGGAGCGACATCCTCCTGAGCATGCAGCGCTTAAAGGTTCTATATGGTCCTTAGGGACGAGCAGCAGTGGTTGAATGGCAGCCGCTGGCTGCCTGACCATGTCGCCAGACTACTGGAGGCACCGGGGCCTGACTGGGATCCGGGGCATTTGAGGCTGCAGCTGCTGCCTCCTCTTCCTCTGCCTCCAGCTGCTGGTATTTGGCCATGATGGCCTCCAGCTTCCCTTGCAAGGTCCTGGCTGCTACCTCCTGCTTGTTGGGTTCTTGTGGAGATTATGAGTTGGTAAGAGTAGCTACATCAAGAAAGAAAAAAGACAAATTGTAACCAATACTCTTAGCAAAACAGTAACACATACAATTATATAGTAGTACAGTACACATTTGCTGGTATCCTTGATTCCTCTGCCATTCGATTGTGATGTGATTAGACTTTCCGAAATTAAGCACTATGGAGTATACAAGCATTCTTCTTCTCTCCCTTGTTTAGCTAAATTTATGTAGGCATGCCAGCTCAGTTTGCACCCTAGACAGACATACAAGTTGTGTCGCGTTACTTCGCTACTGTTTGCAGGTAAGGGATCTGTACTAGACAATTATTTATTATCCTATCATGGCCATGTTCCGTTAAATGCCTGATCAATAGTTACTAATATATGAATGATATAGGTCACATGAGGTACTAATATTGTAACCATGCAGATGATAGGTCACCCATGGCTATCACTGGCTAATCGCCATGGGTAGGGACCCGTAGGGAGGTGATTGATAATGATGGGTGGGTACATAATATATGTTATTCTGATAACTACTGTGAGTCAAGGGAGTGGTCTGAAATACCACCTCAAACCTTTGAATCAAAAACCTTGATAAATAAAAAACATTCCTTCTTTACTTCTTCCTCACAGCAGCAGATATTGGATAATTAGCAGTACCTGTGAATGCCGTTGAGATCCATGAAGCTATTAAAGAGCTTCCGAGGAATAAAATACCGGGCATTGATGGCTTCCTGGTGGAGTTCTATTCCAAGTATTCCAGGCAAGTAGTTCCGCAGCTGGAACAACTGTATAAATCATCCTTAGACAAGGGGGCTCTGCCCCCTATTACACTACAGACCCTGGTGACTTCACTACTGAAGCCAAGCAGAGGCTCCAAAGATATAACATCTTACAGACCCCTGTTTCTATTGAATACGGAATATAAAGCGCTGAGCAAAGTATTGACTCACCAACTCCTCCCACTATTGCCAAGACTTATTGGAGGAAATTATGGAAGGGACTAACTGGAAAACAGCTGAAAGTTGTCTGTTGATACTGTACCCATGACAAAGAGTCTACAATGTTCAAGCTAGATTAGCAGATTTGGCACTTCTTCTGGAAAACGCCTGATAACCAGAAGATGGAATTCAGCATCCCCCCATTGATGTATTAACTTGGAGGGAAGATGTGACACGTTGGAGTATAGCGAAGAGTGGAGGGCTTTAATGAGAGGAACATAGAGGATTGTGAAAAAAGCTGATAGCCGTGGAATGGAACTTCCTATGAGAGTCCTTTAGAGCTTCAGACCTACCTAGTGCCTCACCCAGACCCCCTGTAGCCCTTAACTAGCTTAGGATATTAACCACATATGCGGCCCTGTTTTAGGCTGTACAGCCAGACATAATGTCAAAGGGGTATTAAGCAAAGATGCGTGTGAGCGGGTATACACCATGTACTTTCTTATATTATAAAGTGGTGATGTTTACGATTATGTCGACCAAAAGTTAGCATGGAATAAAGTTATAGCAAGATTTAATTGTATTTCATAACAACGGGGTCAATTACAATGATGGAAGGACCGCCACCGCCAGCCATGCGGTGGTAGTCCTTCCGTACGCCGACGCGAGTTCCCCCCGCCAAATTATAATGGCAGGTGAATCTCACTGCGACCGTGGTGGTTGCAAAGATCGCACACCACAGAGCCGCCAGAGCGGTCTTAACCGGTAAAATGGCAACAGTGCCTAGCAGGCGCCGTCCGCGAAATTACGATGAATACTGGCGGGGATTGGGTTTGGGGGCCAGTTGCGGCCCCCCCTTGTGTTGGGGGAGGCCAGGGTGCTCTTTGGGGGTACCCATGGTACCCCTGCTACATTTCACAGCACTACGTGGCTGGCACCGTGTGGTGCCTGCCACGTAGTGCTGCGAAATGCACAACGTGGCATTTTCGCATTGCGGCAGGTGCTGCTGTTAACAGCAACCACCGCAATGTTAAGATGCAGGATCCGACCACCATGGTGGCGGTCGCATCTTGATCGGGTGTTCGGGACTGCTGCATGCATGCCGGGCGGTCCCGGTTCACAACAGGATGGCGGACGGACTCCAGTCCTTCTGCCATCCTAATGAGACCCTAAGTGCTATCTGTCATCAGCAGGCGTGAGTGGGAGGGTGTTTGAAGGGTTCACTAATAGAACATCCATGTTAAAAATGTTGATGTTCAAAAATTCGAAAAAAATGTACACTACAAAAATATTGACTCCTATACCTATACAGATAAGAATAGAAATATTGAATCAAAAATATAGATGTAAAAAATAGCGATTTAAATATATATATATATATATATATATATATATATATATATATATATATATATATATATATATATATATATATATATATATATAATCTCACGAGTTGTCCTGTCGCAGCGGGAGCACAGATCAGTAGGTGCCAGCGACGGGACCAGGACAGTGTCCCAAGTACGTAGAATACCAAGGAATCGCCGCACACACCTTGATGATTATGCAGTTTTCTTTATTTCAAACGTGACAAACACCCCTACGCGTTTCGAACCGTAGTTCCTGTTCACGGTAGCTAAGGTGATTGGTCCCTTCATTATTTCAATACATTCAGCCTGAGGGCACACCCTCTGTTAACTAGGGCATGCTGGGACAAGTAGTTTAAATTAATGTTATTGCCAATGCAATTATACCTTTCGGGGTTATGGGTTTTTATATATATATATATATATATATATATATATATATATATATATATATATATATATATATATATATATATATATATATATATATATATATATATATATATATATATATATATATATATATATATATATATATAAATATAGTAAATATTAATATTAATTTTAACAACATAAATGTAATTTAATATACATTTTTAGAAAATATTACAAATAAACATAATTTAAAAAAACACAAACATAATAATCTATACATGTATATATTTACTTTAAAATAATTAATAAACTATTATCTTTCATTTATTTTAAAACTTTAAAATTATGTGAAAATAAAAATATATATATAAATAATTTAAAATATAAAAAAACATTCTAGAATAAATTAAAACATTGAACTTTGAAAATATATTGAAACTTAAATTGCCCAATACAATCAGTGCAACAGTAGAAAAAGTGTTGGATAGCAAAATAATTACATTTACAGTTCCAACTACAGTGAGGGCGACAGTAGGGAAACTGTTGGATAGTGGGGGAGTAAAAATTACTATTCCCACTCCAAACTGCACAACAGTAGGGAAAGTGTTAGATAGCGGAGGGGTAAAAATTACTATCACGACTCCAAGCACCAGTTGGGAAAGTGTTGGATAGCGGAGGGGAAAAAAGTACTATTGCCACTCCAGTGAGTGCAACAGTAGGGAAAGTGTTGGATAGTGGAGGGATTAAAAGTACTATTCCCACTCCACTAACTGCAACAGTAAGATAAGTGTTGGATAACGAAGGGGTAAAACAATGTATTCCTACTCCACTGAGTGCAACAGTAGGTAAAGTGTTGGATAGCGGAGGTGTAAAAATTACTATTCTCACTTCAGTGAATGCAACAGTAGGGAAAGTGTTGAATAGCAGAGAGGTAAACATTACTATTCCCACTCCAGGAAGAGCAACAGTAGGAAAAGTGTTGGATAGGGGAGAGGTAACAATTACTATTCCAACTCCAGTGAGTGCAACAGTAGGGAAAGTGCAGGATAGCGGAGAGATAGAAATTACTATTACCACTCCAGTGAGTGCAAGAGTAAGGAAAGTGCTAGAAAGTGGGGCGGTAAACTACTATTTATACTCAAACACTTAAAAACATATACATATATATATATATATATATATATATATATATATATATATATATATAAATATATGTGCAGAAACTCCGCATTACCACCTCCAATCCCCCAGGACCGGCGAAGCAGGAGACAGAACACAAGCTTTCAGGTAACTGTTTTTTTTAATTGCAGGTCTCAGTGGAACAACCAACCATGACGCGTTTCGGGCTATGCAGCCCTTGTTCACATGCAAGGAGTAGCTGGATTCAGTGGAGTTTATAGTGCATTTGGCCCCGCCTGCCACCCTCCTCCTCAAAGGTCATGTGACCCACAAACATAAACAACAGACTAGATTTGCCTGAGTTCAATATCTTAAAAATATAGTCATTTTCATATGTACATATTGCTAAAAAATATAAAAAGCAATTATGTAAAACAATTTGAAATTATTGCACATTATATACTATGCATAAATGCATGTTAAACTTTAAACACCATTATGTAATTGAGAAGACGCTTGGTCAACATAACAGAGTCAAACTTTAGCTTGGCAAAATAACTGGATAAATCCATTGTGTCACAATACAGACCAACTATATTTGTTTACATAAGGTGACTGTGCTGATGATATCATCTTATCCTCTGCCTCGTGGGACAGAGAAATTTGAGGGCTCGGGGTGCAAATGGGCAAAAAAGTGCTATAGTGTCAACAACCACAAGCTAGGACAACCCTGCCTAGTGTGCAAAGAGGCTTAATATAAAGTGCATAAATTCACATCTAAAGGATAATAATAAAATACATGATATACATCTTTCTGGTTAAAAAGAATGCACATATAAAACGTTACCTGTATTAAAATAAGGACAAAGCCATATTATTTGATCAAGGTAAGTAAAAAAATGCTATTCTAAAAACAGTGATTCATCATGATTTTAAAAGTGAAAAAAATGAGTGCAGTGACCAAATATATGGTGATGAAATTAAATATTAAGTAGGGAGGAAAAAGAATTGCCACTGATGTAAAGTGGCCGGAGGACAGAGACAAGGGGAAGAAAGAAGGGAGAGAATAGTAAAATCCAATAGATAACAGGGAACCTGACTAGCTATTATACATCATAAATAGTTCTAGTTAAACCCTTTCTTCATATTCGAAAAAAGCAGATGGGCAACAGGGAACCTGACTACCCATTTAAGCAATATTCCGTTGTAAAGCAACTAGTTAGTGCACCAATGCTGTCTGAGTCCCTTACTGATATCTAGATGGGCGCTGATATAGAAATACAGGCAAAACCTCTTTGAAAATACTGAGATGGGAAAACACGCTTCAGTTAAGTCTTAGCTATAGGAAGTTATGGATGTCTTCCGTATTGTTAAGGCCATTAGGCCACTTGCTGTCGAACTCCAAGATGAAGCGTGTCTCCAGCTGCCTCGGTAGCAGTTCCCTATTGCCTCCTCTGCGGGAGGGCGGAACTGATCCCACCACAAAATACGTGAGACACTCTTGATCTTTATTGTGCCTTAACGCAAAATGTCGTGCCACAGGATAGGCGGGATCCTTATGTAGTATTGCCCTGAGGTGCTGTAAAATTCTGACGTGCACCTGGGCTTTCGTGCTGCCTATGTAGTTTAGTCCACAGGTGCACGTCAGAACATAGACTGCCAAGTCGGTTTTGCAATCATGATTGCCCTTGATAGGAATACCAGTTGTGTCAAAGGGTGTGCGGTAATGTGTTTTGTTTATACCGAATTTGCACGCCCTACAATGTGTGCATTTATAAAATCCAGACTTGGATTTCAACCATGTGCCCTTTTGTTTCAGCTCTGGGCTACTGACATCCAGAGAGGCCCCCATATTTCTGGCCCTACGGAAGGTAACCATGGGCTTACGGGGCAGAGTGCAATTGAAGATGTTATCTGTGAGAACTATCGGCCAATTTTTCTGAATTATTTTTTTAATGGCGTTCTCTTCACTGCTATAGGCAGTGATAAATCTAGGGCAAGTATTGCTTTCCATGTCTGGACCAGCAAGGGGATCAATGATGTCCGAATCTGAGCTTAGCTTTGTCAATAGACTGTCTCTACTTCTTAACCTTGCTTTAGCCAAAGCTTGGTTAAAAATGTTGTCAGAGTAGCCACGTTCCTTAAGACGGGCCCTGAGGTCCATGATACAATCCTCAAAATCAGCTGGTGCACTGTAGATACGTTTAATCCTTAGGATTTCCATAAGGGATACTGCATATTGTGTGCCTTGGGTGAAGACTAGACAAACAAAATATTAAACATACAAAAAGAACATATATTATAATACTAATTACATACAGCAAAACCTAAAAATAAAAATATTATATAATATAAAATAAGGAAAAAAAGTACAAAAAAATTCTGTTAAACTAAAAAATAATTATAAACAAAAAAATTAATTAAAACATAAATCTATTTATTGTATTTCCTAGCCTGTAACACCACACCAATAGCTAAACACTTCAACATTTTTAATTAAATGTATTTACAACATAATAAACATTAATTGACTGCACGCACTTTAACACTATAATATCCACAACAAATACCTAAATTAAACTATAAAATAATAAAACACAATTAAAACTTATTTTAAAATAAAAAATTGTTACTATTAACAGCTAATAGTTAAATAATTAAAATTCGTTTATCACCCACCCTTTACCCCTTTAAAAGTAAAAACTACACACAAAAAATAAATAATTACCCAAAATAAATATCAAAAAATTAATATTAATTAATAACAATTTATAATTAATTAAACACAAATTATTTCCTGCCCTTTCGTCCTGTAAAACCACAACAAACACCTAACATCCATTACACAATTACCATAGTTAATTACCAATTATTTTATTAAAATTAAGTAACAACCAATTATTAATTCATCAATTAAAAATAAATTAATTATCACCCTTTACACCTATAAAAACCACAAAACACACCTAACATTAATTACAAAATTACCAAAATGAATAACTAATTAATTAATTAAAATGAATTAAAAACCAATTATTAATTCAAAAATTAAATATAAATGACTTCCCACCCCTAACACCTATAAACACCACAACACACACCTAAAATAAATTACAATCAATAAAATAAACATAGTTCAATTACTTCACACCCTATTCCTCTATAAACTAACAACCTGTTATGGACCTAAAAGGGCAAAATTCAAATTTAAAAAAATGAATAACTACTAAAAGGTTTAACACATTTATGAAAAATGCGAACGATTCTTATAGAAAAAAAAATACATCGCATACATATAAAATACATACTAACATACATAACAATAATAAAAAACGATATTTTAACAACTATATTTTTGCAAACGATGGTAAACACTTTGATATTTTTAAAATCTATATTACTTACCTTAAATGGATATTCTTGATCACGATATTCTTGCTGTCAATATTTCTAACCCACAATATTAATGACTCGATATCTGGGCAACTCAATATTTTGTACTCGATATTCTGTCTCTACGCCGTTTGAAGTTTACTAAGCTATTGGATGTATAATACAATTTACATTGTCAGTTATATGCCACAAAATGTCTCACTCTATAATGACAATATGACTATTGCTGACCTACACTTGGACATACTATCTGAATTAAGTACTTGATAAAATGTTGCACGGTCATGTATGTTATTCTATGCAGTGGTAAGCCTGTGTAATGTATGGAATACAAAATCACAATATAGTTTGTGATAAATAAAATGCAAAAACGGTTTGGAAACAAAGCCAAAAGGCTGGCAGCCAATGTTAGACCCTTCGGCTTTGCCAAATCTTGTTTGTATTGCCATGGGAACCTGGGGGCATATTATCAAGGACAGGAGATACATTATCGCCGCTTTTATCGGCAGGAAACTGCCGATAAAGCGGCGATAATGGCCTTGATAATATGCTCTATGAATTCTAATCGAAGCCCATGTTAGATGTGAACACATCTAACATGGGCTTCGTTTGGAATTCATAGAGCATATTATCAAGGCCATTATCGCCGCTTTATCGGCAGTTTCCTGCCGATAAAAGCGGCGATAATGTATCTCCTGTCCTTGATAATATGCCCCATGGTCCCTCCATCGGTTTACTCAGTCCCACCTATACAGTAGGTCAGTGGTTTCAGTGAATGTGAATTTTACAGCATTTTTTCTATAAAGCCATTGACCAGTGGATGTCCTCCTACAATGCCCTTGTGTTTATATGGTTTCTCTTCAACAAGACCCTCAAGAATTGCGGCCTAGAGTTTCAGTTTAATCACAGTAGGACTCTTGTCTTGTGTCATAGTATGGATTTTCATATCGGTGGCAATTGTTTTATTGCTTACTTCTACTGTCTGGGATCAGTGGCTTATGCAATAAAGCAAACAATGAATTGGGTCTCTATCCAATGTTTTTGTAGTAAAACAATTAGAGTTATATTTGGGGTTCTGTGGGCTCCTTGCAGCCCTGGGTCCTAGTGCCAGTGCACCCCTTATACTACAGACTGATATGCCCTTAGTCTGGGACCTCAGTTTTAAAAGCAATAAGATTGTGATTTTGACTTTCCGCCACTGTTTGGCACCCTTATGTTTAGCTGCAATCTGGTTCGGACCTGCTAACTGCCCCGGAAGATCTACGGTTTAATGAAACCGGAGTTCTAGACTGCTGCTAGTGTCTGACGACACCCGTTTTAATCAATGTGCAGGTCAGTGGTGGCCGCTCCATTGGGGCTTTGGAGCGCCGCCCCACTGCTTTCTTGCAGTGCGAGAAGCAGAAAATAAAATGGTATTGAAAATACCATTTTATTTTCAGGTTCCCTTGCTGTGAGAAAGCAGATGGCAGGGGGTATGGCTGGTTGGGGAGGGCGGGTGGCTGGGTCGAGGAGGAGTGGCTTGCCCCACTCTGAGTGCCCTGACTGCTTGGTCGGCCCTGGGGCGACCAAAACAGTCATGCGCACTCTAGATTTCTCTAGGTAGGCTGCATGCAGCCTCCTTAGAGAAAATGGCCTCCCTACTGGGTGCTGTCCTAGACTCCTCGGCAATCACAATGCTGCCATTGCAGTGTTGTGATAGACTTGCAGGTGGGGAGGGAGCTGAAGCATACCAGGCAGTTCCTGTTCATAAAGCATTAGCGACTGGACCTCGGCCCAGGAGCAGAGGTGGCGAGGTTAGTTTAATTTTAATTTTAACACCTCTCCCAGCTCGTCCCCCGCGCGTGTAAGTAAGAGGTACATGGACCAGAATGCGTGTGTAGAGCAACATATGAAAATATGCGTTGTGTGATATTTCTGCCATTGTCATCTTCCATTTGGGCGTAAGAAGTGATAACCGGAAAAAGTTACTTATTACTTCCGATGACCTCTGCTGGATGTAACATTAGAGTGAAGTTGCCATTTAAAATCATTGGGGTTTCGGCCATCAGGGGCATGTGAACCGCTGCTCTGAATTTCATCTTATTTTCACTATTTTCATCAACAATAAATTAAGCTTTCGATCTTGTAAATTCGATTTTAAGTTAGCTAAAACCTTAAACGGCTACCAAGTGTGTTATTGGGTCTATTTAAAACAGGCGGATTGTGAATGCACGGGGCAGAGAGAACATGTGAGTCCCTCGGGCAGGTTTTTAAGCACTTGCAAAGGAAGGTAGTTGTATAGATTCAGAATATTTAGGGGCAGATTTACAAGCCCCTTGCGCCAATTTTGCGTCACTTTTAACATGGGAAAAGTGACGCAAAAGTGGTGCAAGGGGCTTGTAAATCTGCACCTTAGTGCATAACCCTAATGTTTGTTTATGTGATTTAGCTTACATTAAAAGATGCGTCACACAGTGTTTAGTATGTAGTGCTTAAGTTGATGATGCGTCCACATTTTAAATCCGAGGAGGCTTATTTAAGAGTCCTTGCGTCACTTTTATGCCGCTGGTGCGTCACTTTTTGTGACGCACCAACAGTGTAAAAAATGTGCCTTGTTGCACCATATTTACAAAGTGAAGCATCTAGGTAGATGCGTCACTTTGTAAACCCCTGCGCCACATTATACCTACGCCAGGTATAATGTATGCAAGGGGGGGCGTTTTGGCGCAAGAAAGAGTCATAGAAATGACGCAGTGAAATCTATAGGATTTCACTGTGCCATTTCTTGGACGCTAATGCGTCAAAATCTTAAGCCTGCCTCATGGCAAGCGTAAGATTGATGCAGGCACTAACAAGATGGGACTTGCCCATGTGAAAGTACACATTGCTGGAGTTGCGTCACTTTTGTGACACACTCCAGCAATACGTCACTTTTGCACCTACAGATACGTCAGAAATACTGACGTATCTGTAACTCCTTGAGACATGATGCGTCATACTGTAAATATGACACATCGTTAGTGTCGCAAGGAGAGCGCAGTGTAAAGTGGCGCATCGCTGTTTTCACTTTTCATAAATGAGGCCCGTTTTGATTAAGCAAAGACGTCTACCTAGTGATCGAACGGTTTTTAAAATGCAAGCCTCCTGGTTCAAGGGACTCTAAGTCAATGTTCAGAAGCAGAACAGATGACGCCGATGCTTGCCTGCAACAAATAATTAAAAGAGCTATATTGTTTGATGCAAAAAAAGTTTTTATAAGAACCTCTTTTGACCCTCGCGAACACGATAGAAAAGTTTTCAAAGGCTTTCTGAGATGCATTACCATGTGACTTGTCGACTGCAAAGATTCATTCTTGTGAATAATGACTATGACATATTTCGAGTTTCATAAATATTGATATCGCTATGACTGTATTTTACACAGGCACTCATTTACCTTTTTTTTAATCATAGGAAAATTTGCTGTGGTGTCCTTTTCACATTTTGAACTCGCGGTGACCTTTCTGGGTGAAACCGCCTGGAATTTTGCTCTCGAGAGCTACTAAACGGGCCTGTTTTGGATACGACTTCTGAAAGATTTTCTTCCGAATGCTTTCATTATTATTATTTCTTACGTGAACGACCTCACGCAGCAAAAATAACTTTTTGTTCTAAATTGATTCAATGGTTACCAGTGGAGGGTGCCCACCAACTTTTCTAGTCGACCAGCTCCTGACAGATGTTTTGTTTTAGATTGCCAGGCTATCTGACAAAAACATACCTAACATTGGAGAATGCAAGATTCTACATCTGTGCAGCAAGTAGTTTAGTGTTCTTCTCTCAACACGCGCTTGATCCTTGTACCAGCAAGCATGGTTTCACAGGACCCCACTACCACACTCTCCCTTTGCATTCTGCACAGGAGTTATATTTTCATAAAGCCGAAAGTTAAGCAAATAAACAGATGATGTAAGGCACAGGCCTACATTATAAATGTGAAAAGCCGAAAAATAAATAGTTCTGTCAGCGATTGAGATTTATTTATTATCCACACAATGCACACACAAAACATTTACTTGCATCACCCTAGTGCTAGTAGCCCACCTCTAACCTACCTTTCCGAGGCACACAGCACTAACTCACCTATCCCATTTGCCCACCCCATCCTGACTGTCTTACTCAACCACCTACAGCATACAGTCGCATTCATCTCATTCTCCCAACAGCATGTCAGTTTTCACTCCCCCCTAAATCTGGTCTATGCAGCTGTACATCTGCTATCCATTCATCTCTGTAGCCTACCCACAGCCACAAACCCAGTACTTTCACTCACAGTCCACCTAATCTTTCCTTCCAACCAAGAAGCAGCACACCACTTGGCTTTCTCAAATGTGCATCACTGCTGGTTTAGGAGCTTTTTTACATAAACCCTCCTGAATCCCCCATACGTTGTTCGTGGTCGCTCGCTTCGTCCGCTCGCCTCAGTGCAGTACCGCAATTATTTTACGCACCACCAATTTCAAATGTCACTAGCTGCCACTGGTGAAGGTGGCATTTTCTTGAGGGGTTCAGCTAATCAGGACTCATCCACTGAGAAGGTAGCTTCTCTTTCTCTCTCCCTCAGGGCAGGGGGACTGCAAAAGGTCAAAATCCTGTTTCTCGAGTCTAGATCTGGGTCTGGTGCCCAGTGGGCTAATGCTTCACAGGTTGGATTCCCAGTGGGTCCACTCAGCCTTTCATACTTTCAGGCCAATCAAATAAGTACCATTGAGTGGGTAACGATAAACATCTGTTATTTCAGAGACTCAAGGGTGAACATGCACTTTACAAATTCTCATGTTATGTTAGTTAACATTAGGGAGGACAAAGAATAGGAGTCCTAGCCGAGTGCATCACACTACATGAGCGAACTACAGCTTATTGGTTGTTGGTGGACTGGAACTGTCTAGGATAAAAGAGATAGCTTTAATGATGTTCACAATGCACTTGAGGTATTCTATAGCTCTCAATGCTGGCAGATTGGGATTTGGGCAGAGAGGGGACATAAAGGAGTAGTTGTGGAGGGGTCAGAGAGACAGAGAATGGGGGCTATAGCAGATTGATAAGCAGCTGAACTAAGGCCTTAATTTACAGGATTTTGGCATAAGGCAGAGCAGCAAGGCGCCTTGCTGTGGTGCTCTACACCAAAGTGAAAGGACAGAAATGCACCGTGTTTATGCAATACGGTGTATTCCTGTCCTTTCTCCCTGCGCTGGCCAAGTTTTGGCAGCCTAGCGCCAACATAGGCACCCTTGCACCATTGTTCAAGGGTGCCTCCGTTGTATGCAGGGTTATTTTTGTGCAAGAAGGGGCACCATCCTGCACAAAAACTATCCTAACAGGCACCTTCATCTATCTAAGTGAGCTGCTGAATGCAGCACACATAGAAAGAGGAATAACAAAGAGAAATGTAGATATTTCTCCTTGTTACGCCTGTCATTTGGAGGTGTAAGGATTTGGTGCTTCTCCAGGTTTGCATGATTTTGTAGGTCTGTGGCAGCGTCAAAATCCATGGGTGTTGCATGGGAAAACACACTGCAAAGCCCATGGAACACCTCCTGGGGCAGAGTTAGGGATTTGCGCTGTGTTGCCTTACTCAAAAATATATGATGCATGGTGGCTTTGCGCAGCTTCATAAATCTGATTCAGAGCCCTGCGTCATGCATGTACCACTTTACCTGGTGCAAAAGTGACACAGGGCTCTCGTAAATAAACCCCTACATTTTTTGGAACTGGACCACCAGGCGCTAAACCAGTTTCTGCAATTTTGAATGCTGCATTAAGTCTTTTCTCGGCCAGCAGTTACTCCCGGTTCTCAAAATCACAGTCTGATGCCACCCTATGTGGAAGCTGGCGAAGCTGTAATGGCAGGATCTCATCAAATCACATGCGTCTATCTGTCTGGGCTATACATAGCCGACGAATTACCAGGCATCAAACACTGTCTCTTGAATTCTGCTCAACAAACACTCAAATCAGTAATCTGGCTCCATCTATTGACCATCAGCTTAGTACTTTCTAGGCAAAGAAGGCGACACTTAAAATATTGCTTTGTGGAGTTCAGAATGTTATCCTCATTCATTCTATTATTTTACTTTTTGTGGTTTGATGTCTTTTTTGCCAGGTAAATGGCTAGCATCTTGTCTATACTATGTGTATTTAAGTGTGCATTTTATGTTGTTTTAACATTCAATAATACTTTTTGACT